>NC_058521.1:189760431-190079470 GCF_904849725.1 Hordeum vulgare subsp. vulgare
CCAAGGCATCCCAAGCCAAATTCAAGGTCACCAAAAAGCCCAAGCTTGGGGATGCCCCGGGAAGCCTTCCCCTCTTTCATCTTCAATCCATCGGTAACAATACTTGGAGCTACATTTTTATTCACCACATGATAGGTGTTTTTGCTTCGAGCATCTTGTATCATAGGAGTCTTTTCCTTTTGTTGAGTCACAATCATCCTTGCACACCTTTTTGAGAGAGAGAGAAAGGCACTCATCGTGATTTTTGCTAGAATGCTCATAGTGCTTCACTTATATCTTTTGAGCTAGATACTTTTGCTCTATGTGCTTCACTTATATCTTTTAGAGCACGGCGGTGCGTGATTTGGTAGTTGGCTTATGCTATGAAAGTAGTTCCAAATGTGATAGGTACCCAAATAGGATGCAAAAACCTCCATCTTCATGTACATTTAGTAGAAAGAGAAGTCTTGATTCCTCTCAAATAGTTTTGAGACATGGATTTTGTAATATTAAAAGTCATGTTAGTAGGGTGTTGTGAATCTATAAATACTTGTGTTGAAGTTAGTGATTCCCATAGCATGCACGTATGGTGAACCACTATGTTAGGAAGTTGGAGCATAATTGATCTATTGATTGTCATGCTTTGTGTTGAGGTTGGGATGGTGCGATGGTTTACACCTACCAACCCTTCCCCTCGGAGTATGCGTTTCGCACTTTGTTTCGATTTCGAATAAAAAAATCGCGACAAGTATGTGAGTTCTTCATGACTAATGTGAGCCCATGGTATATATGCACTTTCACCTTCCACCATTGCTAGCCTCCCTAATGCCGGGAAATTCTCGCCGGTACACAAACCCTCCAAATTCCTTCCTCAAAACAGCCACCATATCTACCTACTATGACATCTTCATAGCCATTCCGAGATATATTGCCATGCAACTCCCACCGTTCGGTCACATGACTTGTGCCCTCACTCTCATATTTCCATTGCATGATCGTAAGATAGCTAGCCATATGTTTCAACGTCATACGCCATGCTAGATCGTTGCACATCCCAGTACACTGCCGGAGGCATTTCCTATGGAGCCATCATCATTGTGATCTTTGAGCTATGAGTAAATAAAAGTGTGATGATCATCATTATTAGAGCATTGTCCCATGTGAGGAAATAAAAAAAAAGAGGCCAAAGAGCCCAAAAACAAAAAAATGAGAAAAGAAAAGAAAAGAAAAAGAGGCCTAAGAGCCCAAATGAAAAAAAAGAGAAAAAGAGAGAAGGGACAATGCTACTATCTTTTTCCACACTTGTGCTTCATGATAGCACCATGTTCTTCATGATTGAGAGCTTCTTGCTTTGTCACTACCATATGCTAGTGGGAATCTTCATTATAGAACTTGGCTTGTATATTCCAATGATGGGCTTCCTCAAAATTGCCCTAGGTCTTCGTGAGCAAGCAAGTTGGATGCACACCCACTAGTTTTCCTTTTTGAGCTTTCACATACTTATAGCTCTAGTGCATCCTTTGTATGGCAATCCCTACTCATTCACATTGATATCTATTAATGGGCATCTCCATAGCCTAGTGATACGCCGAGTCAATGTGACCATCTCCTCCTTTTTGTCTCACAACCACCACCACACTCTATTCCACCTATAGTGCTATATACATGGCCCGCGCTCATGTATTGCGTGATAGTTATAAAAAGTTTGAGAAAGTAAGAGTGCGAAGACAATTACTTGGCCAATACCGGGGTTGTGCCTGATTTACATTAGTTGTGTGAGGATGATGGAGGATAGCCAGACCATATGATTTTGTAGGGATAACTTTCTTTGGCCTTGTTGTTTTGAAAGTTCATGAGTACTTTGCTAGTTTGCTTGAAGTATTATTGTTTTCGTGTCCATAGCAAACTATTGTTTTGAATCTTACGGATCTGAACATTCATGCCACGTGAAAGAAGTTGCAAAGGACAACTATGCTAGGTAGCATTCCACATCAAAAATTCATTCTTTATCACTTCCCTACTCAAGGACGAGCAGGAGTTAAGCTTGGGGATGCTTGATACGTCTCCAACGTATCTATAATTTTTGATGGTTTCATGCTATTATCTTATCAAATTTTGGATGTTTCGCATGCCTTTTATATATTTTTTGGGACTAACTTATTAACTCGGTGCCAAGTGCCAGTTTCTGTTTTTTCCATGTTTTTGACCCCTTTCAGAGGAGATTATGAAAAGGAGTCCAAACGGAAGAAAATCCCTGAAAAGATTTTTTCTGGAACGGAAGAAGATCGGGAATCTTGGGAGCCAAGGCAGGGGAGCCTCAGGGGCCCCACAAGCCCCCACCCCGTGGCTAGGGGGGAGGCCGCACCATCCAGGATTGTGGGCCCCCTGAGCGCCCCTTGACGTAGGGGTTGTGCCTATAAATTCCCTAAAAATCCCAAAAAAATCAAGAGATCATCGAAAGTACTTTTCCGCCGCCGCAAGCTTCTGTCTCCGCAAGATCCCATTTGGGGCACGTCCTGGTGCCCTGCCGGAGGGGGGATTCATACACGGAGGGCTTCATCATCAACACCATGACCTCTCTGATGATGCGTGAGTAGTTCACCATAGACCTACGGGTCCATAGCTAGTAACTAGATGGCTTCTTCTCTCTCTTGGATCTTCAATACAAAGTTCTCCATGATCTTCATGGAGATCTATCCGATGTAATCTTCTTTTGCGGTGTGTTTGTCGAGATCCGATGAATTGTGGATTTATGATCAGATTATCTATGAATCTTATTTGAGTTTCTTCGGATCTCTCTTATGCATGATTTCATATCCTTGTAATTCTCTTCGAGTTGTGGGTTTTGTCTGGCCAACTAGATCTATGATTCTTGCAATGGGAGAAGTGCTTGGTTTTGGGTTCATACCGTGCGGTGATCTCACCCAGTGACAGAAGGGGTAGCGAGGCATGCATCGTGTTGTTGCCATCAAGGGTAAAAAGATGGGGTTTTCATCATTAGTTTGAGATTATCCCTCTACATCATGTCATCTTGCTTAAGGGGTTACTCTGTTCGACATGAACTCAATACACAGGATGCATGCTGGATAGCGGTCGATGTGTGGAGTAATAGTAGTAGATGCAGAAAGTATCGGTCTACTTGTCTCGGACGTGATGCCTATATGTATGATCATTGCCTTAGATATCGTCATGACTTTGCGCGGTTCTATCCATTGCTCGACAGTAATTTTTTCACCCACCGTGATATTTGCTATTATGAGAGAAGCCTCTAGTGAACACTATGGCCCCCAGGGTCTACTCCACACCATATTTTCAGCCTTACACTTTTTACTTCGTTGCACTTTCCGCCTTCAGATCTCACTTTTCAAACAATCTTGAAGGGATTGATAAATCCTTTGAAACGTTGGGTGCAAGCTTGTTTGTGTTTGCGCAGGTACTTTGGACTTGACAAGGCCCTCCTTCTGGATCGATACCTTCGTTCTCAAACTGAGGGAAATACTTACTGCTCCTATGTTGCAACACCCTTTCCTCTTCAAGGGAAAAACCGACCGAAACCAGAGAAGTAACAAGAAGAATTCTTAAGCGCCAGGGAAGGACTTTTGTTGGCGCAGCACACGCCAGCGCACCCACTGGGTGTAGCCCCCGATAATTAGGCCGGCTGATCATTGGTCGGGCCGAATCTCTTTGAGCTTCATCTCTTGCTTTGATTTTATAGTGGGGGCGCCCTAGCGCACCCACTGGGTGTAGCCCCCGAGAATCGGGCTGGTTATAAATTAACAAGGCTGAATCTTACTTTTGCTTCTTCTTTGATTGTAGGATCTTTACGATGTGATGTCAGCTGTGCTTCCTCGGCAACGGCGCCAGAAAAATGCTGACTCCGTAACAGCAGACCTTCCCTTGCAATGGCACCAGAAGAATGCTGCTAGCACTCTCCGGCAATCGAAACTAGAAGAATGTTGTTGACGGCCCACCAGCGTGTGGGATCTTAGCAGTTTTCGAGTGTAGAGTATTCGACACAAATTTGTTGATCGCCAAACAGGAGGTGAGAGAATACTCTCGAGTATTAGCAGTTGAATGTATCAGATTCAACCACACCTGAAAGATTAGTATCTGCAAGCAAAATAGTAACAGCAAAGTAGCGAGTAATGACAGTGGCAAGAAACAGAAGTAGTGACAGCAGTAGCAAGTAGCAACACTAGCAAGCGACAGTAGTAGCAACAGTAGAAGCAGAGCAAGACAAGTAACAGTAGTAGAAACAGTAGTAACAGCAGAAGTAGGACAAACTCGTAGGCAATGGGTCGGTGATTTGTTTGGATGATATTCATCATGCAACAATTATAACACGGAGAGATATGTGGCTATCTCCCGTTCGTCAATGTGATCTAGGCATGCATTCCGTGTGTCGTCATACGTGCTTAGGGAACAGAATTTGCATGACATCTATTGTCCATCCCTCCCGTGGCAGCGGGGTCCAAAAGGAAACTATGGGATATTAAGGTTCTTCTTTAAATAAAGAACCGGACCAATGCATTAGCACTTGGTGAACACATGAACTCCTCAAACTATGGTCATCACCGGGAGTGGTTCCGGTTATTGTCACTCCGGGGTTGCCGGATCATAACACATAGTAGGTAACTACAACTTGCAAGATCGGATCTAAAACACACACATATTGGTGACAACATAATAATTTCAGATCTGAAATCATGGCACTCGGGCCCTAGTGACAAGCATTAAGCATGTCGAAGTAGTAGCAATATCAATCTCAGAACATAGTGGATATTAGGGATCAATCCCCATCAAAACTAACTCGATTACATGATAGATCTCAACCTACTCATCACCGCCCAGCGAGCCTACGAATAGATTACTCACGAACGATGAAGAGCTTCATGGAATTGGAGAGGGAAGAAGGTTGATGATGACGATGGCGACGATTTCCCCTCTCCGGAGCCCAAGACGGACTCCAGATCTGCCCTCGAGATGAAGAACAGGTTGTGGCGGCGCCTCCGCATCGTTAACGCGACTAAATCTTCTATTTTTATTTTTTCTGGGACGAAAGTGAACTTATAGACCTGAGATTGGGGGCGGCAAAGCTGTGTCGGCCCCACAAGCTTGCCCACTGCCACCAGGGGGTGGCGGACCCAGGGCTTGTGGCCCACTAGCCCACCCCCTCAGGTGGAACTTGGCGCAGATATTTTTCATATTTTCCAAAAATGATCTCCGTATATTTTCAGGACGTGTGGAGAACTTCGATTTCTGCACAAAAAGAACATCAAGGCAATTCTGCTGAAAAGAGCGTCAGTCCAGGTTAGTTCCATTCAAATCATGCAAATTAGAGTCCAAAACAAGGGCAAAAGAGTTTGGAAAAGTAGATACGATGGAGACGTATCATGATGCCCACTTGCAAGCATACAACACGCTGTAGGTTCAGAACCAGACGGATGATGGCCAGGTCGCCGAACTTCAGGCCCGGCTAGGCAAGGTCGCCGTGCAGTGGGACGCCCTGCGCGAGGCGGACGGATGGCTCCAGCAGCCGTTGGCTCTTCTCCAGGCGGAGAAGAAGGAGCTCGAGACGGCCTGCCAGGCTGGGCCGGAGCAGTTGCACGCCTCCCATGTTGCCGACGTGGAGCGTCTTGAAACGGTTCATCTCGAGGAGATGAAGCTCAAGGACGCTGCCTTGAAGGAGAAGGAGGAAGCCCTGATCTAGAAGTATGCGCAGCGGGCCAATGTGCTGGACACAGCCGCGGCCCTCCAGGAAGAAGTCACCCGCATCACCCAAGCGAGCAAGATGCGGGATCTTGAGGCCCTGGAGAGTGCTCACGAAACTTACGGCCACTTTGATCGTGAGTCCTCTTTGTTTTTTCTTGAATTTTCTTCTTTGCCGCCTCCTCTTCTTACTCTTCTTTGCACCCCTTCCCCTATCTCAGGTCTCTTCCTCGAGACACGGGACGCAGCCGAAACGGCTGTCGAGGTGAGCCGCGAGAAGCGTCGCGTGGCCGGGCAAGAGGTAGACGATGCCTCCGGCTGGAGCGTGAGGTGATCGGGGTGGGCCTCAGAGCCCGCCTGCATGCCCTGGGCGAGTCCCTGGCTCGGCTCCAAGTTGCAAGCTCGTCGGTGGTGAAGTCTCTGTGGCCTAATGGCGTGGAGCCGGCGTCAATGAGCCGACTCTCCAGTTGGCTTGCGGCTGGCGATGACCGCCTTGACGCCTGGCATGCTTCGGCCGCACGTGCTGGAGCCTACATGGCCGTGCGCTTGGCCAAGTCCTGGTACCGAAACCTGTACTTGGGCAAGCTCGTCACTCAGCGCGACGGCTCGGAGGGGGAGCTGCAGGCCGTGAAGGAGGAGCTATGCGTGAGGGCCAGCGACATCGCCTCGTACGCTGCCTGGGATGAGCTCAACTTGGTGTGGGGTGAAAACGACAATGTGATCCCTGAGGATCTGCACGACCTTCAGCCCTATGATGCCGATGGCAGCTCCGACGAGGCGGCCCATGAAGTGGAAAACGCTGCCTCCAGCAATGAGGCACATGCCCACTCCGCTGCGGACGGAGCCGAATGCCCTCGCGGAGGAGACGGCGCCACCGCCTCGGGAGCAACCAGCGATGGTGGAGCCACCACATCAGGAGCAGCAGCCGGGGCAACAAACGAGGCTGCCGCCCCTTAGTCGGTCCTGTTTTTCTTTTTGTTGTATGCAATATTTTCTCAGTCCAACAGTTCCACCCACTAGGGGGTGTAATGAACTTCGGCCGTGGGCCAATGCTTTTGAATGTATGGATTCTGCATTATATTCGCAATGTCATGCTTGCTGTTTTATATCTTCATATTTTGATTCCTGCTTGACTTCTTTTTCTCCAACCCTTCTACTCCCCTAGCTTCCCCCCCCCCCCCCGCCAGCCCGACAGCTGGGACCGGTCTGTGACTGGGTCGAGGTTTCTAACTTTGGGAATATAGGAATTAGATTTTTCGAAGCCATCAAGACTTAAAGATTCAAGCATAAAGCAGCAGAGGCCGGCTAGAATGGGATGGTAAAAAGATCAAACCAACCTGAGTCGGCAACCTTTTTGTAGTCAAACTTTTCATGTATTCGGCCTTACCTGGCATCGCCTCGCTAGCCGGACAGCCGGGAGCCGGTCTGTAGATCTTACGAGGTGACCAGGGATCAGTCCGGCATACATTATGTGTTTTTCTACAACCTAAGGAAGTCGTTCGGGAAGCTAGCGAGCCCCCGAGCTTATTAGAGCCGGCTAGGGACTCACAGAATGAGTGAAAACTCTGGGTATGAATCTAAAAAGATGCATATGTGCATGCTCTTTTCATTGCATTCATTAGAAATTCCTGAAGAGGGAGAAAGATACATATGTGCATGCTCTTTGCATGTTTGAAACTTGCCTTCTAGCAATAGAACGGACGAAGCAACGCCGCGTTCCATGGACGTTCCGTCTCCTGGCCGGAGTCATCCCTCTTGCGATTCCTTGGCTTCTGGGCATCGATCAAGTAGTATGCGTTGTTGTGCAATGCCCTACTGATGATGAAGGGTCCCTCCCATGGGGATGAGAGCTTGTGCTAGCCGGCTGTGCACTGGATTCTTCTGAGCACCACGTCTCCCTCTCTGAAAGAGAGAGGCTTGATCTTCTGGCTATGGTAGTACCCCAGCTTCTTTTGGTAGATTGCCGTTCGGCTCAAGGCTAGGTCCCTTGCTTCCTCGAGGAGATCAACACCGTCTTCTCTTGCCTCCTTCGCCTCCGTTTCTATGTACAAGGTGACCCGAGGCGAGTTGAACTCGATATACGTAGGGATGATAGCCTCGGATCCGTATACCAAAAAGGAAGGGGTGAAGCCGGTTGACCGGTTGGGCGTGGTGCGGAGACTCCACAGTACTGCCGGCGATTATTCAATCTAGCAGCCAGCTGACCTGACCAGTGGTGCCACCAGTCTTGGCTTGATGCCGGCCAGGATTAGGCCGTTGGCCCTCTCCACTTAGCCATTGGACTAGGGATGTGCCACTGACGCCAAGTCGAGCTGGATGCCTACCTTGGAGCAGTAAAGCGCCAAAGCGCCCTTGGCGAAGTTAGTGTCATTGTCGGTGATGATGCTGTGGGGGACGCCGTATCGGACAGAGATGTCCGTGATGAACTTGACATCCGTGGGGCCATCAAGCTTCTTGATGGGCCTAGCCTCGATCCACTTGGTAAATTTGTTGATGGCCACTAAGAGGTGAGTCATGCCACCGCGAGCCGTCTTGAAAGGCCCCACCATGTCCAGCCCCCAGACGATGAAAGGCCATGACAAGGGGATGGTTTTGAGGGCCGAAGGCGGCATGTGGCTCTGCGCGCCAAAGCGTTGGCAGCCCTCGCATTTGTTGACCATGTCCACGGCCTCCTCGAGGGCTGTGGGCCAGTAGAATCCATGGCGGAATGCCTTGGCCACCAGGGTTCTAGAGGTGGCATGATGCCCGGACTCCCCTTGGTGAATGTCTCTAAGGATATCCTATCCCTTTTCTGATTCGATGCAGCTGGAACACGCCAGTCACGCTACACCGAACCAGCTCGCGATTGATGATGGCATAGGTTGCAGATCTGCATTGGATCTGCCTCGCCTCCGCCTCCGCTTGAGGAAGTTCACCGCGAAGAAGGAAGGCCAGGATGGGTTGAGCTCATGACGGAGCCGACACAAGGGCTGGCTCCATATCAACCTGATTGTCGGGGGCTTCTGCAGCCCCCGCGCTTGATGAAGCAGTCGCCGGCTCGAGACATTGTGGCTCTGATTCCGTCGTGGCAGCTGGCTCGCCGTCTACCTCCATGACGTTCACCCACTCGGTGTTGAGACGACAGGATTCGAGGCTTGGCGGAGCCGGATTTTTTGTTGTAGCCGACGAAGTAGTCGTAGCCGACGAAGTAGTTGTAGTAGGTGCCGCAATTGGAGTCGGCAGAGCCAGCGCAGCCGGCACAGGAGTTGTAGCCGGCGCAACTAGTGTAGCGGACGGCGCTTGCACCGAAGAATCAACCGGCACGAAAATTGATGCCGACTCTGGAGATGGCCTGATAGACGGCTTGTGCATCTGCTCGAGAGAGACGCCGGCTGGGATGGCCTGTCTCATGGATCCAATCTTAGCCAATGTATCGGCCGCCTCGTTGTCCGCTCTGGGAACATGGGGGAACTCGCAACCCTGAAAGGGCCGCTGAGCTGCTGGATGAGGAAGTGGCAGCTTGCCATGTTGGCGTCCCTGGCGTCCCATTCGCCAGAAACATGCTGCACCACGAGGTCTGAGTCGCTGAAGCAGATGAGCCGTCGGATGCCAATCTCCTTGGAGAGACGGAGTCCGTGAGCGAGTGCTTCGTATTTGGCGACATTGTTGGAGGCAGCGAAGTGAATCTGGAGAGCATACTTGAGCTGGTCTCCTTTCGGAGACGTCAAGACGATGTCGGCTCCCAGAGTAGTTCGCATCTTCGAGGCGTCGAAGTGCATCCGCCAATGAGTGGAGTCTGGAGGTGGTGGCTCAAACTGGGTTTCAGCCCAGTCGACCAGGAAGTCGGCCACCACCTGAGATTTGATGGCAGTGTGAGGCTCGTAGTGGATATCGTGGTCCGCCATGGCAATGGACCACTTGGCGATCCTGCCAGTTGCGTCACGATTGCCCATGATTTCTGAAAGTGGAGCGGTGCTAACCACAGTGATGGCATGCTCTTGGAAGTATTGCTTCAACTTCTTTGCAGCAAGGTAAACACCATAACACATTTTTTGGTAGTGGGAATAATTTTGCTTGGAGGCGGACAAGACCTCGCTGAGGTAGTACATAGGGCGTTTCACTAACAGTACCTTGCTCTTCTCCTTGCGTTCAACTACCAGCACTACACTAACCACGCGAGTGGTCGTTGCAATGTATATGAGTATGGGTTCCCTTTCACCCGGCGCTGCCAAGATTGGCAGGCTCGAGATGACCAGCTTGAGGTCGCGGAAGGCTTCGTCTGCCTGGTCGTTCCACTCAAATTTCATCGTCTTCTTCATGAGCTGGTAGAGTGGAAGGGCCTTCTCGCCGAGCCGGCTGACGAACCGGCTAAGGGACGCCAGACAGCCGGCGAACTTCTAGACGTCTAGGATCCGAACCGGCTTCACCATCCGTTCGATGGTGCCGATCTTCTCGGGGTTCGCCTCGATGCCATGAGCGGACACAAAAAACCCCAAGAGCTTGCCGCCTGGAACCCCAAAGACCTACTTCTCCGGGTTGAGCTGGATCTTGTACTCGCGTAGGTTGGCAAACGTCTCCCGTAGGTCGTCGAGGAGGCTGAAGTGCTGCTTGGTCTTGACGACGATGTCATCCACATAGATGTGGATGTTTCTGCCGATCTGTGGCGGTAGGCACTGCTGCATGCAGCGTTGCAATGTCGCAACAGCGTTCTTCAGACCGAACATCATGGTGGTGTAGCAGTAGGCCCCGAAGGGCGTGATGAAGGAGGTCTTCAGGCAATCAGCTGGATCCAGCTTAATTTGTTGGTAGCCTGAATAAGCATCCAAAAATAACAGCATTTCACCGCCTGCAGTGAAGTGAATCACTAGTCAATCTCTTGATCTATCCGAGGCAACGCAAAAGGGTCTTTCAGGCATGCCTTACTCAGGCTTGTATAGTCGATACACATCCGCCATGTGTTGTTTTTCTTCAGCACCAGTACTGGATTGGCCAACCAGTCCGGGTGGAAAACCTCCATGATGAAGTCGGCTGCAAGGAGCCGGGTGATTGACTGGCACTCTCTGGCAATAGCTAGACGAATGTTGATTCTGTGACAACAAACCTTCCCCTGCAACGGCACCAGAAGAATGCTGCTAGCACTCCTTGGCAACGAAATTAGAAGAATGTTGTTGATGGCCCACCAGTGCGTGGGATCACAGCAGTTTTGGAGGGTAGAGTAGTCGACCCAAATTTGTTGATCGCCTATAGGAGGTGAGAGGATACTCTCAAGTATTAATAGCTGAATGTGTCAGATTCAACCACACCTGAAAGATTAGTATCTACAAGGAAAGCAGTAACAACAAAGTAACGAGTAACAACAGTGGCAAGGAACAACACTAGTGACAACAGTAGCAAGTAGCAACAGTAGCAAGTGATAGTAGTAACAGCAGTAGCAACAGAGCAAGACAAGTAACAACAGCAGAGCAAGACAAGTAACAGCAACAGAGCAAGACAAGAAACAGCAGCAACAACAGTAGTAACAGCAGCAGAGCAACACAAGTAACAGCAGCAGAGCAAGACAAGTAACAGCAATAGTCAGACAAACTCGTAGGCAATGGGTCGGTGATATGTTTGGATGATATTCATCATGCAACAGTTATAACACGGAGAGATATGTGGCTAGCTCTCGTTCGTCAATGTGATGTAGGCATGCATTCCGTGTGTCATCATACGTGCTTAGGGAAAAGAACTTGCATGCCATCTATTGTCCATCCCTCCCGTGGCAGCGGGGTCCAAAAGGAAACTACGGGATATTAAGGTTCTCCTTTTAATAAAGAACTGGACCAACGCATTAGCACTTGGTGAACACATGAACTCCTCAAACTATGGTCATCACCGGGAGTGGTTCCGGTTATTGTCACTCCGGGGTTGCCGGATAATAACACATAGTAGGTAATACAACTTGCAAGATCGGATCTAAAACACATATATATTGGTGACAACATAATAATTTCAGATCTGAAATCATGGCACTCGGGCCCTAGTGACAAACATTAAGCATGGCAAAGTAGTAGCAACATCAATCTCAGAACATAGTGGATACTAGGGATCAATCCCCATCAAAACTAACTCGATTACATGATAGATCTGATCATACTCATCACCGCCCAGCGAGCCTACGAATAGATTACTCACGAACGACAAAGAGCTTCATGGAATTGGAGAGGGAAAAAGGTTGATGATGACGATGGCGATGATTTCCCCTCTCCGGAGCCCAAGATGGACTCCAGATCTGCCCTCCAGATGAAGAACAGGTGGTGGCGGCGCCTCCGTATCGCTAACGCGACGAAAACTTCTCTTTTTATTTTTCCTAGGACGAAAGTGAACTTATAGACCTGAGGTTGGGGGCGACAGAGCCGTGTGGTCCCCACAAGCCTGCCCACCGCCACCAGGGGGTGGCCGAGCCAGGGCTTGTGGCCCACTGGCCCACCCCCTCAGGTCGAACTTGGCGCAGATATTTTTCATATTTTCCAAAACTGCTCCCCGTAAATTTTCACGACGTTTGGAGAACTTTGATTTCTGCACAAAAATAACACCAAGGCAATTCTACTGAAAACAACGTCAGTGCAGGTTAGTTCCATTCAAATCATGCAAATTAGAGTCCAAAACAAGGGCAAAAGAGTTTGAAAAAGTAGATACGATGGAGACGTATCAACTCCCCCAAGCTTAAAACCTTGCTTGTCCTCAAGCAACACAGTTGACTAACTGAGAGAGAAAGAAAAACTTTGACAAACTCTATTTGATCTTGTTGTTGCAACTATGTCTAACTTATAACCAGAATTTCAGCAAGATCACAAGTTAACCACATAAGCAAGTGACACAAAGGTCTCACGGTAAACTAATATCAATGGCATAATCAGCTAACGAGGAAATAATAATGAGTTCCAAACACCAACACTTCAATCAAAACAAGCATGAAGCAATATGAATAGGTGGTATCTCGCTAGATGTTTCTGAGACCGCGAAACATAAATGCAGAGCACTTTCGAAGATCAAGGGCTGACTAAACATTGTAATTCATAGCAACGAAGATCCAGTCATAGTCATACTCAATATCAATCAAAAGCAAAGCATAAAAATGACAGAGGTGCTCTCTAATTGGTACTTATATAAGAAGAGGATGACTCAACAGGAAAATAAATAGACAGGACCTTCGCAGAGGGAAGCATTGATTTGCAGAGGTGCTAGAGCTCAAACTTTGAAAACAGAGATAATAATTTTGGGTGGTATGCTTTCATTGTCAACGCAATGACCAAGAGTTCTCAATATCTTCCATGCTACTCATACTATAGGCGGTTCCCAAATAGAAAAGTAAAGTTTAAACTCCCCCACCACCAATCAATCACACTCCACGGCTAGCCCAATCCCCGGGTACCGTCCATACTAACATCAATCCAGGGGGAGTCTTGTTTTAGAGTTATGTTTTTGTTTTAAGCGTGGAAATGGGGATTCTAATTACCGGCCCCTTTCTCGTGAATGACAGTGAATAAACACATGTCGAGGATAACACTCCTAGCATGGAAGATACTAATAGCCCCCTGTCACCACATGAGCGGTTCGGGAATGCAAAACAGATTATTTCTTGAAGGTTTAGAGAATGGCACATGCAAATTTACTTGGAACGGCAGGTAGATACCACAAATAGGTAGGTATGGTGGACTCTCATGGAAAAACTTTTGGGTTTACGGAAGTGGATGCACAAGCAGTATTCCGCTTAGTACAAGTGAAGGCTAGCAAATGACTGGGAAGCGACCAACTAGAGAGCGGCAACAGTCATTAAGATGCAATGAGTTTGACTAACATTAAATGCAAGCATGAACAGGATATAAATCACCATGAACACGAACATCATAGAGGCTATGTTGATTTTGTTTCAACTACATGCATGAACATGCGCCAAGTCAAGCCACTTGAAACATTCAAAGGAGAATACCATCCTATCATACTACATCATAGTCATTTCAAAATCTATGTTGGCATTCAAGACAAACCATTATAAGCTCTCAACTAAATAAGCATGGCATCAAAAACTATGATCTCTAAGTTGTCATTGCAAACATGGTTCTCTCACAACAAAGCTAAATCTAGGTCGACAAGCTAGTCATATTTACAAAAACAAAATAGATAGAGTTCATACTAGCTTTTCAGTCTCAGTCACTTCATCATATATCATCATTGTCGCCTTTCATTTGCACGATTGAATGATGTGAACAATAATAAGCGCATTGGACTAAGCTAGATCTGCAGGCAAACACAAAGGAGAAGACAAAGTAATATGGCTCTTTGAAAGCTAAACAGGTAAGCATGCAAGAACCAATAAACATTGTAACCAATATCTTCTACCTTGACACAAAGAAAAAGAAAACTATTTACACGGGAAAGCTTCCAACAAGCAAAAGAAGAAAGAAAAATCTTTTTGGGTCTTCTCAAAAGAACACAAAACAAGAAAACAAGAAAACGAAAATAAACTAGCATGGATAATACAGTGGCAAAGTGTGAACATGGGCTAACAAAGCGAAAGCATGAGCATGAATGTAAAGTCAGTGAGAACACGTACTCCCCCAAGCTTAGGCTTCTGGCCTAGCTTGGTCTACTCCCACGGTGGGAAATAACCAGCTCCAGGATATTCTGGAGCATACTGTGGATGCCACTGCTGTGTGAGCTCCTTTGGCTCCCACTGATAAACTGGCGTCTGATACTTGACTGGCGGCTCGGGCACGGGCGCCTGTGGTTGGGCCAAGCCCAAATATGCGTAGATGTCGGCGGGCATAACAGTGTACCTGTCTGCATGAAGATCGAACAAAGAAGGAGCGGGCTAAGTAATAGTCTCTCGAGTACCCTGACTAAATACCAGGTTATAAATCATCCGTCTACTAGCATCTCTATCTAGCAAATCATGGCGAACCATGCTGTCATAATCCAGATATTTCTCAGGGAGAAGCATCTCTCCTTCCTCTCCCAGTCTAATGGGTATCTCAAAGTGTCTGGCAAGACGGGTAGCATAGATACCTCCATAGACGACACCCTTGGAATGGTTCAGGTTCAACCGTTGAGCTACTATAGCGCCCAAGCTATAAGTCTTATCGTTATAAAGGCCTTCGCGTAAAACCGCAAGGTCTAGAGAACTTAAGTGATGCGGCCTCCCCATGGCCAATCAAACATTTTCCCACAAATAATGAGAAGCACCGAAGCACAGGAAAATGTATGCTAGCAATTCTAGCGCGAGACACTCCTCTCTCCTCTCCAAGAGCAATAGAACCAATGAAATCCTCCAAGTCCCATGGACGAGGGTCACGGATATCCCCAACATAAGGTAATTTGCATACATTGCAAAAATCCTGTAGCGTCATGGACTGGGGGACATCGTATATCATGAACTCAACCATGGGAGGATTCTTCCTCGGGTAAAAGTTGAATCTTTGAACGAAAATATTGGTGAGGAGGATGTACTGTGAGCACTTATCTTCAACAAACGCACTAAGACCTGCGTTCTCCACCAAGTAATAAAAGTCTTCATAAAGTCCGGCGGCGCGCAAAAATTAATCAGTTGGCCACTCGCACGCTCAAACTTTTGTGACCCGAGGGACTACGTACTTGGGGTGGTTCTTCTCATCCTCCTTGTGGTTACGGCTTGAAGAGCCTCTCAAGAACCTCCCCATCTTTTCCTTTTTCTAGCTTTGAAAAATTATGAAATTTTTAGAGACTTCGAAAGAAAAGTGAATAAAGATTAACCCAACTTGTAGCAACTAATCCTACTAGTGCCTAGAGACCGTATCACACGCTAAAACTACTCGGGACCAGCTAAAATCAACATTTCTAGCTCAAGAACAGGGTCACCAAGGTAGCAAGAATATGTGAAGGATAAAGCAATAGAGCAAAAACTAATTGGACCAATGGAGGAGTGACTTACCAAGGAGTAATTTCCCCAAAAAGGTTCGGAGAATGGTGCTTTGAGCAAGGAGATCAAAAATCATAGCGAAATGAGCAAGAACACGGGTTTGAGCGGTGAAACAATTTTTTCTAGAGGTGGAAGAAGAGTTTGGGAGCTGGAATGAGTGGAGGGGGTCCCTGTGGGCCCCACCAGCTTGCACTCCGCCACCAGGGGGTAGGTTGCGGTGGCAGGGCTTGTGGCCCACTGGTCTGCCCCCCAGGCCAGCTCTCAGGCCCAGTAATTTTCAAAAATTCCAGAAAAAATCATACTAAATTTTCAGGGTCATCGAAGAACTTTTATTTTCGAGGTATTTTTCTCCAGGACGCTAAAATAGAAAACAGGAAAAACTAAACTAATTCTATTATTTTTCTTCTAAGCAAAAGAAAATGAAAGCTCAAAACACAGGTATGTGACTCTTTGATTCATCCGTTTCATGGTCATCGAAAGAAATACGTCAATGGGATTGATCAAGTCCTTATGACAAAACCTTCTCGAATCGCAAGAGAGAACGGAAAATTTTCGAATAGCCACTAAGTCACCTCAATGGGGATATGTATCTCCCCAACAAGCAAATCATACTTCATCTTGACACGAGGAATAGGGCATTCAAAGCTCCCGATTAGAATTGATGAAGTCTTTGCGATAGCATTGATGCAATGTACTTGATATCGTTTCTTCCGAAAGTGTATTGTGTGCTCATTACCGTTGACATGGAAAGTGACATTGCCTTTGTTGCAATCTATAACAGCCCCTGCAGTGTTTAAAAAGGGTCTTCCGAGGATGACAGCCATGGCATCGTCCTTGGGAATATCCAAGATAACAAAGTCTGTTAAGATAGTGGTGTTAGCAACCACAACAGGCACATCCTCGCAAATGCAGATAGGGAAAGTAGTTGATTTGTCGGCCATTTGCAGAGAAATTTCAGTGGGTGTCGACTTATCCAATTCAAGTCTACGATAAAGAGAGAGCGACATAACACTAACACCGGCTCCAAGGTCACATAAAGCAGTTCTCACGTAGTTTCCATTAATGGAGCAAGGTATAGTGGGCACTCTGGGATCACCAAGTTTCTTAGGAGTTCCACCTTTAAAAGTGTAATTGGCAAGCATGGTGGAGATCTCAAGATCTGGTATCTTCCGTTTATTAGTCACGATATCTTTCATGTACTTGGCATACGGAGACATCTTGAGCATATCAGTTAACCGCATCTGCAGAAAGATGGGTCTTATCATCTCAACGAAGCGCTCAAAGTCCTCATCATCCTTTTTCTTGGATGGCTTAGGAGGAAAGGGCATAGGTCTCTGAACCCATGGCTCTCTTTCTTTACCATGCTTCCTAGCAGTGAAGTCATTCTTATCGTATTTCTTAGGTTGTGGGTTATCAGGATTAATCGTAGGTTCAATCTCCACATCCTCATCATTGCTAGGTTGATCATTATTATGAACATCACTGTCCATATTATCACCAGGTTCATGTTCATCACCAGATTGTGTTTCTGCATCAGACGCAGAAATATCATTAGGTTCTTCCGGTGTGACAATATTTGGTGAACTGGCATGTAGGTTTCTATCATCCTTCTTCTTCTCCTTAGGATGACTCGGTGTATTAGCATTGATTCCTTGAGAATCTTGATCAATTCTCTTAGGGTGGCCTTCAGGATACAAAGGTTCCTGAGTCATTTTGCCTCCTCTAGTAATGACTCTGATAGAGTTGTCATTTAATTCATTGAGCAAGTCATTTTGAGCTTTAAGTACTTGTTCTACCTGAGTAGTAATCATAGAGGCATGTTTACTCAGAAGCTTCAGATCGTTGACATTTCTGTCTACACAAGCACTTAAATGGCTAAGCATATGAGTACTTTGTTCCAAATGTCTGCTAACATAATCATTGAAACTCTGTTGTTTGGCAACAAAGTTGTCAAATTCATCAAAGCATAGGCTAGCAGGTTTATCAAAAGGAATATCACTCTCATCAAACCTACGCATAGAATTCACTTCCACTACCTGTATCGGATTATCCAGACCATGGATCTCTTTATTAGGTGGTAGATTTTTGACATCTTCAGATCTAATGCCTTTCTCTTGCATGGATTTCTTGGCTTCTTGCATATCTTCGGGACTGAGGAATTTAATACCTCTTTTCTTAGGAGTTGGCTTAGGAGGTGGTTCGGGAATAGTACAAGCATTATCGTTGATCAAGATGTTATTCAGTAGGGTCTCAGCTTGTTCTACAGTTCGTTCCCTAAAAACACAACCGGCACAACTATCTAGGTGGTCTCTTGAGGCATCGGTAAGTCCGTTATAGAGGATATCAAGTATCTCGTTCTTCTTAAGAGGGTGATCAGGCAAAGCATTTTGTAGTTGGACGAGCCTCCCCCAAGCTTGTGGACGACTCTCTTATTGGAGTTGAGCAAAGTTGTATATTTCCTACAAGGCAGCTTGCTTCTGATGGGCAGGAAAATATTTCTCACAGAAGTAATAGACCATCTCCTGGGGACTACTCACACATCCAGGAGCAAGAGAGGTGAACAAGGCTTTAGCATCATCCTTTAGAGAGAGGGGAAACAACTTAAGGATGTAGTAGTGGTGGATCTTCTCCTCATTAGTGAAAAGGGTGGCTATATCGTGTAGTTTGGCAAGATGGGCTACGACCGTCTCAGACTCATAACCGTGAAAAGGATCAGATTCGACTAGAGGGATTATCTCAGGGTCGACAGAGAATTCATAATCCTTATCGGTGATAAAGATAGGTAAAGTGGCAAACTTCGGGTCGTATTTCATCTTAGCTTCCTAAGATTTTTCCTTCCACTTGAGAATTAAATTCTCAGCGTCATAGGCATCCTTACATGCAAGAAAATCCTCAGCTATCTCTCCCTCCTTAACATAACCCTCAGGTATATCAGGCAATTCATATCTAGGAGAGATAGATCTAGCAGGAGCAAAAGTAGGTTCTATCTCAATAGTATCGATAGGTTCAGAAGCATCACGAGCATTGGCAGTAACTCTAGCAATATGAGCATCAAGGAACACCCCTAATGGAACATCAGGCAAAGTAATATCTCTAGCAGTATCAAGCATAGCATCATCAGGCAAAATAACATCTTTAGCATCATCAGGCAAAATAGCATCTCTAGCAGTATCAAGCATAGCATCTCTAGCAGCATCATGCATAGTATCAAGCATAGTATCATCAGGCATAGTATCAAGCATAGCATCTCTAGGAGTAGCATCATAAGCATCATCAAGCACAGGCGACATATCAAGATTTCTAGCAGGAGGTGATGTCGCAAACTTACTCATAACTGAAGGTGAATCAAGTGCTGAGCTAGATGGAAATTCCTTACCTCCCCTCGTAGTTGAGGGCAAGACTTTGGTTTTCGGATCCTTCATATTCTTCATAGTGATCAGCAGATATAAATCCCAAGTGACTTAGAGAATATAGCAATACCTCCCCGGCAACGGCGCCAGAAAAATGTTGACTCGCACTCTCTGGGAATAGCTAGACGAATGTTGATTCTGTGACAACAAACCTTCCCCTGCAACGGCACAAAAAGAATGCTGCTAGCACTCCCCAACAACGAAACTAGAAGAATGTTGTTGATGGCCCACCAGCGCGTGGGATCGCAGCAGTTTTCGAGGGTAGAGTATTCAACCCAAATTTGTTGATCGCCTATAGGAGGTGAGAGGATACTCTCAACTATTAGCAGCTGAATGTGTCAGATTCAACCACATCTTAAAGATTAGTATCTGCAAGCAAAGCAGTAGCAGCAAAGTAATGAGTAACGGTAGTGGCAAGGAACAACATTAGTGACAGGAGTAGCAAGTAGCAACAGTAGCAAGCGACAGTAGTAACAATAGTAGCAGCAGAGTAAGACAAGTAACAGCAGCAGAGCAAGACAAGTAACAACAGCAGCAATAGTAGTAACAACAGCAGAGCAAGACAAGTAACAGCAGCAGTGCAAGATAAGTAACAGCAACAGTCAGACAAACTCGTAGGCAATGGGTCGGTGATTTGTTTGGATGATAATCATCATGCAACAGTTATAACACGGAGAGATATGTGGCTAGCTCTCGTTCATCAATGTGATGTAGGCATGCATTCCGTGTGTCGTCATACGTGCTTAGGGAAAAGAACTTGCATGACATCTATTATCCATCCCTCTCGTGGCAGCGGGGCCAAAAGTAAACTACGGGATATTAAGGTTCTCCTTTTAATAAAGAAAGAGACCAACGCATTATCACTTGGTGAACACATGAACTCCTCAAACTATGGTCATCACCAGGAGTGGTTCCGGTTATTGTCACTCCGGGGTTGCCGGATCATAATACATAGTAGGTAACTACAACTTGCAAGATCAGATCTAAAACACACATATATTGGTGACAACATAATAATTTCAGATCTGAAATCATGGCACTCGGGCCCTAGTGACAAGCATTAAGCATGGCAAAGTAGTAGCAACATCAATCTCAGAACATAGTGGATACTCGGGATCAATCCCCATCAAAACTAACTCGATTACATGATAGATCTCATCCTACTCTTCACCGCCCAGCGATCCTACGAATAGATTACTCACGAACGACAAAGAGCTTCATGGAATTGGAGAGGGAAGATGGTTTATGATGACGATGGCGATGATTTCCCCTCTCCGGAGCCCAAGACGAACTCCAGATCTGCCCTCCAGATGAAGAACAGGTGGTGGCGGCGCCTGTGTATCTCAAACGCGACGAAAACTTCTCTTTTTATTTTTTCTGGGATGAAAGTGAACTTATAGACCTGAGGTTGGGGGCATCAGAGCCGCGTGGGCCCCACAAGCCTGCCCACCGCCACCAGGGGGTGGTGGAGCCAGGGCTTGTGGCCCACTGGCCCACCCCCTCAGGTGGAACTTGGCGCACATATTTTTCATATTTTCCAAAACTCCTCCTCATAAATTTTCCGGACGTTTGGAGAACTTTGATTCCTGCACAAAAATAATACCAAGACAATTCTGCTGAAAACAGCGTCAGTCCAGGTTAGTTCCATTCAAATCATGCAAATTAGAGTCCATAACAAGGGCAAAAGAGTTTGGAAAAGTAGATACGATGGAGACGTATCAGTGATCTCTTCTCCAATTGTGCGCCGCTTCCCCTCGGCGAAGCGGCGCAAAGGTTATTTTACCGGCTTTGCATCTGGTCCACGTGAAGTTTCTGCTCGGCGTACTTCCTCAGAACACCCGGCATGTCTTTGGGGGACAATGCGAAGATGTCCTGATTCTCATGGAGGAAGTCGACGAGCTCGCCTTCCTGTTTGGGGCTGAGGCCAGCCCCGATGGTGACACACTGCTTGGGGTTTGCAGGGTCGAGTGGCACCTACTTGGTCTCTTTAGCCGGCTTGAATGAGCCTTCGCCGGCCGACTGGGACGGTGGAGAAGGGATCGCCGGCTGCTCCGTTGCCTGAGCCACGAGCCGGTCAATCTGTCTCCTCTCCTCAGCAATCACCATGGCGTTGGCCAGGCGGCTGCTGTCTTGTGCACACTCGAGCGACTTCTTGTAGTTGCCAGCAATGGTGATGATGCCCTTTGGACCCAGCATCTTCATCTTAAGGTAGGCGTAGTGGGGGATAGCCATGAACTTGGCCAGAGCCGGTCTGCCCAGCAGCACGTGATACGGCCTGCTGAGGTCCACCACCTCGAACCATATGGACTCGCGGCGGAAGTGAGCCTTGTCATCGAAGAGGACGTCCAGCTAGATTTTGCACATGGGCGAGCAGGACTGCCCCCGCACGATGCCGTGGAAGACAGTGCTGGTCGGCAAGACATCCATATCCCTGAGCCCGAGCTTGAGGAGGGTGTCGAGGTAGAGGATGTTGATGCTGCTACCGTCGTCGACCAACACCCGAGAGAACCGGCATGTGAGCCTCTGGGAGGCGAAGGTGGGGTCGAGGACGAGTGCGTATGAGCCCGGGTTGGGCATCACCGCAGGATGGTCGACCCAGCTCCATGTGATGGGCTTTTCAGACCAGTGCATGTATTGAGGAACCAGGTGGACCGTGGCATTCACCTCACGCCGTCGCTGACGTAGGCTATGCTTGTCGTCGCCTTCACTGGTGAAGACGACGAACGCTCCGTCTTAATGGGGGTAGTCGTCGTGGAGGCGGCCGTCATTGCGAGGCGGCGGCGGTGGAGCCGCAGCAGGATCGGGAGCCGGAGCTTGAGGCACAGCCAGTGCACCTGGGGCAGCCGACAAACCCTCCCCTTGCGATAGCCGTCGCGCAAAGATGCACTGTCGAAGGGTGTGGGTAGAGGGTTGTGCCCCAGAATGTATTTTGCAGGGTGCGTCAAGCATCTGCTCAAAGGTCTGCCTTGGCAACCAGTGGCTCTTGTTGGGCCGCTTCCATTGGAGCCGCCTGATTAGCCGACGCCTCACCCTCTACGCTGGCTACCAACTTGTTGTTGGAGCGCGAATCTAGCTGATCCGCCTTGCACGTGTTGTTGTTCTGGCCGCCTCAATTGTCTCCAGACGGCTTAGGAGTAGCCGGCGTGGGGACAGCCTTGTCCGAGGCGGTCACCTGGACTCGCATTGCGGAGTCAGCCATGACGTACTTGTTTGCCTTGAAAATGAGCACTGCCAGAGAGATGGGCTCGGAGCACATGAGCTTGTGCTTGAGGAGTGTGACGTCTCGGTAACCATCGATGAACTACTGGATGGCCTATACCTCATGCACTCCCTCACAGGAGTTGCGAAGCTCCGTCCAGCGAGTGACTTAGTCGCGAAGGCGTTCATCGGGCCTCTGGACGCACATGTCCAACTCGCGAGGCCGGCCAGGACGCTTGTAGGTGCCAGTGAAGTTGCAGATGAACGCCTCCTCAAAGTCCACCCATGAGTTGACGCTGCCGGCTGGAAGGGCGTTAAGCCATGTCCGAGCTGAGCTGGCCAACATGAGTGGCACGTAGCGGACTCCTAAGCGTTTGTTGCCCCTGGCAATGCCAACGGCGGTGGTGTAGTCGATCTGCCAGTGCTCTAGCTTGGCGGTGCCGTTGTACTTGGGAGTATCCCGAGGCAAGGTGAAGCCTCGGGGAAACGGCACCGCTCGGATCCGGGGGCCGAAGCCGGCCGGACCGATGGGGTCGTCTTCCTCTAGAAGGGCTGGCTGTGCCAGGGTGTTGAGACGCATGTGGGCGTCACAGTCATCCTGGGGAACGTGAGCGCCAATCCGAGCCGCAATCGGAATGGCACCTTGCGAACCGGTGGCATGGGTCCTCCTCGGAAGAGGAACCTCATACACCGAGTCGCTCTCGTCCTCTCTGCGACGCCGGCTCGAAGTATGCTCGCTCTGGCGCTGGAAGCGCCTATCTTGGCTTCCCTCGCCCTTCGGGGCGGAAGTTTGATGCGAGGAAGATCCCTAAGCTTGCTGATGACCCCTAGGGTTACAGCGCGCTCCGGGGTTAGGTCCCAGAGACTCTGATTGGGCTTGACCGGGGTCAAGCCGTGTCTCCTGCTCGTTGGCGGCGTCAAGGAGATCCTTGACCCGCTTCTCCTGGAAGGCGCGCTCCTCGACCTCCAAACTCGGCATTTCTGCCATGGCCGCCTGGGCCGCCCGCAAGTTGGCTGCAGGAGTCCCATAGATGGGCTGCATGCCACCTAGAATCTCGGCGATGACCCAGCCGCGGCCTCGGACCGAGCCAAGTCGGCTAGGGGCCTCGGAAACCGGATTGAGGCCGTATGCGGAGTTATACTCGTGCTGCGTGGCCTCCATCCGGCGTTTCGCCGAAGCGATGGTGATGCCCTCCTCCAAGATCTGCCTTCGAGCCTCCTCCAGCAAAGCTCGCGCGTCGTTAGGGTTTGTGGAGGCAGCGATGGGCGTCTTCAGGCCGGTAAGCGCAGCCTGAAGAGTGTCAGCGACGACAGCAGCAGGATCAGCAGCGTCTGGTGACTCTTTGCCCTGAGACGTGATGGTGCCGGCGCTGATGACCATCACCTCCACCACGTTGGGGACGGTGGCGACATGGTATGGGTTGAAGAACCCCACAGACGGCGGAGGGCTGTCGAAGAGCGACGTTGCTGGGGTACACGTCGTGTGTAGGCGTCTCAGTGACACAGAGCCTACTGAAGCTGGCGCATAATGCCTCAACATCGAAGTCCTCGCCAAAGTAGCGAGGACCATCGTTGAGGCGCGGGTCGCTAAAGAGAACACTGAGGTTCTCCATAGCAGCAATGACGATGCTGGGAGGTGCCTCGTCATCGGACTCTTCATCCGAATCCGCATGGTGG
Source organism: Hordeum vulgare subsp. vulgare (assembly GCF_904849725.1). Lineage (NCBI taxonomy): Eukaryota > Viridiplantae > Streptophyta > Magnoliopsida > Poales > Poaceae > Hordeum > Hordeum vulgare. Next base: position 189,784,321 of record NC_058521.1, read on the forward strand.
ACAGGGACATCGATCATCATCGGTGTTGCCTCATCGAAGGCGGGCTCCACAAGCATGCAGATCGGTCCGGACACGATGCATCCGGTGGTGTAGGTGCAGGGCCCCACCCAGCGCGTAAAGCCAGCTGATGCCGCGATCAGCCCCACGGTGGGCGCCAAATGTCGGTGAATACTCACAACATAAGCCATGGGTAGGCTAAAGAAGGTAGGAACCGAAGTGGCACCGGAGGGCGCTGGGGGCGAGGTTGGTACCAGCATGGAACGCACGATGTACCCAGGTTTAGGGCTCTCCGAAGAGATAATACCCCTAGTCCTGCCAAAGTGTGTGATATGTATGGATGGGATTACAAGGTTGCTCCTGGAGCTGTATTGCGGAGGAGGAAGATGGAGCAACCGGCTCGTATCTACCTCTCCTATGTGGTTGGTGTGTGTGTGTGTGATAAGTTGACCAACCCTCTGCATGGAGGGGGACCAGGGGGTTTTATAGACGAACCCACCGGCCTACAATATGGATAAAGGTTACAAGAGTGGGACCCGGCTGGCAGCCTCGCCGGCTGGCCAGGGGGCCCACGGGGGTCTTGTCTTATCGCTAGAGAGGCCCGCCAGCTGCAAGGTCCCGCTAGGGGGCCAATGAGGCTCTAGCGTAAGGTTGACACAGGACACGTGTGGTACGTACGGCGTCGTCCAGCGAGATTTGTCATGGGCAAACGGCACGGCCGCCTCCACTGTTCCCACGCCGAGTGTAGTAATGGAGTGGGCTTTTGATGGCCGACACTGTGTTGGGTGATGGATCAGAGCAGGGGAGGTCAGCGGCGTGGCCGCCGATGATGGTACCTGCCGTGCACTCTGATCCAGTACCTTTGCTGATGCGTAGCCACCTTTAATCGTAGGATCTCGTCATGACCTATGATCTGATGTGACTGGAGATCCCTGGCCGTCTAGCCTGCTGGACTAGCCAACTTGGGCACGGCCGCCTCGTCCCTAGACGGCTGGCTTGGCCTAGGCGGTCAGGAAGAGGTAGCCATCTTGCCTCTGGCCGGCAGGTGTTGCCTGGCCAGCCAAAGAGTTGGTCGTCTCACCCCCTAGCCGGTAGGTGTCACCTAGCCAGCCAGGGGACTTGGGCCATGTAGAGTTGTTTTTGGTCATTCCTCTAAGGCTGAAGCTAAAGGAGCAGGCTCGTTGAGCCTACCACAGGTTTATCCCCCCGACAAAGGTCATGCGTAGACCACTCACTTTAATTTATGTTCTCATAAGTTAGCCACCATATATGCTTAGTGTTGTTGAAACCTCAACACATAACCTTTCACACCCAATGGCTTTAATAGTTCCGGTATCATGGTCGCAAGATTGTCGAGTCTCTGTGTCTTACCGATTACTACAACACCACACGTCCAGGTACCACACATCTAGAGGCATTTTATGCTACGCAGCCTAAGTGGGATTTTGATGAAGGCAGTGGCCGCATGTACGTGACATACCCTGATGATTAGAAGACCTTGGTCATCTCCTGGGCTAGCAAGACAGAGTCATTGCATTTTTATGTTTATCTTGACCGTGGCCGGACCCTGCGTTATGGATGATTGAATAATGTTATGTGGCTTGTAACTTATCTTGTGGCGAGTGTAGGCCATTCCATATACTCATCTCTTCCTGTATGTCTTGCGATGATTTCTGTACTTCCGCAATGCTAAGATGTGCTCCTATCCGTATTAAGGCCTCGTACCCCAATATGGGTAGTGTCACATCTTGGACGTTACAAGTTGGTAATCAGATCCATACGAGCATAGGAGCCTTTGAGTGATCGAACTTGGCTAAGTCGAGTTTAGTGAAAAAGTATTTTGAGTCCTAGTTATATCGGAGAGTAGGATTCTTTTTACTCCTCTTCCCTGCTCTGGTGAGGTTCACGACTTAGGAATTTTAATTCTACACCTCTTCTCGCTCAAAAAAATAAGGATCACACGGATATTTTGGAATCTATATGATATCGATGTGACAATGTTTTGTCTTGGTGCATCCTGTCTTACTTGATTTGTTTCGGGGAATTGACCTACACGGGATTCTTGAGGACATTGTTATTATTCAGATTTCGATACTAGTAGTAGAGAGAGGAGTCCGGCATCCCCGGTACTGGTGGAGAGAGTTTATATGTACTATCATACCTGGTATCATTGTGATTACAAGGGTCTGATATAGATGAGTTTCCGAGACGCTTGTTATGTGTTGACGGATGTGTTACATTCGAGCATAGTATCATGTTAGGAGTTTTGTGAAGTTTTGCTCCTTGTATCCGTGGACCCGATTACATAACTAGAAGCCTCGTGAGGTCTCAGGTGGGAATTTCATTAATCACCTAGGAAATTCTTTCATCGGATGTATGTTGGATATACATTTGTTCCGAGCAATTCCAGCTCAAAGTTGACATTTGCATGTAGCTTTCGAATCTTATGATGTTGTCACTAATTTTGTGGAAGCAGTCTTACTAGTCCTAGTTCAAATGCAAATTGCTAAAACTTTATGTTGCAATATTCTAAGCCTTTGATTCAACTTATCTCCTTCATCTTTAACCTGTGGTCTAATGCTGTTGTCAGTCTCCACGATGGCTCCAGCAACTCGCTAGAACTCAGGTCGTGATGGGGAGCAGTCAAACCCTCCACCACCCTCTCCTCCTCCTCAAGAGGCGTGGCAAGATTTGATGGTTGCGACCAATGCAAACACATAGATGCTTCTTCAAATTATGCAAGAGAGGAACCAAGGCCAGCAAGGAAATATGAACAATCAACAACATTTTGCGTCTCTGAATCAATTCCTGGCAAATCAGCCCAAGTCCTTCACTTGTTGTGAACAGTCATTTGATGCGGATAATTGGCTATGTGACATGAGTAAGCATTTCAAGTGGAGCAATGTCAGGCCTGAGGACTATGTTAGATTTGCTACTTTCCAGCTGAAGGGTCAGGCAGCTGAGTGGTGGCAGTAGCTTAAGGATTGTAAAGGTGGCCGAGTGATCAGTTGGGATGACATCTATCGTGATTTAAGAGCCCATCATATTCCCTTAAGATTTGTTGAGGGCATATGTGAGAAGTTCATGCGTGTGAAGGAGGGAAGCTCATCTATTTATAATTACAACATTAAGTTCCAGAACCTTGCATGCTATGCCGAGCAAGATGTTGCAGATGAGAGGAGCAAGATCTATCAGTTTCGAGGTGGTCTCAACAAAGATTTGCAGCTTTCTCTTGCTCTGCACGACCCTCCTGAGTTTGATCAGTTCTATAACTTAGCTCTTAGGGCTGAGTCAGCCTTGCTCAGGGTCGAGAATTCAAGGAAGCGCTTCAGGGACTCTAATTCCTCTTCGTCCTCAGCTCAGATTGTCCTAAAGCAACAGAAGTTTTTGGTTCCTCCTCCGCCTCATCAGCCTCAGCAGTTCAAGTTGTCTGATGGTCGTAGATCAACCCAGCTTTCCACCACAAGTCTCAGCCACCTAAGTCAGAAGCTCCTCCAGCTCACTTCCATCCGCTGTCACAGGTGACTTGTCACAAGTGTGGTTAGAAGGGCCACTAATCCAACAAGTGTACCAGCCAGCAGCGTCTTCCACCTCCTCCTCCAATCAGTCCCCCGGGCAATGCAATGGTGAAGCACAATCCCAAGTCTGCAAGAGTGAACATGGGCAATGCAGCTGAAGCAAAGGAGTCATCAGATGTGAGCATGGGTAATCTCTTGGTTAATGATATTCCTGCAAAGGATTTATTTGAGACAGGTGCATCGCATACTTTCATGTCTCTTCCTTTTGCATATGGCAATAATTTCATCAGTGAGTTTTTACCAAGAGCATTGCAAGTTGTGTCCCAATTGAAGCATCTCAGTTCAAACATGATAGTCCCGAATTTGTCTATCAAGACGGGCAATTATTCATTTGTATCCTCCCCAATGGTCCTTGGAAATTCCGATATTGATCTTATTCTTGGCATGGATTTTCTGGCGATCAACAAGGCTTTTGTCGATTCCGAAGACAAAGAAGCCAAGTTGACTCATCCTTCTCAACACGTGGTCATTTTTGCGGCTCACGATGTCACCATTCGTCTATTCCCTCTGAATTAGAAGGGTGAAATCTCAGCCATATCTCAAGTGAATGTTGTCTATGACTATGAAGATGTCTTTCTAGTAGAATTTCCAGGAATGCCTCCTCACCAGCTAGTAGAGTTTGTGATTGAACTCGAGCCTGGAACTAAGCCGGTTTGCAAGCACGCTTATAAGCTTGGTCCCAAAGAGCTGAAAGAGTTGAAGAAACAGTTGGATGAACAAGAATGTTTGGGTCTGGTTAGACCAAGTTCTTCTCCTTGGGGTTCTGGTGTTACTTTTCTCAAGAATAAAGATGGCACGAACCGGCTTTGTGTCAATTACCGTCAATTAAATAAGAAGACAATCAGGAAAAAGTATCCACTTCCCAACATCAATGAATTGTTTGAGCAATAGAAAGGGGCCATGATTTTCTCCAAGCTTGATCTTCGGATGGGCTATCATTAGATCCACATTCGTGAAGAAGATATTCCCAAGACTACTTTAATACAAGCTTTGGCTCTTATGAGTACACAGTGATGTCCTTGGTCTCGCCAATGCTCCTCCAACTTTCTCTCGGGTGATGAATTATGTCTTCTCTCCCTTCAAGAATGAGTTTGTCTTGGTGTATCTTGATGACATTCTAGTCTTATCTAAGACTAAGGAAGAATATGCAGAACTTCCCCGTCTTGTTCTTGATAAACTAAGAGAGCATAAGTTCTATGCTAAGTTCTCAAAATGTGAGTTTTGGCTCAATGAAGTGGTGTACCTTGGGCACATCATCTCAGCCGAGGGCATAAAGGTAGATCCTGAAAAGGTTCAAGCCATTGTTCAATGGGAGCCTCCTCAAAATGTGAAGCATCTTCGAAGTTTTCTCGGGCTTGCAAGGTATTGTAGAAGATTCGTTGAGAACTTCTCCAAGATTGATAAGCCTCTGTCCAACCTTCTTCATAAGTGCATAAAATATGTCTGGACTCCATAGTGTGATTTGGCCTTCAATACACCCAAGGAGAAGCTCACCTCAGCTTAGGTTTTGACTCCTCCTGATGATTATAGTCGTTCCAAGTGTCATGTGATGCATCTCTCCAAGGTCTTGGTGGTGTTTTGATGCAAGAGAAAAAAGTTGTAGCTTATACCTCTAGGCAGTTGAAGCCAAGTGAGAAAAATACCCCACTCACGATCTTGAGTTCGCGGCAGTGGTCCATGCCTTGGTGACTTGGAGACACCTCTTGTTGGGAAGACAGGTTAAAGTCTACACCAATCACGAGAGTTTGAAATGAATATTCACTCAACCGAATCTCAATCTTTGTCAAACACGTTGGGTGGAGATGATCCAAGACTACAATCTAGGCATTGATTATACTCTAGGAAAAGCAAATGGAATGCAGATGCTTTGATCAGAAAGGCTTACTGCAACAGTCTCATCCTCAAGCCATTCCAGCCTAATCTTTGTGAATCTTTCAGGAAGATCAACCTTCATGTAGTTCCTTAGGGATTTCTTGCCAACCTCCAGATTTCTCCTACCTTCGAAGACCAAGTCTGCCAAGCTCAACTTCTTGATGCCATGGTGAAGAAAATGAAGATAAGCTTCGCAAAGGGCATTCCAAAGTATAAGTGCTTCCGTGTTGATGACTAAGATAATATGTCCTTCAAGAATCGCCTTGTGATTCCAAAAGGAGAGCTCAGGAAAGTTGGCATGGATGAAGCCCACAATTCCCTTCTCTCGATACATCCAGGCAACTCTAAGATGTATCAGGATCTAAAGCAAACCTTCTGGTGGACTCGCATGAAACGTGAGATTGCTTAGTTCGTGAACCAGTGTGATGTTTGCCGTGGAGTGAAGGCGGAACATCAACATCTAGTAGGTCTTCTTCATCCTTTGCATATACTCGAGTGGAAATTCGATCATGTGGAGATGGAATTTTTAACCGGGTTTCGTAAGTCCAAGAGGGGCAATGATGCCATCTTTGTGGTCATCGACAAGTTGGATCAAGTTGCTCATTTCCTCCTGGACAAAGAATCAATCAATGCAGCTCAGCTCGCAGAGCTGTACACTTCAAGGATAGTTTCTTTGCATGGTGTTCCTATGCTCATTTGTTTAGATCGTGGAATCATCTTCACTTCCAAGTTATGGGATTCGTTTCACACTGCGATGGGCACCAAGGTCCATTTCAGTACTACCTTCCATCCTCACACTAGTGGTCAAGTGGAGAGAGTCAATCAAATCCTTGAAGATATGCTTAGAGCTTGTGTTATTTCTTTTGGCATGAAGTGAGAAGAATGTCTCCCGTTTGCCGAGTCTCATACAACAACAGTTATCAATTATGTAAGAAAGTGTCTTACCACACTCAATTGGTCTGAGACTGGTGAGCGTCAGATTCTGGGGAATGACATGATCACTCAAGCAGAAGAAATGGGTGGTGTCATTCAGGATAATCTCAAAGTTGCCCAATCCCGTCAAAAGAGCTATTATGATAGCAAGCATCATGAAATGACTTTTATGATCGATGATTTTTCCTAACTCATAGTGTCTCCCATGAAGGTCACTCAATGCTTTGTCATCAAAGGAAATCCACGCTTTGTCGGTCCTTTCAAGATTGTTGCCAAAAGAGGTGACCTTGCTTATCAGTTAGAGCTTCCACCCAATTTCTCTAATGTGCATGTTGTGTTTCACGTCTCTCATCTCCGAGGTGTATCAATACTCCCGAGCGCACATTTGACTTCGAAGACATTGATCTCCAGCCAGACCTTTCCTATCATGAGCATCCAGTTGCTATTATCGAAGAGACCAAACGCAAGACTCACAACAAGTCTATCAAATTCCTCAAAGTTAAATGGTCACACCATTCCTATAAAGAAGCCGCTTGGGAACGCGAGGACCTTCTCCGTTCCAAATATCATCAGTTTTTTCAATCCTAGATCTCGGGTCAAGATCCTCTTGTAGTGTGGGAGAGTTGTAACAGCCCAAGTGCCCCTTGCCTTATTTGTAATATATTCCATGTTTGGACCTTCAATGGATTCCATCGTGTGGTTTGAGTAATAATATTTTTTTGCTTCATGTCCTTTTCATGATGTCATCATATCCTCATTTCATTTTTGCATCATGCTTGTTAAGTGTTATGTGAGTGGATGTGTGTGAGGTGGGCTTGCAAGTGCGTGTGTGTGAGGATCCTCTCCACAAACCCTTTTGCAAGCTTGTCAAAAAACCTATGAATTCCAATAGTATATATGTGTTGTTGGCTACTTGCTTTAATCGCTTATTAAAAATTCTCCATAGTTGACAAATATTCTGTAGGTGTTTGTTGTAGTAACCTTGGCCATGTGTTGTGTAAGTTATTTTATGTTGGCTCCAAAAATGCCCAGATCATTTTTAAGAAATAGAGCTCATTTTTTCGAGTGCCAAACCATTTTTTCTCTTCTCAAACATGCTCTTAACACTCCCTGGCTAGCTACTATTTGCTTGCTATTTTTAGATTATCCTTTTATTCCCCATCGAGCGCAGTCGGCCCATTCCCTCTGCCGCAGCCCACCTAGGCCCTCCCTCCATCGCGGCCCCATCTAGCAATACCTACCAGCAGTAGCCCAGCGCGTGTGACATGCCCCTCGCCTGCGTGGACTGCTGTAGGGTCAACCTGCACCCTGTCAACCCCCTCGTCGTCATCGGCCTCCTTTCCACCTCCCCATCACATAGGAGGGAGAGTGGGGGCCACGCCATGGCCATGGGGGTAAGGTAATGGGCCTCCTCCGGCGTATTTAACCGCGGCAAGCACCTAGGGTTCATGCCCCCTTTCCCCTCTCCTCCTCCGCCGCCGATGCATAGGTTAGACTCTGCAGTGTTGTCACCATGGCCAGAGAAGGAGCTCGCTCCTCTCCGGCATGATCACCCCTGCCGCAACCTTCCCCTCGACTAGATCAAGGGCCTCGTCCTCCTCATCGTCCCCGGCGTCCTCGACTCCATAGCGGGAACAAAGGAGCCGCATCGAGCCTCTTCTTCCACGTCACTCTCAAGCTCGCCGTTGACCCACAGCCGTCGTCGCACTCACTATTGTCTCCATCGTACCTAGGGGGGAACTACGACCCTGTCCCTCTCTCTGGGCCATTGTAGTGCATCGTGCGGCTCCCTGTAGCATATCAGCATTGATGGTCGTCGTCCACGTGCGATCCGGAGCGCCGCCGTAGTTCGTTCCCCCCTCCGTGCATGCATCGCAGTTTCGGCTGAGGTCCAAAATGGAACCCCACTGTAATCCACGTTCCTGCAGTGGCGCGTCCCCCCCGATGGTCGCAGAGACCTCGCCGATGTCGTTGCTTGCCTCTCTACCGCTCAGCAGGGAAAGACAGAGCATGTTGTTTTCTGGTCAAGAAGCGTGTCGCCCCTCTTCTAGAAGATCCTGTGTCGTAGCCCAATGGTTGTGTCATGCATTCTCCAGAGGGACACCCGGGTTCGATCCGCTGCGCGGGCATATTAAACTCCTCCCCTTTCTTTACTTGTTGTGTGTTAGGCTCTAACAATGGGCCCTGGGCCCACTTGTCATCCTCTTAGAGGGGCTGGTGTCTATGCTAGTGGGACCCCCTACTGTATATATATTTTGTGTGATGTTTTTTTATGTGTTTAAAATTCATCTAGATTCCTTTCCTTTTACGAAGATGTCCAAATCTGGACATGGCCAAATTTGGCAACTACCAGTTTGGGCAAGTATTGTCTTATAATTCATATGAAGATTTTGTGATCTATTTTGTGGTGATTTTCTCTACACTAACATAGGAGTGTGTCATATCATTTTGTGGTAGAAAAATCCCAGGAATTCAGTGTTGCCATTTGTTTTGCAATTGAAGAAACTTTGTGAAAATGTTATTTTGTGATAAGATGCTATTTTGTTATTTTTGCATTATTTAATCATTGCAATGTTTGGTAAATTTGTCAACATGAATCTCTTAGAGTTTTGAGCGTAGTTGGCCTTGGTATTTTTCTTTGCCACGATAAGATTGTGGTTTAGTTGGTTTCCTGGTGTAAACATGCTAAGAAAATATTGTTGTTTCACAAGTTCAAGTGTTCAATCTCGTTATTATGTTGCTATGTTGTCTTGATGATTCCCATGTATATGTTGGTCCTTTGAGGTTGGTCCAGTGCCATGAATTGTAGTGCTTGTTGCCCCCTGTCAAATTGTGCCACCACCTTGCCAAACAGAATTTGCATCTTAGAGTTTGTTCCAGTCAAGTATGCTATGATGTTATAAAAGGCTAAACTCCCTTGGTGAAATCTGACTCAGTCTGAGAATCTGTTGTTACTTTCATGCCATGTTTAGGAGATGCTACCATGTTTTTTGTGCAGATTCAGCTCATGCTTAATGAGAGTGATTTCTCATGCTTAGTGAGAGTGATTTGTAGTAGTTGTTTCCCTCTATCACGCTGTTAAATCCATGCCATAAAACTTGCTGTAGAGTCTACATGCCACCAGGTTAAAAACTGGAAGTGCAAACTGAGATTTTCACGAAATCCTAATCTCTATTGTTTCTTGCCATGCTCGGAGCTTGATTGCCATTGTTTCATGAACCTATCCATGGAGTTAGTTAAGTATTATTGTGCACTATGATAGCTTCATATTCATGTCTCGGTTGAACTTGTTAAGTGGTTGTAGCTACTAGTTTTCACATGATCAAAGTGGTATGTTGATGTTTGTGGCAGATTGGTTGTCGTTTTCTTTTGTGTCATGTGTGAGTTGTGTCAAAGTGGTATGTTGATGTTTATGTCTATTCCACCTGGAATTTCATCCGCAGTCCAGTGGCATACTTATAGTGCCAATAAAATTCCCATAGCTCCCTCTCAAATGTTGTTTTGTCATTGTTGCCTTCCGTATCTTGTTTTGTGATTCCGAGAGATCTGTAGCTCGTTTTGCGATATTCCTTATATGTTTTTGCACCGTTTTATCCTGATGCATCCATTCATTCCATGTTCATGCATGCCAAAATTAATAAACTTGAGGTTCTTTCCAGAATGCTAAACAACTTAATAAATGCATGAGAAACATGACTAGTTAGCATTGCCATGCTCCTTTCATAACCACACTCATGCATCTTGTTTGACGAAGCATTGCACCTTGTCGTGTGTTCATTGGACGTGTATTTTTATTTTGATGGCATTGGGAGCTGACAACTAGTGCGAGGATCACATTGAGTATGTTCTTGAAGAGCAAGAGTTGTACCCATCAGAAGAACCAACATGCAAGATGACCATGACATTGATATCGTTTCTAATTTTGCTATGCATAGATGACTCGTTTCCTTCGCTATTTATCGTTGCATGCCACCTGAATGCATAGCCTCCAAACATTGCCATGAAAGCCTCTAACCCATCGACTCTCTAGCAACCATTGATTGGCTAAGTTAGCGCTTGCTCAACCCTCTTATAGCATTGCTACTTGTAGGTGCAGGCCGATCCATGAGTTAACATGGGCTTTTGAATATCATCTTATTACTGTAATTTAATTTCTACACCTATATACTTGGTAAAAGGAAAAAGGCTTGGCCTTTTTCTGGGTGTTTTGTTCCACTTTTGCCGCCATTTTTTGGCTACGGGTGTTATGTTCCATATTGAGTGCTCCTAACATGCTTGGGGTTGTTATGGGGACCCCATTGATAACTCGTTTTGGTTAAGACTTGTCTAGAAAGTCCCAATTAACTTTGTACTCAATTTGCTAACAACTTAATAATAAAAAGCATAGGGAATAGCTACCCCGAGGATACTTAATGAACAATATGGAACAGTTCTCCTCATGAGTGTTGGTCCAAATGGGTGGCCTGCGGGGCCACCGCGGGGAAATTCGAGGATTGGGTTCCCCATAGTTAGTCCCATAAGGGCGTGTCCTGAGAATGAGATACACGGCCCCAATTGGGTTCATCGACACGCCGGGCGGTCTTGCTGGATTTGTCTCCCCTTCTCGAGGAGTCTTGTGCATCGGGATTCCGAGGATACTTTGGGCTATCTCAAGGTTGAGGTTCTCTACTAAGAAATCCAAGGAGATCACGAGTTTTCTATGGCAAGGCTTCCTATGCAGCTTGTGGTAGTTTGTGATGGAGTAGTTGGAGCACCCTTGCAGGGTTAATACCTTTTGGAAAGTCGTTCCTGCGGTTTTGTGGCAACTTGGAAACTTTGTTTAACTTCGGTTCTATATAACTTGGATTAAACTTAACAAAAATATGCCAACTATGTGTGTAACCGTGACTGTCTCTTTCGCGAGGTCCTTCTGTGAGTGGGTACATGGTGGGGTTATGACAGACGTAAGTAGGTGTTCAGGATCAATTAGTAATCATTTTGTAGTTCACGAACGTCATGCTTAGACCACTCACTTTAATTTATGTTCTCGTAAGTTAGCCACCATATATGCTTAGTGTTGCTGCAACTCAACACTTAACCTTCCACGCCAAATAACTTGATTAGTTCCGATATCATGGTCCCAAGATTGTTGGGTCCCAATGGCTCACCGATTACTACGACACCACAGGTCTAAGCACTGCAGATCCAGAAGCATTTGTGTAACGACTAAGATGCGGTCCTTTCCTATTTAGGGGGCGATGCCCCAAAAGGGAAAGAAACGCATCTAAGCGTTTCGCAAGAGAGATAATCATAGCACATACATAAATTAAGATTGACAAATAGGGCATTCATTTGCCATCTCACATAGATAATATCAGAGTTACATCCACACAATTATTCAGACAAGGTAGTTCCTCTACGGACTACATAAAACATGGAAAAGACTACGATATCCTGCATGCTCGCCCACGATCACGACCACGGCCTCAATCTTCTGGATAGTCCGCGTACATGCGGTCGTTCTCCTCATCGTACTGCCAGGCCAGCTGCGCGCCATCTGGATCACCTGCGTCGGGTGTACCTGTACCTGTTGGGGTGTTGTAGTAAACTATGAGCCTCGAGGACTCAGCAATCGATGACCTTGGTACAGAAACTAGTCCAGTTATTAGGCGAAGAAGGTTCAATGTTTAGGTTGCAGCAACCTAAGCATTTATGGTGGCTAACTTACGAATATCAGAGTTATAGATGTGGTCTACGCGAGCGGTCGAAGACTAGGTGATCACTAAGTGATCTTGAACACCTACTTACGTCAAACATAACCCCACCGTGTTCTCGATCGAAGAGAGGTCTTCGAGGGAGATAGTCACGGTTACGCACACCGTTGGCAGTTTTATTTGAGTTAATTCAAGTTACCTATAACCGGATGTTAACAAATTATCCATGTTTCCACATAATCGCTGGCACGGCTTTCCGAAAGATTAAACCCTGCAGGGGTGCTCCAACTAGTCCATCACAAACGGTCATGGGCCGCAAAGTTCGTGATCTCGTCGGATTCCTTAGAGGAAAACCTCAACTTTGGGGAGACCCAAAGTTTCACTGGGATTCCTATACTCAATATATATCACTAAGGTAAGACAAGTCTAGCAGGACCTCCCGGTGTGTCGACGACCCCGATAAGAGCCGCGTATCTCAGTCTCAGGACAACACCGTCTATGCATAGTGGACAATGACCAAATGCCTCAAGTTGCCCTGAGGTGGTATCGCCGACTGCTAGGTGGGTGGACCAACACTCATGAGGAGCACTGGCCCGGGTTGTTGATTAAATCCTCGGGGTAGCTATTCCCTATGCAAATTATTATTAGGTGATTAGAAAATTAAAACCAATATTGGGTCCTGCCGGACAAGCCTTAGAACTACACGATTTAACAAGGGGGTCCCCATAACAACCCTGAACGTGTTAGGAGCGATCAGTTATGGAATCAAACACCGGTAGGCGAAACTAAGGCGGCAATAACGGAACAAATCACCCGGCAAAAGGCTAGGTATCCCTTCATTTACCAAGTATATAGGTGCATTAATTAAATAGCAGTTTGAACATAATGATATCAAGTACTCATGTTATCACATGAGACAGCTGGCACCTGCAACTAGCAAAGCTATCATTAGAAGTTGAGCAAGCCTACTTAGCCAAACAACATTAGCTAGGAGGGGAAGGTGTTTGGGTTTCATGGCATTAACAGGGGGCATTTTATCAAGTGGTAGGAAGCGAGCATATATCGAAGGAAACATGATTCTAAGCATAACAAAGCTAGATACGGTATCAAGGTCACGGTCATCGTGCCTGTGATGTCTTCAGCTTGGAACTGCTCTTGGTCGTCCTGCACGTACTCTCCAGAATCCACGTACTCGCTCTCTGATCCCGGTGCTGCCCAAGATAAAAATAACAGCCAATGAACACCAACACAACATGATGCATCAATCAACATGATGCATGAGATGAGAATGAAGCATGCATCACTATTCTAGTCACCTGCATATGCATGAGAAGAGAAGATAAACTTCTGGACAGAACTTCACACTAAGCTATCTTGACATGCATGAAGATGACATGAACAGGTGCATCATGACAAAACGATGCAGAAACATATAAAGAACGTTGAGAACGGAGCTACGGATCAAACGGAAACTACAAAACAAGATATGGAGTCCTACGGTTCAAATCCACCACAAGAACACTCCAATGGCACTCCTATGGTGTTCCTAGGTTGCCACATGATCAAACAAACAAATATAGGTGGGGTGGTGCTTGGAATCACACCACACCATCAACTATGCACTCACAAGCTTCAAAACAACAAAACTATGCAATCTGTCCTAAACAGCATCATAGCAGTTTGTAAGCAACATGCAAAGCACCTACAACCACCCAAATGAGCCAAACAAGATATGTGGCAAAAGCCATTCAAAATCTCTACAAGCCGGAGCAAGAAACTACTGCATAGGCTTCACACACAAGAAGATCTATGCACACAAACTTGGACAAAAATAACAGATTTCAGGGACTTAGTGAAAATCTCAGATTTTCACCAGCTGCTTATGCTCTGAAGCATTTTGGCAGCCTCCAAAAGGATATCTATAGGAAGTGAAAGTGCATGAAATTTAAGAGAGAGCTAGACAAACACAAAATATCCTACTCTCTAGCTGATTTCCTGGGCTGATTCCCAACACATGAGCTTTTGCAACCACATCAACAAGGGAAGAAAATAACAGCAGTTTCGCAGACTTAGTGAAAATCACAGATTTTCACAAAGCTGACCATTTCAGCCACATGTCAACTTTCAAAAGGCACAACTAGCACATACAAACTCCTATGCATAAAACAAAGACTCGATGTTCTAGAGGGGTTCACCCACTACTGCCACGTCAAGGATTTATCCTCATAGGCCCATCACACCACATGGCACCAAGCTCTAAACATAGCATCAAGACAGAACAATGACAGTCTATGAAGTTGCTCCAAAGTGAAATCTGATTCCACCAGTGGATTCCTGGGATGATTCTACCCCAACTCCATATATAATACATAGGTACTTGCATGGAACAAATAGGCACAAAGTTAAATCGAAAAACTACATGAAATCAACATAAGCATAAGAGGGCATTATCTCATGTCAAGAACACATCCATGGCATTCCTAATCTACCTATGCACACACACAAGGTTCTTTACACCAACACAGTCAATATAAGGGCAAGCATGAGGGGTTAGCCATCATGCTCAAGTACATAGTGCACTCATGCCCACACACACACAAACACTACCACTACTCTCACATATACATGCATAACCTCACTCCTAGCCATACTCACACAAGCACACCTACTCTCAATACAAGATAATACACACACATATAGATCATGAGGTTGTGCAACTAGGTCAAGTATGTGGGGGGGGAGGTAACCCACACACACATACACACATGCACAAACTAGTGCATGTGCCCTCACACACACACACACCTACAAGTGCACTCACACAAACACAAGCACTATCACTATATTGGTGCACATTTGCACACATATGTGGGGGAAACCCACACACATACACACATGCACTAACTAGTGCACATGTCCACAAGCACACATACACACAACACCCACCTACACCCATGCACACATTCAAGAACTTGCCCACACTCTCACAAGCATACAAGCAAAATAAAAGGAGAAAACCTACTGATTTGTGATGAAGCACAAATCAATTTGTTGTCCAAGTCATGAACATAGCAAACACCACTTGAAAACAGCAAAAGAAAAAAAAACAAAAAGGGGGGTGCTTGGGATCGAACCCAAGACCTCTGGTATGCATCCACTCTGCACAACAACTGGGCTATCACACCTTCTTCGACAGAGAAGGGAACACAGCAAGCTAAGCTGCTCCTGTCGAGCTACTGCCATAATTCACAAAACAAATAAAAAGGGGGCACTCTGGGACTCGATCCCACTACCACTCACGCACAAAACTCCATTGCTACCACTCGGCTACACATGCGGTACTTAACAGAGAGGGGGTATTTGCTCTTTTGAGCATCCCCCTCTGAACCTGATACAGGTCGGCGGTGGCCGGAACAGGGGATGGCCACCGACGGCGATACGACCTAAATTGAGCAACGGGCACTAGCTGGGAGGAAGAGGGGAACGAGAGGAGCCCATTTCACTTCTAAGCACACGAGAGGGGCACCTGCAACTACGGCAACAACTAGCACGGCGGCGCCGGCTACAGAGAAGAACGACGGTGGCGCATCTACAACCTAGGAGGAGATCTACAGCAGGGAACGGGAGGAGATCGAGGCTGGCTCACCCTACGCGTCGAGGAGAGGAAGCATGCTCGACGTGGAGGAGGCAGGTGACGAGGAGGAAGAAGATGCTGCGGAAGATCCCGTTGGAGCAGAGGAGGAAGAGGCCGTCGTGGACGCCGTGGATGTCGTGGAGGAAGCCGACTACTAGCTGCGGAAAAGGAACCTCCTGGGTACCGCGTCCTCCTCGTGTCGTCGGGGAGGAAGGAGGGCAACGATCTTGACGGCGACGAACTCACCAGGGGCCGGCCATGGCGGAGGGGATCTCGGGCCGCCTCCTGACGGCGCCAGGGAGAGAAAGGATGGAGGAGAAGGGTTAGGGCTTCGAGGGGAAGCTCCTCCTGCATATATTGGCCTGAGGAGGCGAGCTAGAGCCACAGGATCATGGAGGAAGGAAGATCGGCGGCGGGGATGGCGTCGTAAAATAGTGACGATAGCGAGGTAGGAGACGGTCGCGTTGGTGGGCTGCCTAGCGAGAGAAGATAGGAGGGGGAGGAAGCCGAGTCGAGTGGCGCCAAATAGCATGAAGGAAAAACCCCATTTAGCACAAGGCCACAACAAATAAAACTCCTTCGGAAAAACTCTGTCTCCAAAAAAAATGACCCTGGTCATAAGGGAATTATGACCCAAATAAATAAAATAGCAAGACGATTTTTGGAGCAAAGAAATATTTACAAAACAGAATTATTGTAATCTGTTTTGTGAATAAAAACCCCACTTAAGAAAAGTTTTAAAACACCCTAGTCATAGCACCACATCCACAAGAAAATACTCTAAATGATCTACATTTTACAAACAGGGTTAGGGCAAGTAAATCTTGAGCTTAAGAAAATAAAGAAGGGGGATTTTGTTGAAGCCTAGTTTTGGAAGAATAAGCAAGGTTGGAACCCAAGCTTTGCACATCATTTCACACACCACATGCACTAATCACACCACACATAAGGACCAACACCACAACAACACAAGAATGGTATGAATGCTATGGATGCATGATGCAAAGGGGAAGCCGAGGCATGACCACATGAAATAACACATGAAATGATACTTCCATCACCATGACATCATGGATCCAGACATGGCAAGGTTCCCAATATGGCAATGTTACACTTGGGGCTTTACAAACTCTCCCACACTACAAGAAGATCTCGACCCGAGATCTAGGATTGAAAGAACTCTAGGAATTCGGAACGGAGGTGATCCTCGCGATCCCAAGTGGCCTCTTTATCGGAATGATGTGACCACTTCACCTTGAGAAACTTGTTGCGGGTCTTGCGCTCAGTCGTCTCGAGAACTGCAAGTGGATGCTCACGATAGGATAGGTCAGGTTGAAGGTCGATATCTTGAAGATCAACTGTGCGCTCGGGAGTCTTGAAGCACCTCCGGAGTTGAGATACATGGAACACGTCATGCACATTTGTGAAGTTTGAAGGGAGCTCAAGTTGATAAGCAAGGTCGCCTCTCTTGCCAACAACTCTGAAAGGACCAACGAAACGATGAGCAAGCTTGCCCTACATGCCAAAACGCTGAGTGCCCTTCATAGGAGACACTTTGAGATAGACGAAGTCATCGAGCTCATAAGACATGTCACGATGCTTGCTATCATAGTAGCTCTTCTGACGGGACTGCGCTGCTCTGAGATTATCCCGAATGAATCGACACATCTCTTCTGCTTCTTCGATACGGTCATTCCCAAGAATCTGACGCTCGCCGGTCTCGGACCAGTTGAGCGGGGTACGGCACTTCCTGCCATAGAGAATCTCAAACGGAGCTTTTCCTAAACTTGCCTGATAACTGTTGTTATATGAGAACTCAGCGAAAGGTAGACAGTCTTCCCACTTCATGCCAAAAGAAATAGCACACGCTCTCCGCATATCCTCGAGGACCTGATTGACTCTCTCCACTTGCCCACTAGTCTGAGGATGAAAGGTCGTGCTGAATCGTATCTTCGTACCCATCGCAGACTGAAAAGAGTCCCAGAACATGGAAGTGAAGATACTTCCGCGATCCGAAGAAATCAACATAGGCACGCCGTGCAAAGACACTATCCTCGAAGTGTACAGCTCTGCAAGCTGAGCTGCCATGATGGATTCCTTGACTCGAAGGAAATGAGCTACCACTATAAGAAATATGCCTACTTATGACAAACAATATTCACCCTGGCTAAATTGGTCATAAATCTATGACCAAAATTTACAAATTGATCAAGTAGTATTTGGGAGGGTCCAAACTTTGAACATTTATGACCAACTGTAACAAAAAGGTAGTAATCCCATTGTACAAAATGGTCATATGAATGTGTACCATTGTTTGTGAACATATTTCTGGTGCACAATAACCAAATGGTATGGTCATGTGATTTGTCTCGCCTACATGTCATGTCTACTAGGCACACAACTCTATAATTTTTAATGGGACAAAAAGGTTTATTATTAAAATTTAATGTGAAAGAACATTGTAGTATAATTTGGAAGTGAAAAATAGTGAAACAAATATACCGGAGTGTAAATTTCATTGTTTGGCTTGAATGGTGTGATGCATCCATTCACAACAAAAGTGTATTATTAATGGTTTGTCTTTCACGCCATAACATTAACTATGCCAATGTACATAGTTTCAGACCATGTTTACATTATTGAAAATTGATAAACAATAAGATGCACTTCAACATTTGATTATCATTAAGTGAGACGGTTAAATGGAACAATTGTAAAAATCACTACAAAGGACTTTTTACGTTGTAAATTAGAGATTACAAAGTAACGAGCATTTGGCCATTACATGACATGTTCATTATGTCAGTGTTCAATAAAAGAACAGGTTAGCATGATGGCTTCATGCATTTTTCTATACTTCATTTGTTTGAGTTTATTAGCCCCCTTCAGAAAAGTTATGCCCGACAATCTAGTAACTAGACTTCAAATTTATAGAAAAACTAATGTGAAATTTTTAGATAGTTATTACAGAGTTAGGCTTATCATCAAGATATAGACGGATAATTATTTTTGTTTCAAATAATAAGAAGAGATAACGCAAAAAATAATGAAAAAGGAAAATTACTGGAATTTTTGTGTAACTCTGAAAAAACCTCCGATAGTGGCCCAGGCTTTTTTTAACATCTTGCCGCTATTTCCCTCCATCTTTCCTCAACAAATTCGCATCCGTGTAAGCCGCGCCAATGCTAGATCTGTTTTTTATTTTTTGCGGCATATAAATTCCAACCCTAGGTGTTTCCCTTCCATGTCGAACTCTCCCTCTCGTCCATAGCCGCCGCCACACCTTCTGCCAACAACACCTAGATCCAGCGTAGCCCAACGCACAGATCCGCCTTCACCACCCACCATAGCGCGCTCCCTCCTACATCTGTCGCTGCCTCCATTTCCTTCACCTTCTTGTTCAGGTCCGTGGCCGCGTTGGGCGTGTTGTCAAACAAAACCACCCGCACGGGAAAGGCGCCAAGCGTCGCACTGGTGACGGTGCCGCTGGGCCTAGCTGCCGACACGGTGGGGACGTTTGTGTCCAACTCCCCGCACTCACGCCGGCCCCGCGCCGCGTCGATGTGTCGTCCCTTCCCGCAACGGGACTAGGGGACGCGTTGCCTACCCCCTCCTCTCCACCTCCTTGGGTACGGTCTCAGCATGCACGACGCTACTGCCGCGGCCTTCATGATCCGCGTGGTGGCTCCCGAGGTACACGCGACCTCCCCTTCGAGTGTTTGACCTCTTCTATGTGCTACACATCAGCCGGCTCCCTCCTCGGATCTGGTGCGCGCTGCAGCAACTCCACATGTGGTGCTGCCGTCAACCTCCCCTCCATGAGAAACATGACGTCGTCTCCCCACTATCTTACTCGTTTTTCTTATACCACCTCCCATTTGATCTGCTAATGTGCATCTGGTGGTGTATGCTTGGAGATGTCATACACATATTTGATCTGTTAAGTTGCACATTTTCTGCTTAGGAATTGGTAATAGAGATGTCATCATGTACGTATTCTGAATCTGTTACATATTTGATATTAATGGTCTATGTTTTTTGTAAATTTATAGAATGTCTATATAATTCCTAAAATAACTTGTATTATCTAACTAAAACTTAATTGTGCAATGTATTTTCAGAGAGAAGAAAACAATTGTTTTTGCTGACCTAAATGTCACATCAAAGTGAAAGAAGCAAAGGTAAACTACACTACTGGGGCTCTTTTTCAATCCAGGAGTTCATTCTTATTTTTGTTCTAGACTTGGAAACAAGCTTATCCTGGTATTTGTGGTGTTCAATCCATGATACGAAAAACATTTAGTAATTAAGTGAAGATAGCTAACTCCTTATCTTAATAGAACCCTCACTTATGGTGTATTTGTTTGGTAAACTAAATATTTTGTAATGAAATACAAAAAATACATATTTGTTCTGGTTATAGTTTTATAACACCAGAATCTTTTGATTTCTCGAGTTCGTGATTTTGCAGTCTACTCAATTATGCTCACGATTCAGCTTCATGAAATTGAAAACTTCAGTGTGCTCTCTCTCTGCTTGCTCCTCTTTGTTGGTGCTGATGAAATCTAGTATGTTATGTTTACCATCATGTAGTTTCCAAATTTAGTGTGCACATCAACCTATGTTCATTCCATTTTGTTGGCGATGATGCACTCTACTCTCTTTTGTGCACCTTCAGGAAATTTCGAAAAAATGGTTGAAAGAACAGAAAATTTGTAGAGTGGCGGTCTGAGTCAAATTTTGCAAATTATTCAGGGCATTCACTTTAAAATTCTTGTGCCATTGTCTCATTACTTATGTGGAAACCTATGTATTTTTCCTTATTAGTATTGATGCCATTATAAACAGTTCACCTCCATTGTCTACGGCTATAGGCGGATCTTGGTTTTCTTCTCATGATATATGTGTGGTTATATCATCTTTTAGTCCTTTGATAACTTATTAGGCTTGTGATGGATATCTTAATATTGAATGTGTTATTTTGCATGCATATGTATAGGAACAAGGAGCCTGTGTTGTAGGTTCTGATGTAGTGTGTCTATGAAGAGCAGAAGTTCGCATTCCTTGTATAGAAATGTAGTGCCTCACTTTACAATTCTTGTGACATTGTCTAAGACTAAAGTAGTGATCTAAACACTCTTATATTTCGCTATGGATGGAGTATTTGAGAATAGTAGAGATTGCATATCATGTATAGGTAGTATGAGTGTATATATATTTTGTTGAACAACAATTGATAGCCATCTAGGTAGATGCACTATTGTTGTATGATTAAGAGTTTATTATGGTATTTGAACAAATGGGTGCCTCTTTTATTTTCTTCAGAGAGCTGGTGTCTCATGATGTTCGTTCAAGTAAGTCTGGGTACTTCACAAGCTCAAAGCTGATTTTGAGAGAGGTATCACCATTGATATTGCTCTGTGAAAGTGTGAGACCACCAAGTACTCCTACAGTACCATTGATGCTCCTAGACGCTGTGATGCCAACATGATCACTAGGACATCACAGGCTGATTGTGCTATGATTATCATTGACTCCACAAAGCATGCTCTCCTTTCACTCTTAGTGCAAACAGATGTTCTGCTGTTGCAACAGGGTATGATTTTCAGGAACTACAGTATGTATGTTGCTTCCTGATTATTTGATCCAAGGAGCTTTTGAATGATGTGCTTTAACTAGTATGTGGAACCTATGTATGTGTTACTATTTTTATGGAAATACATCTATTTCTTGTACTTGACATTTGAATGTGCAAGGAGATGCATTTCTAGTAATGTTTCTTTATATTCTTGAAATGGTTGAGGTGTTGCTGGTTTAAGCGTAGACATACATATTCTAGGATCTTAATTAAAATTTTCTTTTATTCTGGAGGCGTTGTGTTGCTATGTATTTTGTGTTAGACGTTGTAATGTTTTGTCTTACTATAATAGACAACGCAATCCATAGCCACGACTATTTTACAAACCCCAATCTCTAAGTATGTTATGCTTGCATCAGTCTGAACTTACATGGATGAACTCTGTTTTTTGTCCAATATCCAATTGTTTGGAATGGTTTGAGCTGAGGTTCTCTAATTGATATGTTTTTTGGTACAGTTGAACATCACCAATCCTTGCACATCCTATTATTATGTACTAATTATCAAAGAAGTCTCTTTATACCTAAAGAACTGCGACAAGGTTCCCTTCGTCCCCATCTCTGGGTTTGACGGTGAAAATATGATTGAGAGTCGCTTGATAATATCAATGGTCCCAAGAGGCCCTCGGACAAGCCCCTGGCCTTCCCCTTCGTGACGTGTACCACATCAATGGCATTGAATTGTGCATGTTTACTATGTTGAGACTCGAGGCTTCAACCTGGAGTTGAGGCATGATGTATAGTGTATTTTTTATGATATATGTGTTGCTGAAACAAAAGATATATATGCAAATATTCGATTTTCGCTGGTATTTCATTAGTTGGTTGGCCTAATGTTAACTGTTGAAACGTGCTTTATTGGACTCATACCTTGAGAAATAAGGCCTGGATCTAATTCAGGGAGGAATTGATTATGGTCCACTTTTCACACAAAATAACTTGGCCGTGTTTGTACAAAGTAGTTGCGCCAAAAGGCCTTAAAAATTAAATGGGCAATTTCAGATTTTATGTCGTATCCATGTCATTTTTTTGCCACATCACCTTCTACCATGTGGATGGTGCCATGTCAGCATGATGTCACGTCACCTTGTGCCATGTCAACATGGCCACATCAGATCATATGTGGACGAGGTGTATGGGTAGGGACCTATTTTTTGGTCAATAGATTCTACAACCAACTGTTTTTGGTCATAGGATCCATGACCAATAACCAGTCGTGGTCATGTTTGCTCATTCTTGATGGCCAACTGTTGACCTCCTTATTTTGGTCATAAGAAGGTCATAGATTGAAAACAATGACAATTCAATGACAAAAATGGTGGGTCATTATTGACCATATATCTTGTAGTGTACTTTGCTCAACTTGTCGATGACGACGAAAATGGCATCGTTACCCTTCTTGGACTTCGGAAACCCGGTGACGTAATCCATCTCAATATGGTCGAACTTCCACTCGGGAATGGGCAATGGATGCAAAAGACCTGCTGGACGTTGATGCTCTGCTTTCACCCTTCGACATACATCACATTCATTTACGAAGTGAGCAATTTCACGCTTCATGCGAGACCACCACAAGGTCTGTTTCAAGTCCTGATACATCTTGGAACTTCCTAGATGTATGGAGAGAAGAGAGTTATGAGCTTCTTCCATGATAACCTTTCTGAGATCCCCTTTCGGAACGACAAGACGATCCTCAAATAATAATGTATCTCTGGCATCAACACTGAAGCACTTATATTTGGGAACTCCCTTTGCCAACCCAATCTTAATTTTCTTCACCATTGCATCAAGAAGTTGAGTTGCTCGGACCTGGTCTTCCAAGGTAGGAGAGACTTGAAGATTTGCAAGAAATCCCTAAGGTACTAACTGAAGGTTGAGCTTTCTGAAAGATTCACAAAGGTCAGGCTAGAGAGGCTTCAGAATGAGACTTCTGCAGTAAGCCTTCCTGCTCAAAGCATATGCCACGACATTAGCTTTGCCTGGAGTGTACTCAACGCTCAGATTAAAATCTTGGAGAATTTCAGCCCAACGAGTTTGACGAAGATTGAGCTTAGGCTGGGTGAAGATGTACTTGAGACTCTTGTGATCTGTGAACACTTCAACCTTTCGTTCCAACAAGAGGTGTCTCCAAGTCATTAGAGAATGTACCACTGCTGCCAACTCAAGATCATGAGTGGGGTAATTCCTCTCACTTGGCTTCAACTGCCTCGAGGTATAAGCTACCACTTTCTTGTCTTGCATCAACACAGCACCAAGACCTTGAAGAGAGGCGTCGCAAAACACTTGGTAAGGTTTGGAGTCATCAGGAGGAACCAAGACTGGAGTGAAGTGAGCTTCTCTTTGAGTGTGTCGAAAGCCAACTAACACTCTGGAGACCAGACATACTTCACACCCTTCTGAAGAAGACTTGAGAGAGGCTTAGCAATCTTGGAGAAGTTCTCAACGAATCTTCTACAATAGCTTGCAAGCCCGAGAAAACTTCGAGGGTGCTTCACATTTTGCGGAGGCTCCCACTCAACAATGGCCTGCACCTTCGACGGATCAACTTTGATGCCCTCGGCAGAGATGATGTGCCCAAGGTAGACAACTTCTTTCAACCAGAACTCACATTTGGAAAACTTAGCATAGAACTTATGCTCTCTCAGCTTATCAAGCACCAGCCTGAGATGTTCTTCATGCTCTTCCTCAGTTTCCGAAAAGACCAGAATATCATCAAGATACAGCAAGACGAATTCATTCTTAAATGGGAAGAAGATCTAATTCATCATTCGACAGAAGTTCGGTGGAGCATTTGCCAGACCAAAAGACATCACTATATACTCATACGAGCCAAAGCTAGTCCTAAAAGCAATATTTGGAATATCCTCTTCGCGAATGTGAATCTGATGATAACCCATCCTGAGATCGAGCTTCGAGAAGACCTTAGCCCCTTTCAATTGCTCGAACAACTCATTGATGTTAGGAATTGGATACTTGTTTCTGATTGTCTTATTATTCAATGGACGGTAATCGACACACAACCGGTCCGTGCCATCCTTCTTCTTGACAAAAAGCAGTCCACAGCCCCAAGGAGATGAGCTTGGTCTGATAAGACCCAGACGCTCGTGCCATCGAGTTGTCTCTTCACCTCCTTCAACTCTTCTAGACCCAATTTGTACGGCCATTCGCACACAGGCTCAGTACCCGGTTCAAGCTCAATTACGAACTCAACTTCTCGGTGTGGAGGCATTGCTGGCAGTTCTTCCGGAAAAACATCTTCATATTCGCAGACCACTGGAACTTGCGAAATTGGAGAGATCTCACCCTTCTCATTCAAAGAGCACAGACGGATTGTGTCATCGCGCACTGCGAAGATAATCACGTCCTCCGAAGAGTGAGTTAGCTTCACTTCTTTAGCTTCACAATCAATACATGCCTTGTTCATAGCCAACCAGTCCATACCAAGGATCAAATCAATGTCAGAATTGAAAAGGACAATAGGAGACGCTAGAAAAGCATAATTACCCAACTTGACAGAGACGTCCGGAACCACCATGTGGGAATTCATGATCTTGCGGGGAGACAAAACTGATAGAGGCTTAGGCAAATCACGAGTTGAGAACCCATGCTTAAATGAGAATGGCCTTGAGATGAATGAATGCGATGCACCAGAATCAAATAAAACCTTTGCACGAATATCATTAACGAGGAGATTACCCATAATCACGTGTGATGAGTTTTCTGCTTCAGCTGCATTCACCATATTGACTCTAGCAGACGTGGGGTTGAACTTCACTATAGCATTGCATGGAGGTTTCCCTGGAGGAGGAGGCGGAAGACGCAGCTGAGAGGTGCACTTGTTGGCATAGTGACCCTTCTACCCACACTTGTGACAAGTAACATCTGTCGGCTGACGGTGCTGTGTCTGAGGACTCCCTTGCTTCTGCTGCTGAAACCTCTACTGAAAGCTGGGTTGGGTGGGTGGGAAGAACCACGACCACGTGATTGCTTGAACTGTTGCGTGTGCCGAGGAGGAGGAGGAGACACCCAGTATTTATGTTGCTTCTGAACCATCTGAGTTGAGGAAGACGAGCTGGAATCTCTGAAACGCTTCTTTGAATTCAACACCCTGAGCAAAGCTGCCACAGCCCTGAGAGCCAAGTTGTAGAACTTATAAAACTCCTCAGGATCGTGCAAGGCGAGGGCTAGCTGCAAATCCTCTTTTAGACCACCTCTGAACTGATAGATCTTGCTCTTCTGATCTGGAATGTCGTGCAAGGCATATCGGGCTAGCTCGTGAAACTTGACTGTCACATCCCTAACCCTTAAGCAAGATAGCATTGTGCTCATGTCTTCTTTGCATTTGCATCTAAGAAGTTTCAACAAAAACAACAAAGTGGCAAAGGAAAAACTCAAAACCATAGCCACCATTTCAATTAAAGGAAATTTCAAACTAGTTCAAATCAATGAATCCAAAATGGCCTCAAGAAATGTTCAAACTTTCTGATAAATCATGAAAGTAAATGAGCATTGGAGAAAACTATTTTCTTGACACTTTAAGCATTTTAAATAAATGCAAAATCCACTGGTTTCAAATTTAAAAATTGAAATCAGAAACTATAATTTTCCAAAAATGTTGAAAACCTTGGAAATGAGTGGGGATATTATAACAAATATTTCAGGAGGTCTAAAATAGTTTTTACTTTTTTTTTTGGAGCTGAAATAATTAGCAAAGCAATAAATAGCAAAACGGAAAAACAAAAACAGAGGAAATGGAAAAAGACTTACCTGTTGCCCAAGCCAGGCCCGGCCCATCTCCTCGCTCGTCCCCTCCCTCGCGCCAGTAGGCAGCAGGAGGTGGCCGCCGCCTCCTCCGGCGCGGCCACGCACCTGCGTGCGTGCCTGGCCGCCGGTTCGCGCTGGCGACGACGGGGATAAGCTCCCCAGAGCTTCCCCTATCCATTCCCCGCCTCGGTTCTCCTCCTCCTCCCGGATCTCCTCCTTCTCCCTGCTGCCGCCATTAGAGCCGAGCTCGAGCTCAAGCTGGCCGTGCCCCTGGCCATAGGATCCCCTCCCAGAGCACGCCATTAGCTCCGCCTCGTCGCCCTGGTCGTATCTGCAGAAGCTGAAGCCTCCTCGAGCCCTGCAACGCCCGCAACGCCGTCGTCTTCCACCTCCGGCCGCCGGACCTCTCCCCTCGATTCGTCGCCCCCAGGCCTTCCCCGAGCCGTCTGAGCTCTGCTCTGCACTCCCTGTGAGCATGCGGTCGTTTTCCCTAAGTTTTCCCCGTCGATCCCCTCCTCTAGCCCTAGTTTCACCGGAGCCCGACGAGGACCGCCGCTGCCGCTCGTCGCCGGTAGCCCTCCGATGTCCAGCTCGTCCTTCCGATGGCACCAACAGCTCCAGGACGACGCGTAGATGCTGTAGCAGCTAAGAACCGAGCGTAGATCCCCTTGTTGCAAAGACCCCGATGATGCCCGAGCCTTGGCCGCCGCCAAGCTCGTCGCCGGCGTCATCTCCGGCCAGATCAGCCCCGGCTAGGCGCAGAAATGAAGCTGCGGGAGACGTGTCGTTCCTCTGGTGCTCTCCGCGTAGCCTTTGGCCCCCTGTGCGCCGTTTCTGAGCCCCTCCGCCGTGCTGGTGGTCGCCGGAGGCTCCCCGCCGGCGAGGACGACCTCGCCGCCGGTGGATGTCGACGTGGCAAGCTAACCCAGCCGATTAGTGACTTAATCACTCGCTGACAAGTGGGCCCAAGGCCAAGTCAAACCTCAGTTAGGGCTGGTCAGCGCGGGATTAGTCCCAGAGAGGCTGACCAGTGGGGCCCCCCTATCAGGTTTGACCTGAACAGGTCGGCTGACCTGCTGACGTCAGCCTGATGCAATAAATAGAATTTCCAGTTTAAAACTAATTCAGGAAATTGCTAAAAATTGCAAAAATCATAGAAATTAATCTGTAACTCCAATGAAAATAAATTATATATGAAAAAGTTTCAGAAAAATTCAAGGATTCAGATTATGCTATTTTCAACTATGTTTGAAAAAGTTACAGGACCCTAAATTGTGAAATAAGGAATAATTCAATTCTTTAATTACTTTATAAATGGAATTTGCAAAAATATCCAAATTTCATTATAAATACAATGATCACACACTGCCCTAGATATAAATCAGTACCATAACATGACATTTCATGCTTGTTAACATTAGGTTGATCTGAGCATCAGGTCGAATCAGTTAAACCGGTATCTGAGAATACCCGTTTGAATTGCTATTAGAATGTGATTCAAATCAACTCTAAACCTAAAACATTTTGATTATAATAACTTATCACTTTGCATTCTCATGCCATGCTCATCCATCATTCTGATTGCATATGATTGTTATTGAATGTTGCCATTCATTTCGGTAGGCTCCGCACCCCCGGATTCCACCGAATATCCGTCTGACGGATATCGTTCCTCCTCTGAGCAACAAGGCAAGCAACCCTTTTGATCATCACGATAACTCCTATGTTCTTGCTCCTACACCTATTTATTGCATTAGGATCAAATGCTTCAACTGCTTTTGCCACGATAGTTGGACCCACTTCCTTTGCATGACTTAACCTTGTCACAGTAAATAGCCGAACCTTGCAACCTAGCATACCTGGTAGTTGCTTGAGCTATGATGTGCCTTATCCTGCTATGCATGCTATGCTTAGAGTTGTGTATGGTCTGTCATCTGGGAGATGAACAGAAATGTGGAATGTGTTCGGTGAGCAAAGGTCGTGTGTTGAACTTGATTTGGTAAAGGTACCGGTGAAAGGCTGTGTAGGAGTACATGGCGGGTTGTTTCATTGGAACCGTCCTTAGGAACTGAGTTTCGTGTATGTAATCCAAGACTAGATACTACCACATGCTGGGCCCTGAAATATGACCCCGCTCGGCCTATTAATCGCGTAGTACTCGGTCCAGGAGTTGCAAGTAGTTTCTGGTGTTTATAGTAATGCTGGAGGTCGTGCATGGTGCTGACCTGAGAGGTGGACCGTGATGCGGTAGGCAGTGGCACGGTGTAACAAGTGGCACCCGGATGGTGGGCTTGGGAACCCTGCGCACATCGTTTGAGGCTGTGGCGGAAACCTCGGCCGGACTTCCGTACGGGTTACTCTCAGATAGGCGATAAACCTGGACTAGGTACTAGTGTGGTTAACGGTCGTGGCCGACTCCCTCGCTGGGCTTCCGCTTGAAGGTTGTCGAGGTGCATGAGGTGCACATGGCGATAAGTGGCGGGAGCGTGTGTGACGAAGTACACCCCTGCAGGGTTATGATCTATTCGAATAGCCGCGTCTGTGGATATGGACTACTTGGAGACATATGTTGTTCATAGATAACTTCAATGGCTACTCATAAAATTGTCAAGATAAGTGTGAATGTCGTGGACGGCATTTCCGTATGGAGACGGAATGATTCGACGATAGTGTATTGTTGTGGTGTTAGTG
Organism: Hordeum vulgare subsp. vulgare; assembly: GCF_904849725.1. Classification (NCBI taxonomy): domain Eukaryota; kingdom Viridiplantae; phylum Streptophyta; class Magnoliopsida; order Poales; family Poaceae; genus Hordeum; species Hordeum vulgare. The sequence continues at coordinate 189,813,120 of NC_058521.1, forward strand.
GACTCGTGTGCGAGAAATCAAGTTGTCAAAACTAATTTCAAAAAGCAAGTTGTCTAGCCACGAGTCAAATGCTGGCTTCCCGCATGAAACCCCACAATATCTTTTGATACCTTGCATGAGTAGTTAGTTCTCCTAAAGTCTTGCTGAGTAGCTTCGTACTCATGTTTGCTTAATAAATGTTGCAGAGGTTGCTAATGACCCTAATGGAGGGTTCTCGTAGACATCGACGACGACGAGTAGCTGGTGTCCCAGCTACGATCTGGCCCTACGTCGGCTCTGTAGTATAGTCAGGCCTCATGCCTACTAGTTGCCCTGTCTGTACCCAGACAGTTTATAACTCTTCCGCTGGCTTGTATTGTATGACTGCTATTATGGGTCGTGAGAACCTTAATGTGTAATTTTATGTATGTGGCTCTTCCGAGCCTCTTAAATAAAGCTTGTATGGTTATGGTTATGTTGTGATGCCATCGATGTATCTATACATATCGGTATGCCATGCGTACGTGTGTCTTACTTGATATGTATGGGGTTCAAATACCTAGTCGTGAACTTTAGTAGCACTCCTTACAAGGAAATGCCCCTTTGTGATCCAACGAGCCTTGGTAGTTCGCTACTGCTCCGGACACATTGGTTGACCGGCATGTGTCCTTCTTAGCTGCTGTGTCTGTCCCCTTTGGGGAAATGTCACGCGACGTAATGGAGTCCTTGTAGCTTGCTACGACTCGTCTACGTTCGTTGATGACCGACACCTGCTTTGTTGGGTCATGTATGCCTGTCCTTGTGCGGAACTGCCACTTTGGTTTATGACTAGACATGTCGATCCGGGTTCTTTGACATCGGTTTGCTAGCGACACTATCGCATACGTGAGTCAAAAGACGCAAACGGTCCCGGCTAAGGTAAGGTTGCAGCCGTGGAGTTAACCGTGCGTGAGACCACAAAGGGATGCGATGTGTTACACGCTGGATTCCTATGGCTTAGGATCGGGGTCCCGACAGCGTTGGTATGAGAGCCTGACTGACTGTAGGATTACTAAGCCAAACTCGTCGAAGTTGAGTCTAGAATTGATTTAGTTATATATAAGGGAATTGTTTGTGGAAGGGAACGTAAGATTCTTGTTCTCTTCTCAAGTTATTCTACTCTGGTCATCCTCGTCTTTCTGCGGGAATTAAGGACTAGATTTCTCATCTTCTCCTAGGCTCGTGTTTCCGATCGGTAGCTTATAGGACTACGGGTCGAGAGATATTGGGTTTCTTTTATTCCTAGGAAGCAGGAAGTAAGTTTGGTGACCAGAGAGTTGAACTTGATAGTTGAGTGGTTACGTTATTCCACTTTGGGTTGTCTCAAATTTGTTTTGAGCATTTACAGCCGTTATGCTGCCCAATTTTTGCATTCAGAGCTCTAATGCTTTTGCATTACTCTCTATTTATAGATGCCTGGCCGTCCTTCTCGTCAGGTGGTACGTTTGACCAGGTGCATTGATGTACCGGGTCATACGGCCATGCTGGTCAGGGTGATGTTGGTGTGCGATTACCGCTGGTACCCCGAGTACACGGTAGAGGAACAGTACCGAGACTTCAACCAGAGCCAGTACATCTGCACTGTTAGGGTATTTCCAGACTACGCTGGAGCGGAGAAGCCAATCCATTGGTCCTATGGGTTGGGAGTCACTGTTGACATGGCAGTACAAGATGCTGCCTATTCAATGTTGAATATTATGAGAGCGAGACATGCACTGCTGCAAAATTCGGAGTTCTGCTATGTTCCGGCCTCTCAATCCGGTGAAGAGGGATACCTCAGTGGAGTCTATTTTGATTCTTCTATGGAGGATCCACTTCTGCAGTCCACTGTTGAGATGCTAGAGAACAGAGACAAGGATGCTCGTGCTCTCCGCATGGAGCTTTATGCTACCCGTGCCCGTCTGTGGACAGTTTTGACGCAGGTGGCACCAGTAGTCCAGACAGGGTATGGAGAGATGGAGATGCTGAACCCTGTTAGGACCCATCTTCCGGCCCATGTTGACTGGCCAGCTATAGGAGGAGTCACACCTCTTCGGGGACCCCTCTTACCACCAGTCAGGGGACCAAGGCCACATCAGTGTCCTTATGGATCCCAGGGATCTCAGGCTAGAGTGTTTCCTGATCCGCAGGTTGAGCTTCCGGGTCATGGAGGTAATCTCTATGAGACGTTCTATGCGGATGCCTGAGCTATGAGCGGAAGGATAGTATGGTAGTAGCCGTATGTTCACAGTCCTGCGTGACTTGTGGAGTATGGTAGTAATGTGAAACGAATTCCGGAGGCCTAGATAAATAATGTATAGGAAGCTTGTAAGCCTCTGATGAGTAGTTCCACCATTTTAGTAGTTTGCTCTTCGAGTAAGTTTGTACTGAACTATGTAAGGGTGTGTATGAACCATGGTGTATATATAGCAGTTGCTTGTTACCATGTTGTTCGGATATTCATTTCCGCATTCCATGTGTTCAGTACATTCTTAATCCATAGTTAGTATTGATATGATTTTGGTCTAAGCTATGAGTTTGTTTGTCAGGATGGTGTTCACCAGGTTGAACCGTGCCCCTGCTCATGAGCAAGGTGAGGGTAGTCAAGCGTCGCAGGAAGACCTGCCTCACCCACCTTCTCTGGTAGAAGTGATGCTTGAGGTAGAAAGAAACAAAAGGGAGACCAACCGACTGCTAGAGCGTATTGAGCAGAATACGGCTCGACAGCCTAGGAATGCTGCAGTGTCCCTCAATGACTTTGTGAAGCTGAATCCTCCAAAGTTTCATCATTCCGTCGATCCCCTCGACGCTGATGACTGGCTGTGCAGCATTTCACGCAAGATTCGCTCTGCGAATGTGTCTGAGGCCGACAAGGTGACCTTTGCGGCGTATTTCCTGGAGGGACCCGCCAATCTGTGGCGGGATAATTTTGAAGCTATGCGTCCCGCTGAACCAATGGCCACATGGGCAGACTTCAGTGCAGCTTTCCGTCTGCACCATATTCCAGAGGTCCTGATGGACAAAAAAAGAGAGGAGTTATGTGCCTTCACTCAGGGCAAGTTGTCTGTGGATGCCTATAGCCGCGAGTTCGGTGACCTCGCCCGCTATGCAACAGAGGAGGTGTCTACTGACGCCAAGAAGCAAGCAAGATTCCGTAAGGGTCTGAGCCCTGAGCTCCGTCGTGATCTGCGCCTCCATGAGTGTGCAAGTTTTCAAGCCCTAGTCAACAAAGCGATCAGTGCGGAGACTGGTCATTCTGACTTCAAAGCCACAAGGAAGCACTCCCGTGACTTTGGCTCATCTTCTGGTTCCGCGTTTCAAAAACGCAGGCTGTGGGTTCCAAACAGTTATCTGCCGCCAAGATACACTCCGAGGCCATCCTACGTGGCGCCTCAGACGAATCAGGCCAACCCTCCATCAAAAGCTTATGGTGGTCCAGCTAGCAATGCTGCACCACGTGCCAACCAGGTGATATGCTACAAGTGTGGAGAACCAGGGCATTATTCCCGTGAGTGTCCTTAGAATGTGGGTGCCAAGCAACCCGGAAAGTCCGTCGGGCAGGCCAAGTCGGGCAAAGCGTTTTATATGAAGCCAACTCCTGCACGTGGCCGTGTGAGATATGTGTCAGCAGAAGTAGCTACAGAGGATCCCGATGTCATGCTGGGTACACTTCTTGTTAATCATCACCCAGCGTCCGTTCTCTTTGACACTGGGTCTTCTCATTCCTTCATTTCAGAAAGTTATGCACAGTTGCATAACATGTCATTTTGTGATATGCCAATCCCATTGGTTGTCCAAACCCCTGGTAGTAAATGGTAGTAAATGGCACTACTGAAATTCAGAAATTTGCCGTCTGCCAAGGCGGACGGCAAAGGGGGCTACCACGGACGGCAAAGGCTTTGCCGTCGGTCAGCAGACGGCAAAGTAGACTGTAAAAAAAATCCGGTGAAGAGGCTCTTTGCCGTCTGCTTTCACAAAGAGGACGGCAAAGAATCTTTGCCATGAGGGGGCAGACGGCAAAATAAGTGGGACGGCATATATTGCAACGTCCCCGTTAAGTGTTAACGGCAGGCCTCCCCCCTTTGCCGTCTTCCTCCCCCCCTTTGCCATGTGGTGGCAGACGGCAAAGAGGAGAGAGAGGGGGGGCAGATTCCCCCCTTTGCCGTCTGCCTCCCCCCTTTGCCATGTCGGGGCAGACGGCAAAGAGGGGGGAGAGGGGGGGCAGATTCCCCCCTTTGCCGTCTGCCTCCCCCCCTTTGCCATGCGGGGGCAGACGGCAAAGAGGGGAGAGAGGGGGGCAGATTCCCCCCTTTGCCGTCTGCCTCCCCCCCTTTGCCATGTGGGGGTAGACGGCAAAGAGGGGAACCAGCCCCTTCTTTGTTTGTTTTTTGTTATATCCAGCATTTTTAACAATAATCAGGATATATATATATATATTTGACATAAATAAATATCTTTCCGTACTCATAACCATATTAAAATAACTCTCATCCATAGTGCATACATATTATGGAAGTTACATCCGTACCAAACCATATATTACACTAGTTTCATCCACGTGCATACAAAGTTTCATATATACATATACTACAATAGTTTTAATACAACACATGGTACAAGAAATCATCTTCAAGCATTCCATCAACCAAGCTTCCCGTGAAGTGAAGGTAATCTGCAAAATGACAAATAAGAAAGTTAGAAAAATAATACTAGATAAAGTAGTGTATTTATAGGTTATTTCGGAGAGAAATTAGCTAAGTATAGACCATTTAGGAGCTAACTAAGCTAATTATGTCATTTAGGTGGAACCCTAGCTAACTGTAGGAGAAGAGAAAGAGAAGAATAAGTAAAAGAAGGAGGAGGAGGAGGAGAAGGAGGAGAAGCAGAAGGAAGAGGAGAAGGAGAAGGAAGCGGAGAAGAAGAAGAAAAAGGAGGAGGAGGAGGAGGAGGAGGAGGAGAAGGAGAAGGAAGAGGAGACGGAGAAGAAGGAGAAGGAGAAGGAAGAGGAGAAGGAGAAGGAGAAGAAGGAGAAGAAGAAGGAGAAGAAGAAGGAGAAGAAGAAGGAGAAGGAGCTCCCGCTCCTTCTCCTTCTTCTTCTCCTTCTTCTTCTCCTTCTCCTCTTTATTTCTTCTTATCCTTTTGTCCCCTTCTTCTTCTCCTCCTCCCTCTCCTCCTTCTTCTCCTTTTTCCTAAGTATAATTAGCTAATTATGTCATTTCGAGGATAATTAGCCAAGTATAGGTCATTTTTTATTAAATAGGCCATTTTGGAGCTAACTAAGCTAATTATGTCATTTAGGTGGAACCCTAGCTAACTATAGGAGAAGAGAAAGAGAAGAAGAAGTAAAATAAGGAGGAGGAGAAGGAAGAGGAGAAGAAGAAGAAAAAGGAGGAGGAGGAGGAGGAGGAGAAGGAGAAGGAAGAGGAGAAGGAGAAGAAGGAGAAGAAGGAGAAGAAGAAGGAGAAGGAGCGGGAGCTCCTTCTCCTTCTTCTTATCCTTCTTCTTCTCCTTCTTCTCCTTCTTCTTCTTATCCTTTTGTCCCCTTCTTCTTCTCCTCCTTCCTCTCCTCCTTCTTCTTCTCCTTTTTCCTCTACCTTGCTTTCATTTTCCTCTTTTTCTATTCTTGTCCCCTTCTTCGGGCTAAATTGGCTAAGAATGCCTTTTTGGAGCTAATTATGTCATTTCGAGGATAATTAGCTAAGTATAGGTCATTTTTTATTAAATAGGTCATTTTGGAGCTAACTAAGCTAATTATGTCATTTAGGTGGAACCCTAGCTAACTATAGGAGAAGAGAAAGAGAAGAAGAAGTAAAAGAAGGAGGAGGAGGAGGAAGAGGAGAAGAAGAAGAAAAAGGAGGAGGAGGAGGAGGAGGAGAAGGAGAAGGAAGAGGAGAAGGAGAAGAAGGAGAAGAAGGAGAAGAAGAAGGAGAAGAAGAAGGAGAAGGAGCGGGAGCTCCTTCTCCTTCTTCTTCTCCTTCTTCTTCTCCTTCTTCTTCTCCTTCTTCTTCTCCTTCTTCTTATCCTTTTGTCCCCTTCTTCTTCTCCTCCTCCCTCTCCTCCTTCTTCTTCTCCTTTTTCCTCTTCCTTGCTTTCATTTTCCTCTTTTTCTATTCTTGTCCCCTTCTTCGGGCTAAATTGGCTAAGAATGCCTTTTTGGAGCTAATTATGTCATTTCAAGGATAATTAGCTAAGTATAGGTCATTTTTTATTAAATAGGCCATTTTGGAGCTAACTAAGCTAATTATGTCATTTCGGTGGAACCCTAGCTAACTATAGGAGAAGAGAAAGAGAAGAAGAAGTAAAAGAAGGAGGAGGAAAAGGAAGAGGAGAAGAAGAAGAAAAAGGAGGAGGAGCAGGAGGAGGAGAAGGAGAAGGAAGAGGAGAAGGAGAAGAAGGAGAAGAAGGAGAAGAAGGAGAAGAAGAAGGATAAGGAGCGGGAGCTCCTTCTCCTTTTTCTTCTCCTTCTTATTCTCCTTCTTATCCTTCTTCTTCTTATCCTTTTGTCCCCTTCTTCTTCTCCTCCTTCTTCTCCTTTTTCCTCGTCCATGCTATCATTTTCCTCTTTTTCTCTTCTTGTCCCCTTCTTCGGGCTAAATTGGCTAAGAATGCCTTTTTGGAGCTAATTATGTCATTTCGAGGATAATTAGCTAAGTATAGGTCATTTTTTTGTTAAATAGGCCATTTTGGATCTAACTAAGCTAATTATGTCATCTAGGTGGAACCCTAGCTAACTATAGGAGAAGAGAAAGAGAAGAAGAAGTAAAAGAAGGAGGAGGAGAAGGAAGAGGAGAAGAAGAAGAAAAAGGAGGAGGAGGAGGAGGAGGAGAAGGAGAAGGAAGAGGAGAAGGAGAAGAAGGAGAAGAAGGAGAAGAAGAAGGAGAAGGAGCGGGAGCTCCTTCTCCTTCTCCTTCTTCTTCTTCTTCTCCTTCTTCTCCTTCTTCTTCTTATCCTTTTGTCCCCTTCTTCTTCTCCTCCTTCTTCTCCTTTTTCCTCTTCCTTGCTTTCATTTTCCTCTTTTTCTCTTCTTGTCCCCTTCTTCGGGCTAAATTGGCTAAGAATGCCTTTTTGGAGCTAATTATGTTATTTCGAGGATAATTAGCTAAGTATAGGTCATTTTTTATTAAATAGGCCATTTTGGAGCTAACTAAGCTAATTATGTCATTTAGGTGGAACCCTAGCTAACTATAGGAGAAGAGAAAGAGAAGAAGAAGTAAAAGAAGGAGGAGGAGAAGGAAGAGGAGAAGAATAAGAAAAAGGAGGAGGAGGAGGAGGAGAAGGAGAAGGAAGAGGAGAAGGAGAAGGAGAAGAAGGAGAAGAAGAAGGAGAAGGAGCGGGAGCTCCTTCTCCTTCTTCTTCTCCTTCTTATTCTCCTTCTTATCCTTCTTCTTCTTATCCTTTTGTCACCTTCTTCTTCTCCTCCTTCTTCTCCTTTTTCCTCTTCCTTGCTATCATTTTCCTCTTTTTCTCCTCTTGTCCCCTTCTTCGGGCTAAATTGGCTAAGAATGCCTTTTTGGAGCTAATTATGTCATTTCGAGGATAATTAGCTAAGTATAGGTCATTTTTTTTGTTAAATAGGCCATTTTGGATCTAACTAAGCTAATTATGTCATCTAGGTGGAACCCTAGCTAACTATAGGAGAAGAGAAAGAGAAGAAGAAGTAAAAGAAGGAGGAGGAGAAGGAAGAGGAGAAGAAGAAGAAAAAGGAGGAGGAGGAGGAGGAGGAGAAGGAGAAGGAAGAGGAGAAGGAGAAGAAGGAGAAGAAGGAGAAGAAGGAGAAGGAGAAGGAGCGGGAGCTCCTTCTCCTTCTCCTTCTTCTTCTTCTTCTCCTTCTTCTCCTTCTTCTTCTTATCCTTTTGTCCCCTTCTTCTTCTCCTCCTTCTTCTCCTTTTTCCTCTTCCTTGCTTTCATTTTCCTCTTTTTCTCTTCTTGTCCCCTTCTTCGGGCTAAATTGGCTAAGAATTCCTTTTTGGAGCTAATTATGTTATTTCGAGGATAATTAGCTAAGTATAGGTCATTTTTTATTAAATAGGCCATTTTGGAGCTAACTAAGCTAATTATGTCATTTAGGTGGAACCCTAGCTAACTATAGGAGAAGAGAAGGAGAAGAAGAAGTAAAAGAAGGAGGAGGAGAAGGAAGAGGAGAAGAAGAAGAAAAAGGAGGAGGAGGAGGAGGAGGAGAAGGAGAAGGAAGAGGAGAAGGAGAAGAAGGAGAAGAAGGAGAAGAAGAAGGAGAAGGAGCGGGAGCTCCTTCTCCTTCTTCTTCTCCTTCTTCTTCTCCTTCTTCTCCTTCTTCTCCTTATCCTTTTGTCCCCTTCTTCTTCTCCTCCTTCTTCTCCTTTTTCCTCTTCCTTGCTTTCATTTTCCTCTTTTTCTCTTCTTGTCCCCTTCTTCGCGCTAAATTGGCTAAGAATGCCTTTTTGGAGCTAATTATGTCATTTCGAGGATAATTAGCTAAGTATAGGTCATTTTTTATTAAATAGGCCATTTTGGAGCTAACTAAGCTAATTATGTCATTTAGGTGGAACCCTAGCTAACTATAGGAGAAGAGAAAGAGAAGAAGAAGTAAAAGAAGGAGGAGGAGGAGGAGAAGGAGAAGGAAGAGGAGAAGAAGAAGAAAAAGGAGGAGGAGGAGGAGGAGGAGAAGGAGAAGGAAGAGGAGAACGAGAAGAAGGAGAAGAAGGACAAGAAGAAGGAGAAGAAGAAGGAGAAGGAGCGGGAGCTCCTTCTCCTTCTTCTTCTCCTTCTTCTTCTCCTTCTTCTTCTCCTTCTTCTTCTCCTTCTTCTCCTTCTTCTTCTTATCTTTTTGTCTCCTTCTTCTTCTCCTCCTCCCTCTCCTCCTTCTTCTTCTCCTTTTTCCTCTTCCTTGCTTTCATTTTCCTCTTTTTTGTATTCTTGTCCCCTTCTTCGGGCTAAATTGGCTAAGAATGCCTTTTTGGAGCTAATTATGTCATTTCGAGGATAATTAGCTAAGTATAGGTCATTTTTTATTAAATAGGCCATTTTGGAGCTAACTAAGCTAATTATGTTATTTAGGTGGAACCCTAGCTAACTATAGGAGAAGAGAAAGAGAAGAAGAAGTAAAAGAAGGAGGAGGAGAAGGAAGAGGAGAAGAAGAAGAAAAAGGAGGAGGAGGAGGAGGAGGAGAAGGAGAAGCAAGAGGAGAAGGAGAATAAGGAGAAGAAGGAGAAGAAGGTTAAGAAGAAGGAGAAGGAGCGGGAGCTCCTTCTCCTTCTTCTTCTCCTTCTTCTTCTCCTTCTTCTCCTTCTTCTTCTTATCCTTTTGTCCCCTTCTTCTTCTCCTCCTTCCTCTCCTCCTTCTTCTTCTCCTTTTTCCTCTTCCTTGCTTTCATTTTCCTCTTTTTCTATTCTTGTCCCCTTCTTCGGGCTAAATTGGCTAAGAATGCCTTTTTGGAACTAATTATGTCATTTCGAGGATAATTAGCTAAGTATAGGTCATTTTTTATTAAATAGGCCATTTTGGAGCTAACTAAGCTAATTATGTCATTTAGGTGGAACCCTAGCTAACTATAGGACAAGAGAAAGAGAAGAAGAAGTAAAAGAAGGAGGAGGAGGAGGAAGAGGAGAAGAAGAAGAAAAAGGAGGAGGAGGAGGAGGAGGAGGAGAAGGAGAAGGAAGAGGAGAAGGAGAAGAAGGAGAAGAAGGAGAAGAAGAAGGAGAAGAAGAAGGAGAAGGAGCGGGAGCTCCTTCTCCTTCTTCTTCTCCTTCTTCTCCTTCTTCTTCTTATCCTTTTGGCCCCTTCTTCTTCTTCTCCTCCCTCTCCTCCTTCTTCTTCTCCTTTTTCCTCTTCCTTGCTTTCATTTTCCTCTTTTTCTATTCTTGTCCCCTTCTTCGGGCTAAATTGCCTAAGAATGCCTTTTTGGAGCTAATTATGTCATTTCGAGGATAATTAGCTAAGTATAGGTCATTTTTTATTAAATAGGCCATTTTGGAGCTAACTAAGCTAATTATGTCATTTAGGTGGAACCCTAGCTAACTATAGGAGAAGAGAAAGAGAAGAAGAAGTAAAAGAAGGAGGAGGAGGAGGAGAAGGAGAAGGAAGAGGAGAAGAAGAAGAAAAGGAGGAGGAGGAGGAGGAGGAGAAGGAGAAGGAAGAGGAGAAGAATAAGAAGGAGAAGAAGAAGGAGAAAAAGAGGAAGTCCCCTTCTTCTCCTTCTTCTTCTTATCCTTTTGTCCCCTTCTTCTTCTCCTCCTCCCTCTCCTCCTTCTTCTTGGAGCTAACTAAGCTAATTATGTCATTAGATGGAAGTCTAGCTACTTTGCAGCTAACTAAGCTAATTATGTCATTAGATGGAAGTCTAGCTATTTTTTATTAAAACACTAGAAATAACATACCTAAGTTAGGGTGAAGCACGGTGGCTCTGGCTTGTTTCACCTGGAGAAGGCTCGACTGTAGAAGGGTCGTGCGATGCGTTTCGGGACATATTTTGCACCAAACATCGTTAGCATGAGGACACTCTTAAGATCACTCCACTGAAATGAAACTCACCGTCCCCGCCACGTTAATGACTGGCATCGGCGGAGGGACTTGGCCGTTCTTCTCGCACATAGACTGTACATTTGGTTTCGACAAGTCAAACTTTTTATTTATTAATGAAACGGACATTCAAATGCAAGATTTGAAATAACATGAAGAAGAAACTTACCACGAAGAGCTCGTATATGGCCCTGGTAGACGCTTCATTCTGTGCCCTCTCCGCCTCCACCAATGCAGTCGTCCTCTCCTCCAGCTCCCTAATTTCCTTATCCTTCTCCGCCATAGCCGCCTGCATTGCCGCTCTGTCTTTCTGAATAGCAGCCTGCAACACAACTCATTGTTAGCAATGTAATCATATTGGTTCCAACGCACAACATAATGCGGAAAGATAGTTGAGTCCATTAAACTAACCTCGATGGCGAGCTCGACTGGCCGTGGACGACGTGTTATCTCCGGACAAGAGCTCGTTTGGCGTGCCTTTATCTGCCGGAGAGTGCTAGGACAACATATAAGGCCGTCTCCAATGGCGAGCGAGCCATGGGGCCTCCCGTTGCCAGCTATCATCACCAGCTCTGGATCAATAGGCCCCTCGCTCGGGTTAAAGTCCTCCCCTTTCCTCGCCTTCCCGTGATCTCTGTACTTCACGAGCTTGTCAGGGGAGGAGATGTTGGTGAAGTTTTCTGGATGCTCGAGGTCAGACTGAGAGAATGCCTTGACCTTCTTGTACGAGGCAGTATGGGCCATCGCATACAGGTCGTACATCTGTGGCGCCTCCGTCTTATTGTGACGCGCCTAAAAGAGAGAGAGCAGAAAATTGTATTGGTAAAGGGCTCAAGATAGCATTAAGAATGAATTGCATGAGGCATGAAGCAAACCACATACCCAGTTCTCGCCAAATTGGATTAAGTTGACGCTCCCTTGATGGTGTGGCACGCCAACCATTTTGCCACGCCTCTCCTTGGCGTTGTTGTGGCTGGTCTCCCACGTTTCGGAGCACCACTGGTCCACCAAGGCCTCCCAACAATCCATCTTATCCACACACCATCTCGGGGGCACCTAAGTTAATAAAGAGAAAATTGAGTGCGTAAGAACCAAATCAAGGAAACTAACTACAAAGCCTTAATAATATGTAATTACCTTCATGTAATGCTCCTTCTCCATCTTAGCATCACGGCACTTCGCCTTATCAATCATAATACGCCGCGTGGCATAGTAGTCTCGAACAGCCTGCACCCGAGCCTCGTGCCGAAAGTTTTGAAGTAGGCGGCGACATTCGGTTTCGATAACCTTTGCCGCGTCGTCCTCGTATCCCTCCTCACACCTGTAGAAGGTCTGCAAACGAGACAACACCGATTAGTACAATAAATAGCTATGGTTAATTTATAATTGTGTGAAAGAGAAATTACCCAAAACTTTCGGATCACCATGTCCGCCCTCGTGTCACACAAAACACCGTCGATCTCCACCTCCGGCGGGGCCGGGGCACCCAAGTAGTGCTCCCAGGTCATCCCTACCTCTCGCTCCCGACCGGGCAACGTAACAAACCCTGGGAAGTTTTGACGGCAAAGAACACCGAGGACGCTGTTGGGCTTGCGGACACCCTTGGCAACAATCCAACCCCTACAGTATGACCAATTGAAGCCAAAACATTAGATATTTGAGAAAACGCGAAGGCAAAAGGTTAAATAAGAGTAAATTAACTTACTTGTCCCCATTTGGCCTAATCGACCACCTCTGGTCGGGGGTCGCTGGCACGAGCGGGAGCCCCGAACTACCACGCTGGTAGACGGTATCCCACTAGGTATCCCCCTCACCCAGCTCCTCGTCGCTACCAGCATGGCCAGTTGGCTCAGGCCAGGTATCCCACTGGGTCTCTTGGGACGTACCCTCATCCCTGCTGTGCTCCGCAGTCGTGTGGAAGGAAGCCTCTGGGACACGAGTCTCGTGGGTCAAAGGCTCGTCGACCTGAGGCTCGTCGACCCGAGGCTCGTGCACCGGAGACCGTGTAGCCTCCACCTCAGAAAAATCCACCCTAGAAGTCCTCCTGTGCTCAGGTGAATCAGCTTGGGGTGGTGGCGGAGACCGTGTAGCCCTACCTCTCCCGCGGCCACGTGTACCTTTAGTACAACATAAATACCAACATGAGTAATAAAATACCAATATGCATACAACATGAGTACAACATAAATACCAACATGAATACAACGTGTACCTTTAGTGCCTCTCGGCTTCGCGGGTGGTCGACCTCCTCTCACGGGGGCCGCTCCTTGCATAGTAGAGAGCAACACTCTCCGAAGAGGCGAGGCAGGAATGGAAGTACCCATCCCATCACCCGCCGACGAAGAAGCAGCCGCGGCATGCTTTCGACCCTTTCCCACCATCTTTCAACACCTGTCATGACAAAGAGTAAATGAAATTAGTACAACATAAATACCAACATGACTAATAAAAATTGAATACCTAACATGAACTCAAAATTTATATATAGTATAATAGTTGAATACCTGACATGAACTAATAACAATCGTCCTCGTCTATATATGCTTCGGGGTCAATAAATGCATCATGATCATCACTATCATCAATAAATGCATCATCATCATCACTATCTAGAAGAACATGTGGAAGGCCACCATTATGTAATCGGTCAAGAAGTGACAGGTCATCCGCAGCAGTAACCTCTTCTTCTTCCAGCTCTTCCTGTTCGGGCTCAGGGGTTAAGACGGATTCACTGACGCTGTCTACTTCAATGTTGTGGGGTGAAGTAGAGCGGTTCTTGAAACGTTTCTTGGAATACGTGTTTCTTGGAAGAATTCTCCTTCATATGTGTCTGGGTTAATGTGAGGTTCGTAATCCTCTTCATTGAGGGTAGGTGGTCTAAAATGTGGTGGCACTTCATAAACGACATCCCAACCTTTGAGATTTGGATCAGTTTGGCAGGCCCACGGTAGATAGAAAACTTGTGTCGCCTGTTGAGCCGTAATATAGACATCAGGAACATCTAAGTGGGTGTTTTGGTTGATTTCGACTAGTCCTATATGTTCATGAGTCCTTCTAGTCTCCCTCGGCTCAAACCAATAACATTTGAAGACTACGACGGTCGGTGGGTTTTCACAATAGAATAGAAGTTCATAAATTGCTTCAACCCTTCCATAATACTCGGTGTCTCCTTCGCCGATAGCAGAGACAGAACAATTTGTAGTCTTCAGGTCGGGCATAGATAGCTCTGTGCCAAAGGTACGAAAGTGATACCCGTTGATGTTGTATTTGTCAAATGAACGGACCTTATAGTCAAAACCATTAGCGACTTGTCTCAACTCGGCGTCCATAGACTCTGCATCAGCCTACAAGTTTAATACGAAAGAATTGATGCATTAGCCGCAAATTAGACCAATAAGTCAAATGGGCCCTTAATGGTAATTAATTACCCTTTGTTTGAACCAAGAGATGAAACCAGGATAGTCGCCTCCATGCTTTGCGAGAAGCTCATACTCTTCGACGGAATCCTTTTCGATGACCGCTGCATCCGAGAATTCGGCGACGTATCGACTATATCAAATATCCGGGAATAAGAGTGGTTCAAAGCAATTAGAAGTTGCGGAACAATAAATTATCGAGAACTTACTCGATGTACGGCCGCACTTCTGTTAGGTTGGTGAAGATATACAATGAAATGGTCCGCCATTCTTCGACATCCAACGATTTCCCTTTCGAAGCACCGGATGGTGCGAGCTTACCTTTGAATAGGCTGAGGTTGGATCGAACTTTTTCTCGATCGCCATCATTGTACCGAGGCTTCGGGTTATGCAAATGCTAATTTTTGGCTTCGTAGTGTGCTGTCACGAAGTTTGCCGCCTCCTGAGTAATGAATGCCTCGGCCATCGATGCTTCAATTCTACGTTTATTTTTACACTTAGCTCGAAGCGTCTTCTGCATCCTCTCAGTTGAGTAGCACCATCGATTTTGAACAGCCCCCCCCCCCATTCTTGCCTCGGTCGGGAGATGCAAAATCAAATGTTGCATTGGATTAAAGAAGCCCGGTGGAAAGATCTTTTCTAATTTGCAGACCAACTCCGGCGCCAACTCTTCCATTTCATCTAGCACGCCAGGCGATAGTTCTTTCGCACAAAGAGAACGGAAGAAATAGCTCAGCTCTGCCAGTACTAGCCATTCATCCTCAGGGATAAAGCCACGCAACATCACCGGCATTACCCGCTCAATCCATATGTGCCAATCATGACTCTTGAGCCCAAATATTTTCAATTTCTCAAGACTCGCTCCCCTCTTTAGATTCGCAGCATACCCATCGGGGAACATTAACCGCATTTTCACCCACAATAGCATTTCCCTCATAGCTGGCCTTTCAAGATTGAACCATGCCTTTGGCTTCGCTATGCTTTGCTTTCCTTTCCGTTGTCGCAAGTTTTGCAACGGTCTATCACATAGAGCCTCCAGGTCGATTCTAGCTTTAGGATTATCTTTTGACTTCCCCTCTATGCCGAACAATGTACCAAAATGGCCTCCGCAATATTCTTTTCAGTGTGCATCACGTCAATGTTGTGTGGGCAAAGGAGGTCTTTGAAGTAAGGGAGATCCCATAAGCATGACTTGTGAGTCCAGGCGTGTTCCGTATTATACCCTTTGAAGTATCCTGGACGCAAAGGATCGGGCTCGAGAGCGTTTAACTGATCAAGGGTCTGTTGGCCTGTCAACGCAGTTGGTGCAGTGTTTTTGACAACTCTACCTTTGATGAAATTATTCTTGTCTTTTCTGAACTTATGGTCAGGATCCAGGAATTGTCTATGCATGTCGAAGCAAGAATACTTGCGACCAGCCTGCAGCCAACGGAACTGAAGAGCTGCCTTGCATGTGGTGCACGGGAACCTTCCATGCACACACCATCCAGCGAATAGCGCAAACGCCGGATAATCATGCGTCGAGTACATGTACCACACATGCATTTTGAAATTTGTTTTGGTAGCCGCGTCGTAGGTCTTGATCCCATTATCCCAGGCTTCTTGCAACTCATCCTTAAGCGGCTGCATGTACACATTCATATTCTTCCCCGGATAGTTGGGCCCTGGAATTATCAACGTCAGGAAAATGTTCTTTCTTTTCATAATCTCTCCGGGTGGCAAATTTAGTGGAATGACAAATACAGGCCAACAACTGTATTGTGCTGCCGTCATACCATACACATTGAACCCATCCGTGCTGATGGCAACTCTAGGTTGCCTTGGATCTTCCGATTTATCCTTATGTAATGCATCGAAGTGCCTCCACGCAAAACCATCTGAAGTGTGTACCAGCATCTTGTTCCCATCCGCATCTAGTTCGGTTCTTTTGCCCAATTTGTGCCATGTCATCTGTCTGGCCATCTCTTCAACCATGAAAAGACGTTGAAGTCTTGGTACGATTGGCAGATATCGAAGAACACAAATGGGGATTTTGGTCTGATTCTTCTCACCCATGCCGTTGTCTACCACAATATACCTGGAAGAATTGCAAATGGGGCAATAGTTCAAGGCCGCATACTCAAGCCTAAATAAGGCACATCCATTCTCATAGGCATGTATCTTCTCATAGGGCATCTTTAGTACACGGAGGATTTTCTCTGACTGGTACAGGTTTGCAGGCAGTACATGGCCTTTGGGTAGAAAGCGTCCAAATATCGTCATCATCGCGTCGTAGCATTCTCTGCCTAGGTTGAATTGAGCCTTCAGAGCCATTACTTGCGCGATGGCATCCAGCTGACAAAGCTCAGTCTGCTCGTGGAGAGGACGTTTTGAAGACTCCAGCATTTCATAGAATGCCTTTGCAGATTCCTCCATCTCATCGTCCGAATCCCGAGCATCATCAAAGTCTTGCACCATGTCTTCAATCCCGGTACCATGCTCGTCGGTGCGACGACGAATCACCTCAGCTCTGGCACGTTGGTCAGACTCACCATGAAAAGTCCACACCGTATAATTAGGCGTAAAACCCCACTTCTGCAAGTGTTTACCCATTTCAAACTCTGTCTGCTTTTTCCAGTTGTCGCAGTTGGGACAGGGCCACCATGTTTTTTGCTGGCCATTTGCAAATGCGGCTCTCACAAACCCCCTGGTTTTTGTTAACCATTCATGGGTCATGTCTTTCTGACTAGGGTGACCAGTGTACATCCAAGCACGATCACTCATGTTGCCTAGCTACCTATGGGGGCACAAGAAATAAATACATAATTCATCATCTATATTCATACGCTAATCAAGTTTGTCAGTTTTATTACGTCCATGCAACCTACACGCTAATAGGTAAAGATAGGTCCTAATCCCACCCGAGTATGTGTAGACTGGGTTCGTTTTCCCATGCTCTGCTCCAGATGCGACGCACAATTTCGGCAGCACATCCCCGTTGTTCTCCTGATACACGTCTCGGCAATAAGCAGAGAGGATGTGTACCCGGAGAACAACAGGGGAGGCACTGACGAAATTCCGCATCGGATCCGGAGCACAGCATACGGGAAAACAAACCCAATCTACACATACTCGGGCTGTCCATGGATAATGTTGGACAATTCGAAAGGATGGCGGTTATAAATATGCAAAGAAATGCATATTTATAGATGTCGCCCTTTCGAACGGGAGACGCGTACTGGTCACGCATACTCATGATTGAAGAAACCTATAGCTAGCAAGTTTCATCGGCACGAAGACCGGGACAGAGCAAATTAAGGGGGTAGGAGGAGAAGTCATTTGTGCTCACCAACAAACGCAAGGGCGGAGCTCGTCCAACGCACGTGGAGGTCGTCGAAAAACTGCACATTGAAATTTACCCGATCAACACAAATACGATGTTTTTATAATTAACATGATCGGAAAATATGTGACCTAACTCATAATTTTCAAAACTATGACCCCGTGGGCCTCTGGAAGGCCGAAAAGCACCTTCTCGTTCAAAAGAAGGCAGAAGAGGTGTCGGGGGTTGGGGCTTAGTGGCGTCGGGAGTCAGTGTCGTCGAGGGTCGGTGGCATCGGGGGTCGGGGGGTTAGTGGCGTCGGTTGTGGGGGGTCAGTGGCGCCGGGGGTCCAGGGTCAGTGGCGTCGGGGGTCCAGGGTCAGTGACGTCGGGTGTCAGTGGCGTCGGGGGTAGGGGTTGGTGGCGTCGAGCGTCGGGGGTCGGGAGTCGTGGGCCGAGGGGCTGGGTCGGGGGCAGTGGCGTCGGGGGTCGAGGGTTAGTGGCGTCGGGGGTTAGTGGCGTCGGGGGTCGGGGGTCGGGGGTCAGTGGCGTCGGAGGTCGATGGTCGGGGGTCAGTGGCGTCGGGCGTCAGGGGTCGGGGGTCGAGGGTCAGTTTCGGGGTGCCGGGGTTCCCTTTTTCTCTTCTTTCTTCTTCTCCTCTCTCCTCTTTTTCTTCTTCTTCTTCTTCTTCTTTTTTCTCCTCCTACTCCCCCTCCTCTTTTTCTCCTTCTATTCTTTTTCTTCATCTTCTTCTTCTTCTTCTTCTTCTTCTTCTTCTTCTTTCTCCTCCTCTTTCTCCTCCTCCTCCTCTCCTCTTCTTCTTCTTCTTCTTCTTCTTCTTCTTCTTCTTCTTCTTCTTCTTTTTTCTCCTCCTCCTCCTCCTCCTCTTCTTCTTCTTCTTCTTCTTCTTCTCCTGCTTTTTTTCCTTCTGCTCTTTTTCTTCTAACCTAACTAACTAACCTAATTAGCCTAATAATCTAACCAAATAAACTAACTAAATTACCCTATATATAATAAAAAACTAACCTAATAAACTAACTAAAGTAATTGACTTTTTTAAAAAGAAAAACAAAAAAAACTCACCGGCAGGGGGCGGCGGCAGGGGGCGGCGGCGGCACAGGGGCGCGCGGCTGGGGGCTCGCCACAGGGGGCGTCGGCGGCAGGGGGCGGCGGCAGGGGGCGGCGGCGGCAGGGGGCGGCGCGCGGCAGGGGGCGGCGGCAGGGGGCGGCGGCGGCAGGGGGCGGCGGCGGCAGGGGGCGGCGCGCGGCAGGGGGCGGCGGCAGGGGGCGGCGGCGGCAGGGGCAGGGGGTGGGCTCGCCGGGGGGGTAGGCTCGCCGCGGGGAGGGGATCTCGCCGGCAGGGCGTCGCCGCCGTGGAGAGAGAGAGTGGTCAGGGTGAGAGAGAGAGAGAGACAGTGAGCGAGGTGGGGGTAACGACCGTTATAGGGAGGCCCCTTTGCCGTCCGCCCCCCGACGGCAAAGGGACGTAAGGCAGAAGGCAAAGGGCCGTATGGCAGACGGCAAAGGCCCGCAGACGGCAAAGGCCCCCGGATTTCGGACACGGCAGGCATGGGGCCCACGCGTCCCCTTTGTCGTCTGCCCTGGGGCTCTTTGCCGTCTGCTGGCAGACGGCAAAGGACCCACACATGGCAAATAGTATTTTTGCCATGTGTCAGTTCTTTGCCGTCTGTAATGTGTCAACTGATGGCAAAGAGGTTCTTTGCCGTCAGCCAGCAGACGGTAAAGAACTGGCTGACGGCAAATTTCTGGATTCCAGTAGTGAGGATAACCTATGATAATGAAATTCTAGTAGACAGGCTAGTTTTTCTAGCCTCATTGATAGCATTGAAATCTTCGGATATTAATATCATCTTGGGCATGGACTGGATGTCAGCTCACTATGCCAAGATTGATACTCCATCTAGAAATGTCCAGCTTACCCATTCCTCGGGTGAGATAGTAAATGTCTCTACTCGAGTTACCAAATGCCAACTCTATTCCCTAAATGCCAACCCTCTTCTGGAACTTGAAGACATTCCGGTAGTCCGTGACTTCCCGGATGTTTTTCCAGAGGAACTGCCAGGAATTCCACCTCACAAAGATGTAGAGTTTGTGATAGATCTTGTTCCGGGAACTGTCCCAATAGCCAGAAGACCTTATAAGATGGCACCCCTGGAGCTAGCGAAACTTAAGAAGCAATTAGATGAGGCCTTGAACAAGGGTTTCATTCGTCCTAGCTCTTCCCCTTGGGCTTGTCCCATCCTCTTTGTCAAGAAGAAAGACAGAACGGATCAGATGGTTGTAGATTACCGACCAGTTAACCTGGTCACCATAAAGAACAAGTATCCGCTCCCCAGGATCAACGACCTGTACGATCGGCTCGCTGGATCCTCAGTCTTCTCCAAAATGGATTTGAGGTTGGGATACCATCAAATCAAGATTAAGAACGGGGACATTCCAAAAACGGCTTTTGTTACTCGTTATGGCCAATATGAGTATACCGTTATGTCCTTCGGTTTAACCAATGCCCCAGCCACCTTCTCTCGGCTGATGAATTCAATCTTTATGGAGTATATGGATAAATTCGTCGTAGTATACCTCGATGATATTCTCATCTACTCAAAGAATGAACAAGAACATGCCGAGCATCTAAGGCTGGTATTGATGAAACTTCGAGAACATCGCCTTTATGCCAAATTTTCAAAATGTGAATTCTGGTTACCAGAAGTGACCTATCTAGGCCACGCAATCTATGGTAAGGGTATTGCTGTCAATCCCGAGAGAGTTCAAGCTGTCCTTGATTGGACTCAACCTGAATCGGTTAAGCAAGTTAGGAGTTTTCTTGGTCTAGCGAGCTATTGTCGCCGCTTCGTCGAGAGTTTCTCCAAGGTTGCAAAGCCTCTGACTGAACTCCTCAAGAAAGATAAGAAGTTCGAGTGGACACCACAGTGTGAGCATAGTTTTCAGGAACTGAAAAGACGCCTGACTTCCGCACCTGTGTTGCTACCACCAGATTTTTCTAAGGACTTTGTTATCTATTGCGACGCCTCGCGACAAGGATTAGGTTGCATTCTCATGCAAGATCGTCATGTGATCGCATACGCATCTCGACAGTTGCGTCCACATGAGGATAATTATCCCACACATGACCTTGAGCTTGCAGCTGTGGTCCATGCACTAAAAACCTGGCGACATTACCTTTTGGGTAATCGTTGCGAAATATTCACTGATCACCCAAGTCTGAAATATATCTTCACCCAGCAGCGGATTTGAATCTCAGGCAAAGACGGTGGGTTGAGTTGATCTCGGATTACGACTTAGGGATAACTTACACCCCGGGGAAGGCCAATGTTATGGCCGATGCACTAAGTCGTAAATCTTATTGTAACAATTTGATGCTACAACAAGGTCAACCACTTCTCCATTAGGACTTTCGGAAGTTGAATCTTCATATTGTTCCTCAAGGATTCCTTTCTACCCTGGTGGCGAAGCCTACTCTTAAGGATCAAATTATAGCTGGCCAAAAGCATGACAAGGGTATAGCACGGATCAAGGAGAATATTTTTAGCGGAAACGCTAAAGAATTTTCCATGAATGATCAAGGTGTGGTGTTCTTCCAGAATCGTTTAGTGGTTCCTAAGAACCCACATCTAAGGCAGTTAATCCTTAAGGAGGCTCATGATTCCCCTCTCACCATTCATCCCGGTAGTACTAAGATGTATCAGGACCTATGCCAGAGGTTCTGGTGGACTAGGATGAAGAGAGAAATTGCTGAGTTCGTTGCTAACTGCGACGTTTGTCGCCGAGTTAAGGCAGAACATCAAAGGCCTGCTGGCACCCTTCAGCCTTTAGCTATTCCTGAATGGAAATGGGATAAAGTTAGCATGGATTTCATTACCGGATTTCCCAAGACCAAGAAAGGAAATAATGCTATCTTTGTGGTCATTGACCGTCTTTCCAAAGTGGCTCATTTTCTTCCTGTTCGTGAGAGTATAACAGCTAGCCAACTAGCAGAGTTATATATCTCTTGAATAGTGTCTCTTCATGGTGTTCCCCTGGAAATTAACTCGGACCGTGGAAGTATCTTTACTTCTCGCTTCTGGGAAAGTTTTCAGAATGCCATGGGGACTCACTTATCTTTTAGCACAGCTTTCCACCCTCAATCAAGTGGTCAAGTAGAAAGAGTGAATCAAATCCTAGAAGATATGCTCCGAGCTTGTGTTATTTCGTTCGGTATGAATTGGGAGAAGTGCCTTCCATTCGCCGAATTCGCTTATAACAATAGTTATCAATCAAGCTTGGGCAAAGCCCCTTTTGAAGTTCTCTATGGACGAAGATGTCGAACCCCTCTTAATTGGTCAGAAACCGGAGAGAGGCAACTATTTGGCCCGGACATGATCCAGGATGCAGAAGAGCAGGTTCGCATTATTCGTGAAAAGTTGAAAACAACCGAGTCTCGTCAAAAGAGCCAATATGATCGTCATCATAAGGCTGTGACCTTTGAAGTTGACGAGAAGGCTTACCTTCGGGTTACACCTTTGAAGGGTAACCATCGATTCGGTATCAAGGGCAAATTGGCTCCTCGTTACATTGGACCTTTTCGCATTCTTGCCAAACGAGGAGAAGTTGCCTACCAGTTGGAACTTCCTCCGCATCTTTCCAAGGTTCATGATGTTTTCCACGTCTCGCAACTCAGGCGTTGCTTTTTGGATCCTATCCGTGAAGTGGACCACGAAACGCTTGATCTACAAGATAACCTTTCTTAACGAGAATACCCCGTGCGTATTCTTGATCAAGCTGAGCGTACCACTCGACGTCGAAACCTCAAGTTTCTTAAAGTTCAGTGGTCAAATCATTCTGAAAAGGAGGCAACTTGGGAAAGAGAGGATCGTCTCCGACTCGAATATCCTGCGTTATTCCCGACGACTTCTAAATCTCGGGACGAGATTCTTTCGAGTGGGGGTGAGTTGTCACATCCCTAACCCTTAAGCAAGATAGCATTGTGCTCATGTCTTCTTTGCATTTGCATCTAAGAAGTTTCAACAAAAACAACAAAGTGGCAAAGGAAAAACTCAAAACCCTAGCCACCATTTCAATTGAAGGACATTTCAAACTAGTTCAAATCAATGAACCCAAAATGGCCTCAAGAAATGTTCAAACTTTCTGATAAATCATGAAAGTAAATGAGCATTGGAGAAAACTATTTTCTTGACACTTTAAGCATTTTAAATAAATGCAAAAGCCACTGGTTTTAAATTTAAAAATTGAAATCAGAAACTATAATTTTCCAAAAATGTTGAAAACCTTGGAAATGGGTGGGGATATTATAAAAAATATTTCAGGAGGTCTAAAATAGTTTTTACTTTTTGTTTTGGAGCTGAAATAATTAGCAAAGCAATAAATAGCAAAACGGAAAAACAAAAACAGAGGAAATGGAAAAAGACTTACCTGTCGCCCAAGCCAGGCCCGGCCCATCTCCCCGCTCGTCCCCTCCCTCGCGCCAGTAGGCAGCAGGAGGTGGCCGCCGCCTCCTCCGGCGCGGCCACGCACATGCATGCCTGCCTGGCCGCCGGTTCGCGCTGGCGACGACGGGGATAAGCTCCCCACAGCTTCCCCTATCCATTCCCCGCCTCGGTTCTCCTCCTCCTCCCAGATCTCCTCCTTCTCCCTCATGCCGCCATTAGAGCCGAGCTCGAGCTCGAGCTGGCCGTGCCCCTGGCCATAGGATCCCCTCCCAGAGCACGCCATTAGCTCCGCCTCGTCGCCCTGGTCGTCTCTGCAGAAGCCGAAGCCTCCTCGAGCCCTGCAACGCCCGCAACACCGTCGTCTTCCACCTCCGGCCGCCGGACCTCTCCCGTCGATTCGTCACCCCCAGGCCTTCCCCGAGCCGTCTGAGCTCTGCTCTGCACTCCCTGTGAGCATGCGGTCGTTTTCCCTAAGTTTTCCCCGTCGATCCCCTCCTCTAGCCCTAGTTTCACCGGAGCCCGACGAGGACCGCCGCAGCCGCTCGTCGCCGGTAGCCCTCCGATGTCCACCTCGTCCTTCCGATGGCACCAACAGCTCCAGGACGACGCGTAGATGCTGTAGGAGCTATGAACCGAGCGTAGATCCCCCTGTTGCAAAGACCCCGATGGCGTCCGAGCCTTGGCCGCCGCCAAGCTCATCGCCGGCGTCATCACTGGCCAGATCAGCCCCGGCTAGGCGCAGAAATGAAGCTGCGGGAGACGTGTCGTTCCTCTGGTGCTCTCCGCGCAGCCTTTGACCCCCTGTGCGCTGTTTCCGAGCCCCTCCGCCGTGCTGGTGGTCGCCGGAGGCTCCCCGCCGGCGAGGACGACTTCGCCGCCGGTGGAGGTCGACGTGGCAAGCTAACCGAGCTGATTAGTGACTTAATCACTCGCTGACAAGTGGGCCCAAGGCCAAGTCAGACCTCAGTTAGGGCTGGTCAGCGCGGGATTAGTCCCAGAGAGGCTGACCAGTGGGGTCCCCCTGTCAGGTTTGACCTGAACAGGTCGGCTGACCTGCTGACGTCAGCCTGATGCAATAAATGGAATTTCCAGTTTAAAACTAATTCAGGAAATTGCTAAAAATTGCAAAAATCATAGAAATTAATCTGTAAATCCAATGAAAATAAATTATATATGAAAAAGTATCAGAAAAATTCAAGAATTCTGATTATGCTATTTTCAACTATGTTTGAAAAAGTTACAGGGCCCTAAATTGTGAAATAAGGAATAATTCAATTCTTTAATCACTTTATAAATGGAATTTGCAAAAATATCCAAATTTCATTATAAATACAATGATCACACACTGCCCTAGATATAAATCAGTACCATAACATGACATTTCATGCATGTTAACATTAGGTTGATCTGAGCATCAGGTCGAATCAATTAAACCGGTATCCGAGAATACCCGTTTGAATTGCTATTTGAATGTGATTCAAATCAACTCTAAACCTAAAACATTTTGATTATAATAACTTATCACTTTGCATTCTCATGCCATGCTCATGCATCATTTTGATTGCATATGATTGTTATTGAATGTTGCCATTCATTTCGGTAGGCTCCGCACCCCCGGATTCCACCGAATATCCGTCTGACGGATATCGTTCCTCCTCTGAGCAACAAGGCAAGCAACCCTTTTGATCATCACGATAACTCCTATGTTCTTGCTCCTGCACCTATTTATAGCATTAGGATCAAATGCTTCAACTGCTTTTGCCACGATAGTTGGACCCACTTCCTTTGCATGACTTAACCTTGTCACAGTAAATAGTCGAACCTTGCAACCTAGCATACCTGGTAGTTGCTTGAGCTATGATGTGCCTTATCCTGCTATGCATGCTATGCTTAGAGTTGTGTATGGTCTATCATCTGGGAGATGAACAGAAATGTGGAATGTGTTCGGTGAGCAAAGGTCGTGTGTTGAACTTGATTTGGTAAAGGTACCGGTGAAAGGCTGTGTAGGAGTACATGGCGGGTTGTTTCATTGGAACCGTCCTTAGGAACTGAGTTCCGTGTATGTAATCCAAGACTAGATACTACCACATGCTGGGCCCTGAAATATGAACCCGCTCGGCCTATTAATCGCGTAGTACTCGGTCCAGGAGTTGCAAGTAGTTTCTGGTGTTTATAGTAATGCTGGAGGCCGTGCATGGTCCTGACCTGAGAGGTGGACCGTGATCCGGTAGGCAGTGGCACGGTGTACCAAGTGGCACCCGGATGGTGGGCTTGGGAACCCTGCGCACATCGTTTGAGGCCGTGGTGGAAACCTCGGCCGGACTTCCGTACGGGTTACTCTCAGATAGGCGATAAACCTGGACTAGGTACTAGTGTGGTTAACGGTCGTGGCCGACTCCCTCGCTGGGCTTCCCCTTGAAGGTTGCCGAGGTGCATGACGTGCAAATGGCGATAAGTGGCGGGAGCGTGTGTGACAAAGTACACCCCTGCAGGGTTATGATCTATTCGAATAGCCGCGTCCGCGGATATGGACTACTTGGAGACATATGTTGTTCATAGATAACTTCAATGGCTACTCATAAAATTGTCACGATAAGCGTGAGTGTCGTGGACGGCATTTCCGTATGGAGACGGAATGATTCCACGATAGTGTATTGTTGTGGTGTTAGTGGACTCGTGTGCGAGAAATCAAGTTGTCAAAACTAATTTCAAAAAGCAAGTTGTCTAGCCACGAGTCAAATGCTGGCTTCCCGCATGACACCCCACAATACCTCTTGATACCTTGCATGAGTAGTTAGTTCTCCTAAAGTCTTGCTGAGTACCTTCGTACTCATGTTTGCTTAATAAATGTTGCAGAGGTTGCTAATGACCCTAATGGAGGGTTCTTCGTAGACATCGACGACGACGAGTAGCTGGTGTCCCAGCTACGATCTGGCCCTACGTCGGCTCTGTAGTATAGTCAGGCCTCATGCCTACTAGTTGCCCTGTCTGTACCAAGACAGTTTATAACTCTTCCGCTGGCTTGTATTGTATGACTGCTATTATGGGTCGTGAGACCCTTAATGTGTAATATTATGTGTGTGGCTCTTCCGAGCTTCTTAAATAAAGCTTGTATGGTTATGGTTATGTTGTGATGCCATCGATGTATCTATACATATCGGTATGCCATGCGTACGTGTGTCTTACTTTATATGTATGGGGTTCAAATACCTAGTCGTGAACTTTAGTAGCACTCCTTACAAGGAAATGCCCCTTTGTGATCCAACGAGCCTTGGTAGTTCGCTACTGCTCCGGACACATTGGTTGACCGGCATGTGTCCTTCTTAGCTACTGTGTCTGTCCCCTTTGGGGAAATGTCACGCGACGTATTGGAGTCCTTGTAGCTTGCTACGACTCGTCTAAGTTCGTTGATGACCGACACCTGCTTTGTTGGGTCATGTATGCCTGTCCTTGTGTGGAACTGCCACTTTGGTTTATGACTAGACATGTCGATCCGGGTTCTTTGACATTGGTTTGCTAGCGACACTATCGCATACGTGAGTCAAAAAGACGTGAACGGTCCCGGCTAAGGTAAGGCTGCAGCCGTGGAGTTAACCGTGCGTGAGACCACAAAGGGATGCGATGTGTTACAGGCTGGATTCCTATGGCTTAGGATCGGGGTCCCGACATTGACGTTGTACTTGTACACAGAGTTACCACCTTGCTTCAAGCGCCTGAACTTCTCACGAATCTCCTCCACAAAGCTAGATGGGATATAGTGGGACGTAAAGTCTTTGCAGAACTAATCCCAAGTGATCACTCTGGCGCCCCTAGAGTCCTTCAACTGCTGCCACCAGATTGATGCTTGCCCCTTCAGCTGGAATGTTGCAAACATGACGAAATCCTCTAGACGGACATTGCTGCACTCAAAGTGTTTGTTCATGTCCCGAATCCAATCCTCAGCGTCAAACGGCTGATCACACGATATGATGGTCTTCGGCTGGTTTGCCACGAATTGACTCAGAGTAGCAAACTGATTACCACCATGGTTGAAGTTGCCTTGCTACTGATTAGTCCTCTCTTGCAACAGCAGGATCAGCATCTGAGTGTTAGCATTTGTAGCAGCCATCACCGCTTGCCAAGCCTCTGCAGGAGGAGGCGGCGGCGGAGGAGGTGGTCGAGGGGGTGGTGGCGGCATCTCAGCACCCTCACGACCTGGATTCTGACGAGTTGGTGGAGCCATCCTGAAGACGGACAACACATTAGCCCACAGAATAATATTGAAGGTAAAGCTGAATCAAAAAGGCAGGAATATGTGAACAAGAATATTAGCAATTGCACTCGAACAAAATAGTAAGAATGCTTCCTCAAAGTGACTGTCGACAAAATTCTGATTAAGACCACTTGCAAACCAAGTATGAGCTAGAACTGCTCGAAACAAACATATGATCGCGATTTCATCCGATATCTTCGTGGATAAGATCACACGGGCTCGAATTAAAGTAGCCATCGTGTGCAAGGTAGTGCACACGACTTACGAAGCATCCCCGAGTCGTAGCAACCTACAAGGGCTCTTTAAGACACAACGAGAACCGCTCGAAGACGACCGTGAACAAACGTAACCACTGAATGTCGAATCCCAACCTCACATCATGCATCTGCAGGAAGATTGTCCAATAAGTCACTACTTCATATCCCACCAATGAATTCCTGAAATATCTGTTCATGCAATCTGGTACACGGATACAAGGAGTAATATTTCACACAACTCCTATACTAACCCGTCCAATGTATCACATCCGTCCACACATACCCAGAATCTCGGACCTTCATCTACTACACACCCTCGTGATCACAATGATACAAAGTATGGCAGTACTCCCGAACAATCTACACCAGTACAGGGGACATCGGGGTTATCTCGCCACTACTAGTATTGAAGCAATTACGAACATCCTTCGTTCTGAGATACTCAGAAATCTGAATGATGGTGATGTGCACAAGAATCCCCTGGAGCTCAACTTCCCGGAAGAAATCAAGGCAGACAGGAGGCACCAAGACAGAACTCCGTCACATCGATATCATATATATTTGAAAATACCCGCGTGATCCTAAAAACAATTTGAGCGAGAAGAGGAGTAGAATTAAGATTTCCTAAGTCGAGAACCTCACCAGAGCATAGAAGAGGGGAAAAAAGAAACCTACTCTCCGATATAACTAAGACTCAAAACATTTTACTAGACTCGACTCGGCCAAGTTCGATCACACAAAGGCTCCTATGGTCGTAAGGCTCTGATTACCAACTTGTAACGACTAAGATGCGGTCCTTTCCTATTTAGGGGGCGATGCCCCAAAAGGGAAAGAAGCGCATCTAAGCGTTTCACAAGGGAGATAATAATAGCACATACATAAATTAAGATTGACAAATAGGGCATTCATTTGCCATCTCACATAGATAATATCAGAGTTACATCCACACAATTATTTAGACAAGGTAGTTACGCTGCTACATAAAACAAGGAAAAGACTATGATATCCCCATGCTCGCCCACGATCACGACCATGGCCTCAATCTTCTGGATAGTTCACGTACAGGCGGTCGTTCTCATCATCGTACTGCCACGCCAGCTGCGTGTCATCTGGATCACCTGCGTCGGGTGTACCTGTACCTGTTGGGGTGTTGTAGTAAACTGTGAGCCTCGAGGACTCAGCAATCGATGACCTTGGTACCAAAACTAGTCAAGTTATTAGGTGAGGAAGGTTCATTGTTTAGGTTGCAGCATCCTAAGCATTTATGGTGGCTAACTTATGAAGATCAGAGTTATAGATGTGGTCTATACGAGCGGTCAAAGACTAGGTGATCACTAAGTGATCCTGAACACCTACTTACGTCAAACATAACCCCACCGTGTTCTCGATCGAAGAGAGGTCTTAGAGGGAGACAGTCATGATTACGCACACCGTTGGCAGTTTTATTAGAGTTAATTCAAGTTATCTATAACCGGATGTTAACTAATTATCCATGTTGCCACATAACCGCGGGCATGACTTTCCGAAAGATTAAACCCTGCAGGGGTGCTCCAACTAGTCCATCACAAACGGTCACGGGCCGCAAAGTAATCTTCTATCACGAATCTCGTGATCTCGTCGGATTCCTTAGAGGAAAACCTCAACTCTGGGGAGACCCAAAGTTTCATCGGGATTCCTATACGCAAGATATATCGCTAAGGTAAGACAAGTCTAGGAGGACCTCCCGGTGTGTCGACGACCCCGATAAGAGCCGTGTATCTCAGTCTCAGGACAACACCGTCTACGCATAGTGGACAATGACCAAATGCCTCAAGTTGCCCTGAGGTGGTATCGTCGACTGCTAGGTGGGTGGACCAACACTCATGAGGAGCACTGGCCTAAGTTGTTGATTAAATCCTCGGGGTGGTTATTTCCTATGCAAATTATTATTAGGTGATTAGCAAATTAAAACCAATGTTGGGTCCTCCCGGACAAGCCTTAACACTACACGATTTATCAATCGGTCCCACATAACAACCCCGAACATGTTAGGAGCGATCAGTTATGGAATCAAATACCGGTAGCTGAAACTAAGGTGGCAATAACGGAACAAATCACCCGGCAAAAGGCTAGGCCTTCCATCATTTACCAAGTATATAGGTGCATTAATTAAATAGCAGTTTAAACATAATGGTATCAAGTACTCATGTTATCACATGAGACAATTGGCACGTGCAACTAGCAAAGCTATCATTAGAAGCTGAGCGGGCCTACATAGCCAAACAACATTAGCTAGGAGGGGAAGGTGTTTGGGTTTCATGGCATTAACAGGGGGCATTTTATCAAGTGATAGTCAGCGAGCATATATCAAAGGAAACGTGATTCTAAGCATAACAAAGCTAGATACGGTATTAAGGCCACGGACATCTTGCCTGTGATGTCTTCAGCTTGGAACTGCTCTTGGTCGTCCTGCACGTACTCTCCAGAATCCACGTACTCGCTCTCCGATCCCAGTGCTACCCAAGATAAAAATAACAGCCAATGAACACCAACACAACATGACGCATCAATCAACATGATGCATGAGATGAGACTGAAGCATGCATCACTATTCTAGTCACTTGCATATGCATGAGAAGAGAAGATAAACTTCTGGACAGAACTTCAGACTAAGCTATCTTGACATGCATGAAGATGACATGAACAGGTGCATCACAAGAAAACGATACAAAAACATACAAAGAACGTTGAGAACGGAGCTACGGATCAACTGGAAACTACGAAACAAGATATGGAGTCCTACGGTTCAAATCCACCACAAGCACACTCCAATGGCACTACTCTGGTGTTCCCAGGTTGCCACATGATCAAAAAACAAATATAAGTGGGGTGGTGCTTGGAATCACACCACACCATCAACTATGCACTAACAAGCTTCAAAACAACAAAACTATGCAATCTCTCCTAAACAGCATCATAGCAGTTTGTAAGCAACATGCAAAGTACCTACAACCACCCAAATGAGCCAAACAAGATATGTTGCAAAGGCCATTCAAAATCTCTACAAGCTTGAGCAAGAAGCTACTGCATAGGCATCACACACAAGAAGATCTATAGACACAAACTTTGACAAAAATAACATATTTCAGGGACTTAGTGAAAATCTCAGATTTTCACCAGCTGCTTATGCTCCGAAGCATTTTGGCAGCCTCCAAAAGGATATCTACAGGAAGTGAAAGTGCATGAAATTTAATAGAGAGCAAGACAAACACAAAATCTCCAACTCTCTAGTTGATTACCTGGGCTGATTCCCAACACATAAGCGTTTGCAACCACATCAACAAGGGAAGAAAATAAAAGCAGTTTCTCAGACTTAGTAAAAATCACAGATTTTCACAAAGCTGACAATTTCAGCCACATGTCAACTTTGACAAGGCACAACTAGCACATACAAACTCCTATGCATAAAACAAAGACTCCTTGTTGTAGAGGGGTTCACCACTACTGCGACATCAAGGGTTCATCCTCATAGGCCCATCGCACCACATGGCACCAAGCTCTAAACATAGCATCAAGACAGAAAAATGACAGTCTATGAAGTTGCTCCAAAGTGAAATCTGATTCCACCAGTGGATTCCTGGGAGGATTCTACCCCAAATCCATATATAATACATAGGTACTTGCATGGAACAAATAGGCACAAAGTTAAATCGAAAAACTACATGAAATCAACATAAGCATAAGAGGGCATTATCTCATGTGAAGAACACATGCATGACATTCCTAATCTACCTATGCACACACACAAGGTGCTTCACACCAACACAATCAATATAAGGGCAAGCATGAGGGGTTAGCCCTCATGCTCAAGTACATAGTGCACTCGTGCCCACACACACACAAACACTACCACTACTCTCACATATACACGCATAACCTCACTCCAAGTCATACTCACACAAGCACACCTACTCTCAATAAAAGCACATACACACACATATAGATCATGAGGTTGTGCAACTTTCACAAGTATGTCGGGGGGTAACCCACACACACATACACACATGCACAAACTAATGCATGTGCCCTCTCTCACACACACACACCTACAAGTGCACTCACACAAACACAAGCACTACCACTATATTAGTGCACATTTACACACATATGTGGGGGAAACCCACACACATACACACATGTACAAACTAGTGCACATGTCCACAAGCACACTTACACACAACACCCACCTACACCCATGCACACATTCAAGAACTTGCCCACACTATCACAAGCATACAAGCAAAATAAAAGGAGAAAACCTACTGATTTGTGATGAAGCACAAATCAACTTGCCGTCCAAGTCATGAACATAGCAAACACCACTTGAAAACAGCAAAAGAAAAATAAAACAAAAACAAGGTTGCTTGGGATCGAACTCAAGACCTCCTGGTATGCATCCACTCTACACCACCACTAGGCTACCACACCTTCTTTGACAGACAAGGGAACACAGCAAGCTAAGCTGCTCCTGTCGAGCTACTACCACAATTCACAAAACAAATAAAAAGGGGGCGCTCTAGGACTCGAACCCACTACCACTCGCGCAAAAAACTCCACTTCTACCACTCGGCTACACATGCGGTACTTAACACAGAGGGGGCTTTGCTCTTTTGAGCATCCCCCTCTGAACCTGATACAGGTCGACGGTGGCCGGAACAGGGGATGGCCACCGACGGTGATACGGCCTAAATCGAGCAACGGGCACTAGACGGGAGGAAGGGGGAATGAGAATAGCCCATTTCACTTCTAAGCACACGGGAGGGGCACCTGCAACTACGGCAACAACGAGCACGGCGGCACCGGCTACAGAGAAGAACGACGGCGGCGCTGCTACGGCCTAGGAGGGGATCTACAGTAGGGAACAGGAGGAGATCGAGGCTGTCTCACCCTACGCGTCGAGGAGAGGAAGCAGGCTCGACTTGGAGAAGGAAGCTGACGAAGAAAAAGAAGATGTTGCGGAAGATGTCGTCGTAGCAGAGCAGGAAGAGGTCGTCGTGGACGTCATGGATGTCGTGCAGGAAGCCGGCTACTAGCTGTGGAAATGGAACCTCCTAGGGTACCGCGTCCTCCTGGTGCTATCGGGGAGGAAGAAGGGCAACGATCTTGACGGCGACGAACTCACCAGGGGCCGGCCATGGCGGAGGGGAGCTCGGGCCGCCTCCTGACGGCGCCAGGGAGAGAAAGGAGGGAGGAGAAGGGTTAGGGCTTCGAGGGGAAGCTCTTGCTGCTTATATTGGCCTCGGGAGGCGAGCTGGAGCCACAGGATCATGGAGAAAGGAAGATCGGCGGAGGGGATGGCGTCATACAACAGTGACGACAGCGAGGTAGGAGATGGTCGCGTTGGTGGGCTGCCTAGCGAGAGAAGATACGAGATGGGCCAGCGAGGGGGGGGGGGAAGCCCACTCGGGTGGCGCCAAATAGCATGAAAAACCCTTTGGGGTTTTTCCATTTAACACAAGGCCACAACAAATAAAACTCCTAGGGAAAAACTATCTCTCCAAAAACAAAACATAAATGACCCTGGTCATAAGGGAATTATGACCCAAATAAATAAAATAGCAAGATGATTTTTGGAGCAAAGAAATATTTACAAAACAGAATTATTGTAATCTGTTTCGTGAATAAAAACCCCACTTAAGCAAAGTTTTAAAACACCCTAGTCATAGCACCACATCCACAAGAAAATACTCTAAATGATCTACATTTTACAAACATGGTTAGGGCAAGTAAATCTTGAGCTTAAGAAAATAAAGAAGGGGGGTTTTGTTGAGGCCTAGTTTTGGAAGAATAAGCAAGGTTGGAACCCAAGCTTTGCACATCACTTCACACACCACATGCACTCATCACACCACACATAAGGACCAACACCACAACAACACAAGAATGGTATGAATGCTATGGATGCATGATGCAAAGGGGAAGACAAGGCATGACCACATGAAATAACACATGAAATGATACTTCCATAACCATGACATCATGGATCCCAACATGGCAAGGTTACCAATATGGCAATTTTACATTTGGGGCATTACAATTTGATTCTACACAACTTTAGTGGGAGTTCGTTGAAGGCACTGGCCGCATGTATATGGTGTACCCCAATGATTAGATGATCTTGGTCGTCTCCTGGGCTAGCGAGACAAAGTCATTGCATTTTGCCGTTTATCTTGTTCGTAGTCAGACCATATGTTATGGATGATGGAATAATGCTATGCGGCTTGTAACTTAACTTGTGGCGAGAGTAAGCCATTCCATATACTCATCTCTTCATGTATGTATTGCGATGATTTCTGTACTTGCGAAACGCTGAGATGCGCCTCTATACATATTAAGGCCTCGTCCCCAAATATGGATAGTGCCGCATCTTGGATGTTACAATATATTTGGACATGCATCTTACAAGCCAAAGCTTATGCAAGAAGCCTCGTGATTTCGATAAGGAGCATGTGACTTTTGGTAGCAAAACTACATTCAATGCATCCCTCTAGTGCCCTAGTTTGGCCCCTTTTATAATTTATTTGAGTTTTCTAGGTACTTAATACGCGTAGTTCAAATTTTAAACTAGAAGCAGATGCTCTAGTGGACGAAAATGCATTGCAAAATAATTTTTTGTGTCCCTCGGTGCTTGTTTAGGTCCCATGCAACGAATGTGAATGAATTAGAAACATTTAGGCATGATAACTCGTGGAACTAAAGTCATTGATAATCTTGGTTTCTAAATTCCCGTAAATACAAAACTGACAACATACAGGTTCACACAATAAAAACAACAAAGAAATTTTGGAACAAATAGTTGCCACGTTATTACCACAAATGGTTGCATTACGTGAATCATCTGTGTTCTGATAACGATTTATTTGGTGCCACATGTCCAACT
The DNA here is from genome assembly GCF_904849725.1 of Hordeum vulgare subsp. vulgare. Taxonomy (NCBI): domain Eukaryota; kingdom Viridiplantae; phylum Streptophyta; class Magnoliopsida; order Poales; family Poaceae; genus Hordeum; species Hordeum vulgare. The sequence goes on from NC_058521.1 coordinate 189,847,220, forward strand.
TTCTTTATATGATATGGGGTTCTCATGGGAGCAATTGTTTGATGACACGACGTGTGTGAGATTTTCACCGTGCAGGCTCGACGGGGTGCATGAGAGTTGTCTGTCTCGCAGGCTCGACGCAATGCATGAGAGATGCCCATCTCGCATTCTCGATGGACGCATGAGAGCAGTGTATTGCACAGGCTCATCGGGAATCAATACTTTGGCCTCCACCCCCCACTCGCCTTGCTCCCAACTTCTGAATTAATGGCGTATGACCCTCTGTTTATCATGCGGTTAATGCGCATGGATGAAGGGACTAGTTTTCTTGTGATCCCATTGCCCCGCTCAACATAACCATTGTTTTGTTCATGCCTCGCTGAGAACTTGATTTTTCGTCCGTTTTTGACTCGCATACATGTACCTACAAACGAAATAATATAACGACAAGTTTGCTCCAACAAAGGATAATAATTCTCTTACATATTCAGACCAATAAAAAATTCCACATGCGGCAACTCCCCAAAGACACACGGTCAAAATAAGAAGGAAGAGGCTGAAGAAGGAAGACACAAACAATGATATGGGCCGCTGCTATCTAATTATTATTAGATTGCTAGGTGTGGAGTTCCTCAATCGCCTTCTTCATCGCATGGACGACCTCCAAAATCCTCTCACCTCTCCTTTGCCATCTTCCGCATTGTGGTCATGGCACAAGATTTTTGCTCGAGAGTGTTGATGCTCTCCGTCACATACACATGAAGTTCCTTGACACGTGCCACATATTCCTTCCCTAGCCCCTCACGTCTAATGTGGAGCTTCGCCAAGTGTTCCAAAAGTTCCTTGGCGATTTCTTCCAACCTCCCCCTTATTGAGAAGTTTCTTCCACACGATGTTATGCTTCATAAGTTTTAGCATGAGGCCAGTCACCTTATCAACCTAGGCGTCGCTCTTCTCCACCAGCTTCACCAAGGCATCGATCATCACCTCCTTCTTATCGACCTTAGCATGCATGTCGAAGTTGGCTAAGTTATCCAACACTGACGGTTTGTCTAATTTTCCCCGAGGCGAACACGCTTGTGATTGTGAGAGCCATCGCCTCTCCTTGAAAGATCCTCCGAGGCATGTGCGGCGCCGCCGGACATCCTTCTACGGCAAACGTGACGTGACAGGAGCTCATTGGCGCTTCCGAACGTAGTAATGGGACCTCTCTATTTCTTCTGCGGCCTTGATCTTCCTTCCCTTGTTATATCTCGACCCAGACCCCCTGCTACGTGCCATGGCAGACGGAAGAAGGAACGACTAACAAGAAAGGCCTGTTTTTTGGTGATGGGGAGAGGAATGTGCAGTAATTTTTTAGTACTTCTTTTTATAGCCTACTAGTAAATAGTTCCTAAGTGGGAACACGTTTAGGTTTGGTAGGTTTGCACTTATTATCAATAAATTGAATTGTTGTAATTTGGAAGTTGACGGGAAACAAACTCAAAATATATTGATGGTTTTGGTTCGGAGGCTCAAAATGCTTCATGGTTTTTAGAAACCGTGTGTGATGGCATGCGTGGGCCCGCATTCTTGTATGTGTACGTGTCTTCCCACTGTCACACACGGTCCACCCATACTTAGTGCCCGGTGGATGGGTCGGAACGCCTCCCATGGGTGCCATATGATGGTTGACAAGAAGTGGCACCCTTCCAAGTGATCCACGGGGTACAAGTGCTAAGAATGCCACATATAAGTAAAAAAATTGACATCGGACAACAATAAGGAGGAGAAAGTGCGCTTTGGGCACCGACATAGCAAGGATTTTTGGTTAATTAACCTAACTAAATAATTCCTACCAAAAGATTGCGTACCATTACATTGGTTAGGCATCTTGCATTTGTAAGCATTTATCTTGCAAAATCATTTCTGTTATTCCGGCTAATTGCACACAGTTCATCTGAGTGACCTGTATGCTATATATCACACACGGCTTGATGTGAAAAAGTGTTTGTGTTATTTTGACTCGTTGCAAACAGTTCATCTGGTCAACGTGACTCAATAAATTGGGGGTGGGACCTGCTGGAATAATGCAGGCTGGAACGTGGGAATTCGAGGTCTCATGAACGAGTTTTTTTTCGTGGACAAACATACTTTCCGGTCTTTTTTATGGATCCTTTTAGATCTACGGGCCGGCTGTTTGACGTATATTGCATACATCTTGATCTGGGTGATCGTTTGTGTTATTTTATATCATCACAAATAGTTTATCTGGGTGAACTGTATGTCGTACATCGCACACACTAATATTATGTTAACCGTTTGTGTTATTTATGTCATTGCAAATAGTTTATCCGGGTGAACTGTATGTCGCACATCGCACACACTTGTATTGTGTTAACCATTTGTGTTATTTTAGGTCATCGCGAACATTTTATCCGGGTGGACTGTATGTCCATCGCACACACTTGTATTATGCTAACTATTTGTCTTATTTTATGTCATCCCAAAAAGTTTATACGGGTGAACTGAATGATGTACGTTGCACACACTTGTATTAAGTTAACTTTTTGCGTTATTTTGTCCCATCAAAAACAGCTTGCACGGGCCAAATGTGTGTCGTAGATCGCACACAAATCTACTTTTTGAATCGTATTTGATGGATCTGCCATCGCACATAGTTCGCGTTATTGGAGATGGAGCTTGAACTATACCATTTGCGGTTGATGCATCGCACACAGTTTCATCGAAGGGTCTCTGATTGATGTGTCATCTTTGGACTATCCTGTAGTAGTGCATATTATGTGGTTTGCAAGATTTTTGCCTTGTCTATAAAATATAGGGAAGTGTTGATCCTAGTGTGTGCTCTTGGCATTCCAAAGGCATATTAAGATAGATCACACGTCTAGGGGGAGCACATATATATTTTGTAGATGTCGGGTTTGCCTAAGCTTTGTTGTTTATCTTATGTGCAAATCATGTGTTGTCATCAACCCACCAAAAAGGGGGAGATTGTTAGATCATAATTTCCCCTAAGTAGTTTCGGTGATTGATGACAATGCCATTTGCGCACTAACCGTGTGCATTTAGATTTCAGAGATTATCACATGGCACGAGATGGTTTATTTCCCCTCTTTGTTTAAATACAAGACTGTTATTTTCTATGGATTTAGTGTTGGTGGACTTGAGTCGTAGGAAATATGTACTATCAAGGAAAGGTTTGGGTGGAATCACCACGTACACAGTCACTTTCCACCCCGCCTTTCTTCTCAGCACCTCAAGGTTTCTATCATTCCTTTTTGGGTTGTCCATATTATGCTAATGGTAATACTGTGCTGCATAGCGGTAGTACCACTCCAGCGGTACTACCATAGTTCAGTGCTCAGTCACTTCCACTTATATATTTGATCCCTGAGTAGTCCAGCGGATGTTGGGCGGCAGTACGGCATGGCAGTATTGCTCCGGCAGTTCTATGGCTTGACCTACTGGCCCACCTCCACTAGTCGAGTGCATGCACATGGATTAAGTAGAAGTATCACTCCAGCAGAGCGGTAGTACTGCTCCGACGGTACAACCATGGTGTTTTAGCACTAGACTACCGCTTATTTTTTTCCTCTCTGCATAGCTAGTCTTTTTTAGCAGAAGTGGAGCGGTTGTAGCACGCAGTAGGACCACTCCACATTGTACTACCATGCTACACCTCTTCCCTACCTCTAGTTCCCCATTGGTATAGCACTAAGCAGAAGTACCGCTGGTGGGAGTGGTAGTACCACTCTGGCGGCACTTCCGGCTCCGTGAGCTCATCAATTACACTAAGTATGGGCAACTTTTGTGCAAGCGGAAGTACCGCTCACCCCAGCGGTACTACCACTTGTGCACCGGTAGAATGACTTGACGATTCAATGCTTATTCCCACTATATAAGTGATTCTTCTTCCCCAAGTCGAGTCACCTCTTTCTTCCCAAAGCTCCATTGTTTCTCCTAAGCTCATTTTTGACCGATCTCCCTCCCTAGCTATGAAATTTTGCTGATGTTCTAGGGTTTTGAGGAGAAGGCCTCAATCTACACTTCCACCAAGAGAAAATTGATCTCCCCACTACTCCCTTGCGGATCTTGTTACTCCTGGGTATTTGAGCACCCTAGACAGAAGAGCTCACCTCAAAGCCACATTCCATTGTGGTGTTGTTGGGATCCTCCAATTAAGTTGTGCAGATTGCCCCAACCTTGTTTTTAAAGGTTCACTCACTGCCTTCGAGTCCACCACTAGTGGAATCATGTCATATCGCATTGTGTGAGAGCGCGAGGAGAATACAGTGGCCCCAGTGGCTTCTTGGGGAGCACTATGCCTCCACACCGCTCAAACGGAGACGTACTTCCCTTCAAAGGGAAGGAACTTAGGTAACACATCTTCGTCTCCACCAATTCCACTTGTGCTTATTTCTTATCTTTACTTTCTGCAAGCTTTACTTGTGTTGTATCCTTTGCTTGCTTGTATTGTTTTTCTTGTTAGCATTATATAGGTTGTTCACCTAGTTGCATATCCAGACAACATATTTGTTGCTCAAGCTTATTTGTTAAGAAAATCTAAAAATTGGTAGTTGCCTATCCCCCCCCCCCTCTAGTCAACCATATCGATCCTTTCAGCACCTTTCTTATGGAGTAGTGGAGATAGTGGAGATCATGGGTGAATATATTATGGAAAACCTTTGAAATCAGTCGGATGATTTCCTGGTTCATAAGCCGCGTTGAGCGCCGTATGATCGCATGCAATCGTCTGTCCCCGAGTACGCACAGAGTGCCTCTTTGTGCACTACGCGAGTTAGTCTGTCCACCTATGGTAGCTGTGTGGTGTTAGCCTGCTCACGCGCTCACCTAAAGTTATCGTAGCTCCATACGTCTAGCTTGCTCACCTAAAGATACATGGTTCCCGTTCCTTTTTCGCCACTCTTGCCATTTATCACCATGTGCACGTCATGCACCTCGGCAACCTTCAAGCGGAATCCCAGCGAGAGAGTCGGCCACGACTGTTAACCACACTAATACCTAGTCGAGGTTTATCGCCTATTTGAGAGTAACCCGCACGGAAGTCCGGCCGAGGTTTCCGCCACGGCCCCAAACGATGTGCGCAGGGTTCCCAAGCCCACCATCCGGGTGCCACTTGGTATACCGTGCCACTGCCTACCGCATCATATTCCACCTCTAAGGTCAGCACTATACACGGCCTCCAGCATGACTACAAATACCAGAAACTACTTGCAGCTCCTGGACCTGGTACTAGGCGATTAATAAGTCGAGAGGGTCAATTAAGTATCCCAACATGTGGTAGTATCTAGTCTTGGATTACATACACGGAAGTCTGTTCCTAAGGATGGTTCCAATGAAACAAACCGCCATGTACTCCTACATAGCCTTTCATCGGTACCTTTACCAAATCAGGTTCCACACTTAAACTTTGTCACTAGAACACATTCATCCATTCCTGTTCATCACCCAGATGAAACAGACCTAACACAACTTCTAGGCATAGAAAGCATAGCAGGTATAAACACATCACAGCTCAAACATCTACCATGTATGCTAGGTTGCATGGTTTGGCTATTTACTGTGACAATGACAGGTCATGCAAAGGAACAGGATCAGCTATTGAAGTAAAGCATTTGAAATAGTTTGTCCTTATGCAATAAGTGGGAGAAGGAGCAAGAACATGGGATGATATCGGGATGATCAAAAGGGTGCTTGCCTTGTTGCTCAGCAGAGGGGTAATATCCGTCAGTCGGATATTCAGTCGTATCCGGAGGGGCGGGGCCTACCGAATAACAACCACAATTAATAGCAATCATATACAACAATCATGATGCATGAACATGGCATGAGATGAGGAGTGATATGATTCAATGTGGTTGGTAAAACCTTAGTTTTCATCTGGTTTGAAACCAAAATTCATATATTATTTGAAATGGCATATTTATCTTAATCATTTAATTGATTTGACCTGATGCTATTTCATAACTTTCTTTTTCATGCATGAAAGTAGCACCATTGTGTTCATTGAATTTTTCTGATCAATTTGCATATATTATTAGTCTGATTTGGAGTTATAATCAAATTTCTATGAATTTCCAAATTTTGCAATTATTCTGTAATTATTTTAAACCCATAATTGGATTTATTGCATCAGCATGATATCAGCAGGTCAGCTGGCCGTTTTAAAGTCAAACCTGACCAGTGGGACCCACTGGTCAGTGACTCAGGCCAGAAATTAGTTAAGTTTAAACTTAAATAGGTATTTAACACAGATGGACCCACATGTCCGTGTGTGGTTAACTTCTAATATAAATTTTATTTTTATTTTTACTAATCTCAATTAGTCAGGGGGCTGGCCCCACTTGCCAGTGACTCAGGGGAGTCAACCGCACCGGCGATGGGGTCAAACCCACCGGCGGCGAGGCTCCGGCGACCACCAGAACGGTGGAGGGCGTCGGGATTCTGATTCTGGCAACCAAACGAGCAACGGAGGTACTCAAACGAGCGGCCACTCGACCATGAGCAAGATGGAGCAAGCCTCGGGACTGAGATCACCGGAATCGACGCCGGCGACAAGCTCGGCGGCTACCGGAGCTCGACCATTGTCGAGGTCATCGAAATCGAGGGCAAAACGCGCGGGGTTGGGCTCCTAGAGCATCTACGCGACGAGCTAGAGCAATTGCAGGACTTGGGTGGACCAACCGGTCACCGTAGGGTCACCAGCAACGAGCTACAACGGCGGTCCTCATCGGCCTCCGGTGAAACTGGGCCTAGAGCTCGGGAAAGAGAGGGGGAGATGGCGGGAACACTCCGGAGCTCACTGCGGTGTCGAGGGGAGGCTCAGGCTGCTTGGGGCGGCACTGGATCCGATGAATCGAGGGTGGCTTGCCGGCGGCCGAAGGTGGAAGACGACAGTGACGAGGGTGATGCTGGGCTCGGGGGCTCTTCTCCTTTGGCAGGGAGGACCAGCTTGACGAGGCGGAGTGAACGGCGCACTCAGAGGCGAGGGAGCATGGCCGGAGCGATCGCTAGCTCGAGCTCCAGCTCGCAGCAATGGCGGCCGAGAGAGAGAGACGCACGGGGCGAGTGAGGAGGGGGAGAGGATGGGAACGAGTCCAGGGAGGCTTATCCTCCCTCTACAGCTCATCGGGGCGAGCCATGCATGCACATAGGTGCGTGGGCGTGCCGGGAGAAGCGGCGGCCAGCTCCTGCTCCGACTGGCGAAAGAGGAAGACGACAAAAGGGGAGTGGGCTTGGGCCATGTAAAGGAGGTATAGCTCTTTTCATTTTTTTTCTTTCTTTTCCAGTTTTCTATTTTATCACTTCTGATTTAGTTTATATTATTTTTGGCTCAAAACTATTTCTAAAATAGTTTGATAAATGCTGGGGTGTTATTTGGAATATTTCCAAACACATATAGAAGTTTTAACATTTTATGAGAATTTGAATTATTAGAAATCAATATATAATTGATTTCTGTGGCTTTTAAGTTTAAAATAAAATGCCAAAAGCATTTCAAAAATATATTTCACCCTTGATATTTTGTTTTCAAGAATTATCAGAAAAGATGAACTTTTATGATGGCCATTTTGTGTTCATTGATTTGCCACCAAATTTGAATTGTTTTTGAAAATAGAGTTCCTAGGGTTTGCTTTTGTTTTCATATCTTTGCTTTTGATTTCATTTCCTTTTCTTGGATGCAATGAGAAGGACATGAGCACAATCAGGGATGTCACAACTCACTCCCACTCTAAAGAATCTCGTCCCGAGATTTGGAAGTCGTCGGGAATAGCGCCGGATACTCAAGTCGAAGACGAACCTCTCTTTCCCATGTTGCCTCTTTTTCAGAATGATTTGACCATTGAAATTTAAGAAACTTGAGGTTTCGGCATCAAGTGGTACGCTCAGTATGATCAAGAATACGAATAGGGTATTCTCGTTATGAAAGGTTATCTTGGAGATCAAGTGTTTCATGGTCCACTTCACGGATAGGATCAGAAAAGCAACGCCTAAGTTGTGAGACGTGGAATACATCATGAACCTTGGAAAGATGCGGAGGAAAGTTCCAACTCGTAGGCAACTTCTCCTCGTTTGGCAAGAATGCGAAAAGGACCGATGTAACGAGGAGCCAACTTGCCCTTGATACCGAAACAATGGGTACCCTTCAGAGGTGTAACCTGAAGGTAAGCCTTCTCGTCAACTTCAAAGGTCACAGCCTTATGATGACGATCATATTGGCTCTTTTGACGAGACTGGGGTGTTTTCAACTTTTCACGAATAATGCGAACTTGCTCTTCTGCTTCCTGGATCATATCCGGACCAAAGAGTTGCCTCTCTCCGGTTTCTGACCAATTAAGAGGTGTTCGACATCTTCGTTCATAGAGAACTTCAAAAGGAGCTTTGCCCAAGCTTGATTGATAACTATTGTTATAAGCAAATTCAGCAAACGGAAGGCACTTCTCACAATTCATATCGAACGATATAACACAAGCTCGGAGCATATCTTCTAGGATTTGATTCACTCTTTCTACTTGACCACTTGATTGAGGATGGAAAGCAGTGCTAAAAGATAGGCGAGTCCCCATGGCATTCTGAAAACATTCCCAGAACCGAGAAGTAAAAATACTTCCACGGTCTGAGTTAATCTCCAGACGAACACCATGAAGAGACACTAATTGAGAGATGTATAACTCTGCTAGCTGGCTAGCTGTTATACTCTCACGAACTGGAAGAAAATGAGCTACTTTGGAAAGACGGTCAATGACCACAAATATAGCATTATTTCCTTTCTTGGTCTTGGGAAATTCAGTGATGAAATCCCTACTGACTTTATCACATTTCCATTCAGGAATATCTAAAGGTTGGAGGGTGCCATCAGGCCTTTGATGTTCTGCCTTAACTCGACGACGAACTTCGCAGTTAGCAACGAACTCCGCAATTTCTCTCTTCATCCTAGTCCACCAAAACCTCTGGCGTAGGTCCTGATACATCTTTGTACTACCATGATGAATGGTGAGAGGAGAATCATGAGCCTCCTTCAAGATCAACTGCCGCAAACGTTTGCTGTTAGGAACCACTAGACGGTTCTGAAAGAACACGACACCTTGCTCATTGATAGAGAAATCCCGAGCATTTCCGCTAGCAATATTCTCCTTTATCCGGGATATTACCCTTATCATATGTCTGCACAGCTATGATTTGATCCCCAAGAGTAGGTTTCGCTACCAGGTTAGAAAGGAATCCTTGAGGAACAATGTGAAGATTTAACTTCTGAAATTCCTCATAGAGATGTGGTTGACCTCATTGTAGCATCAGATTGTTACAATAACACTTACGACTTAGTGCATCAGCCATAACATTGGCCTTCCCCGGGGTGTAAGTTATCCCTATGTCGTAATCTGTGATCAACTCAACCCACCATCTTTGCCTGAGATTCAAATCCGGCTGGGTGAAGATATATTTCAAACTTTGGTGATGAGTGAATATTTCGCAAAGATTACCAAGAAGGTAATGTCGCCAGGTTTTAAGTGCATGGACTACAGCTGCAAGCTCAAGATGATGTGTGGGATAATTATCCTCATGTGGACGCAACTATCGAGATGCGTAAGCAATCACATGACGATCCTGCATGAGAATGCAACCTAATCCTTGTCGCGAGGCGTCGCAATAGATAACAAAGTCCTTAGAAAAATCTGGTGGTAGCAACACAGGTGCGGAAGTCAGGCATCTTTTCAGTTCCTGAAACATATGCTCACACTGTGGTGTCAACTCGAACTTTTTAGCTTTCTTGAGGAGTTCAGTTAGAGGCTTTGCAACCTTGGAGAAATTCTCGACAAAGCGGCGACAATAGGTCGCTAGACCAAGAAAACTCCAAACTTGCTTAACCGATTCCGGTTGATTCCAATCAAGGACGGCTTGAACTCTCTCGGGATTGACATCAATACCCTTACCAGAGATTACGTGGCCTAGATAGGTCACTTCTGGTAACTAAAATTCAGATTTTGAAAACTTGGCATAAAGGCGATGGTCTCAAAGTTTCATCAATACCAGACTTAGATGCTCGGCATGTTCTTGTTCGTTCTTCGAGTAGATGAGAATATCATCGAGGTATACCACGATGAATTTATACAAATACTCCATGAAGATTGAATTCATCAAGAGAGATAAGGTGGTTGGGGCATTGGTTAAACCGAAGGACATGACAGTGTACTCATATTGGCCACAACGAGTGACAAAAGCCGTTTTTGGAATGTCCCCGTTCTTGATCTTGATTTGATGGTAACCCAACCTCAAATCCATTTTGGAGAAGACTGAGGATCCAGTGAGCTGATCATACGCATCGTTGATCCTGGGGAGCGGATACTTGTTCTTTATGGTGACCAGGTTAACTGGTCGATAATCTACAACCATCTGATCTGTTCCATCCTTCTTCTTGACGAAGAGGACGGGACAAGCCCAAGGAGAAGAGCTAGGACGAATGAAACCTTTATTCAAGGCCTCATCTAGTTGCTTCTTAAGTTCGGCTAGCTCCAGGGGTGCCATCTTATAAGGTCTTCTGGCTATTGGAACAGTTCCCGGAACAAGCTCTATCACAAACTCTACATCCCTGTTAGGTGGAATTCCTGGCAGTTCATCTGGAAAAACATCCGGGATGTCACGGATTACTAGAATGTCTTCAAGTTCTAGAAGAGGATTGGCATTGAGGGAATAGAGTTGGCATTTGGCAACTCGAGTAGAGACATTAACTATCTCACCGGATGGATGGGTAAGCTGAACATTTCTAGAATGAGTATCAATATTGGCATAATGAGCTGACATCCAGTCCATACCCAAGATGATATTGATATCCGAAGATTTAAGGGCTATCAAAGATGCTAGACAAACTAGCATGTCTACTAGGATTTCATTGTCATAGGTTATCCTGGAGGTTTGCCACTTACTACCAGGGGTTTGCACAACCAATGGGATTGGCATATCACAAAAGGACATGTTATGCAACTGTGCATAACTTTATGAAATGAATGAATGAGATGACCCAGTGTCAAAAAGGACAGACGCTGGGTGATGATTAACAAGGAGCATACCCAATATGACGTCGGGATCCTCTGCAGCTTCTTGTGTTGAAACATAATTCACGCGACCACGTGCAGGAGTTGGCTTCACATAGTAAGCTTTGCCCGACTTGCCTTGCCCAATGGACTTTCCAGGTTGCTTGGCACCTATATTCTGAGGACACTCTCGTGAGTAGTGCCCTGGTTCTCTGCACTTGTAACAGATCACCTGATTGGAACGTGGTGCATCATTGCTAGCTGGACCACCATAGGTCTTTGCTGGAGGGTTGGTCTGATTCTCCTGAGGCGCCACATAGGATGGCCTCGGGGTATATCTTGGCGACAGAGAGCTATTCGGAACCCACAGCCTGCGTTTTGGAAACGTGAAACCAGATGAGGAGCTAGAGTCACGGGAGTGCTTCTTCGTGGCTTCATAGTCGGTATGACCAGTCTCGGTACTGATCGCCTTGTTGACAAGAACTTGAAAGCTTGTACATTCATGGAGGCGCAGGTCACGACGAAGTTCAGGGATCAAACCCTTGCGGAATCTTGCTTACTTCTTGGCATCAGTTGACACCTCTTAAGTTGCGTAACAAGCGAGGTTACCGAACTCGCGGCTATAAGCATCCACGGTCAACTTTCCTTGGGTGAAGGCACATAATTCCTCTCTCTTACGGTCCATTAGACCTTTTGGAATATGGTGTAGACGGAAGGTTGCACTGAAGTCTGCCCATGTGGCTGCTGGTCCGGAAGGACGCATAGCTTCAAAATTCTCCCACCACAGATTGGCGGGTCCTTCCAGAAAGTACGCCGCAAAGGTCACCTTGTCATCCTCAGAAACATTTGTAGAGCGAATCTTGCGTGATATGCTGCACAACCAGTCATCAGCGTCGAGAGGATCGACGGAGTGATGGAACTTCGGGGGATTCAGTTTCACGAAGTCATTGAGGGACACTGCATCATTCCTCGGCTGACGAGCCGTATTTTGCTCAATACGCTCCAGCACACGGTTGGTCTCTCTTTTGTTTCTTTCTGCCTCAAGCATAACTTCCGCCAGAGAAGGAGGGTGAGGCAATTCCTCCTGCGATGCCTGACTACCTTCTCCCTCCTCATGGGCAGGGGCACGGTTCAGCCTGGTGAACACCATCCTGACAAACTAACTAACAACTTAGACTAATATCAACATCAATACTAGCCATGGATTAAGAATGCACTGAACACATGGAATGCGGAAATGAATATTCGAACAACATGGTAACAAGCAACTCTTATATATACACCATGGTTCATACACACCATTTCATATTTCAGTACAACCTTAACCGAAGAGCAAACTACTGAAAAGATGATACTACTCATCAGAGGCTTTCCAAGCTTTCTATACATTATTTATCTATACCTCCGGAACTCATCTTACGACATAAGCATACTGCACAAGACACACAGGACTGTGGAAGTACAGCTACTACCATACTACTCTTCCACTCACAGTTCAAGCATCCGCATAAAACATCTCATAAAGGTTGCCTCCATGGCCTCGGAGCTCAACCTGCGGATCAGGAAAAACTCGAGCCTGAGACCCGTGAGAACCGTAAGGACACGGGTGTGGCCTTGGTTCCCTGACTCGTGGTAGTAGAGGTCCCCGAAGAGGGGTGACTCCTCCAATAGCAGGCCGGTCAACATGAGCTGGAAGATGGGTTCTAACAGGGTTCAACATCTCCATATCTCCATACCCTATCTTGACTACAGGTGCCAGCTGTGTCAAAGCCATCCACAGACGGGCACGTGTAGCATAGAGCTCCATACGAAGGGCACGAGCATCCCTGTCTCTATTCTCTAACATCTCAGTGGTGGACTGCAGTAGTAGATCCTCCATAGAGGAATCAAAATAGACCCCACTGAGGTATCCTTCTTGTCCTGGCTGAGAGACGGGAACATAGCACAATTCTGAGTTCTGCAGCAGTGCATGTCTGGCTCTCATGATGGTCAACATTCAATAGGCAGCATCTTGTACCGCCATGTCAACAGTAACCCCCAATCCATAAGACCAATGGATCGGCTCCTCGGCTCCAGGGTAATCTGGGAATACCCTAACAGTGCACAGGTACTGACTCTGGTCAAAATCCCGGTACTGCTCCTCCACTGTATACTCTGGATACCAGCGGTAACCGGCTACTGACATCATCCTGACCAGCATGGCCGTGTGACCCGGCACATCAATGCACCTAGTCAGACGGACCACCTGACGAGAAGGACGGCCAGGCATCTGAAAATAGAGAGTAATGCAAAGGCATTAGAGCTCTGGAGACAAAATTTGGGCAGCATAACGGATGTAAATGCTCAAAAACAATTTTGAGACAACCCACATAAGATAGGATAGCATAACCACTCAACTATCAAGTTCACTTCCATGGTGATCAAAGCTTACTTTCTTTTCCTTGGAATAAAAAAAACTCAGAGTAACTCTCGACTCGTTGTCCTATAATCTACCAATTAATGCATGATCATGAGAGAAAAATAAGTAACCTAGTTCTTAGTCCCCGCACAAAGGACGAGGATGACCAGAATAGAATGACTTGAGAAGAGAAGAAAGAATCTTACGTTCCCTTCCACAATTCCCTTATATCTTTACCTAATAATAAAGAGGCTATCGCTTCCGTCGGAAAACCCACCGAGGTGATTTTACAAAAAAGCCCTTACTGTTTATGACATTAAACTCGTAGTATATATTAAATATATTTTTAAATACTCATATCTTTTAAACCGTAACTCCAAATTTAACATATTATACATGGAATTTTATTAGAAAAATATGTAGAATTTAAATATGATATTATTTTATCGATTAAACGTTTAATAAAAATACTATCTAGGGTGCAATCTTAATAAATAAGTCATTATTCGTCTTTCTTTCATACCGGTACTCATCGGGGTTGGGAGTGAACACGTCAACAAAATCTGGATTAGACATGAAACTGAAGGTCACTTGACTGATTCTTTGTACGTATTAAATCTACATGCAAGCCGTGTTAAAATAGAAGACCTGTGAAATTTTAAACTGCATTTTTGTAGGATAAGACCATCTTTATTTGTATCGTAACTATAAATTCTCAAATTATAGACATTTTTTATAAATTAAGAGCGTGTGCCGTGTGGTATTTCTTTCTCCCGTTGCAACGCATGGGCCCTTTTGCTAGTATAACTAAAGAAACTCTAGACTCAACTTCGACCAGTTTGGCTTGGCAATCCTATAGTCAGTCAGGCTCTGATACGAACGTTGTCGGGACCCCGATCCTAAGCCATAGGAATCCAGCCTGTAACACATTGCATCCCTTTGCGGTCTCACGCATGGTTATCCCCACGGCTGTCACCTTACCTTAGCCGGGACCGTTTGCGCCTTTTGACTCACGTATGCATTAGTGTCGCTAGCATTCCAATGTCAAAGAACCTGGGTCGACATATCTAGTCATAAACTCAAGTGGCTCGATTGTACAGAGACAGGCATACATAACCCAACAAAGCAGGTGTCGGTCAACAGTGAGTGTAGACGAGTCGTAGCAAGGTACAAGGACTCCATTACACCGCGTAGCATTTCCCCGAAGGGACAGACACAGCAGCTAAGAAGGATACATGCCGGTCAACCAATGTGTCCGGAGTAGTAGCGAACTACCAAGGCTCGACGGAATCACAAAGTGGCATTTCTCTGTATAGAGAGCTACTAAGGCATACGACTAGATGTGAAATCCCATACATATCATAGTGCATCACACGTACGCATGACATACTAGATATGTATAGATACAACAATGGCATCACAACATAACCATACAACATCACGACATTTATTTAGAAGACTCGGAAGAGTCTTGCATAAGATATTAATACAAACAGGGGTCACACGACCCGACACTCAAAGTCATACAATCAAAGTCATACAAACCAACGGTAGCATAAAGTTGTCTGAGTACAGACAGATGAAAGGATAAGGCATAAAGCCTGACTATCTACAGATTCCTTCTGAAAGGGGCCGTATCGTAGCTGGGACACCAGCTACTCGTCATCATTGATGTCTAGAAAGAACCCACCTGTTGGCTCGTGGGTTTCCTCTGCAACAATTATTAAGAAAACATGAGTACAAAAGTACTCAGCAAGACTTTAGAACATATCTATCTACTCATTCTCAGGTATCAATAAAGGGGGTTGTGGTGTTTCATGCAGCAAGCCAACTTTGACTCATGGCTAGACAAAACTACATTTTAAAATAGTTTTGACAACTTTGTTTTCTCGCACACGAGTCCACTAACTCCACAACAATACACCATCATGGAATCATTCCCGTCTTCCTACGGAGATGCCATCCATGACACTCACACTTATCTTGACACTTTTATGAGTAGCCATTAAAGTTATCTATGAACAACATATGTCTCCAAGTAGTCCATATCCGCGTACGCGGCTATTCGAATAGATCATAACACTGCAGGGGTGTACTTATTCACACACGCTTGTTGGAAATATGCACTAGAGGCAATAAAAAATTAGTTATTATTATATTTCCTTGTTCATAATAATTGTTTATTATCGACGCTAGAATTTTATTGATTGGAAACTCAAAAACATGTGTGGATACATAGACAACACACTGTCCCTAGTGAGCCTCTAGTTGACTAGTTCGATGATCAAAGATGGTCAAGGTTTCCTGACCACAGGAAAGTGTTGTCACTTGATAACGAGATCACATCATTAGGAGAATTATGTGATGGACAAGACCCAAACTATGAACGTAGCATAATGATCGTATCATTTTATTGCTATTGTTTTCTGCGTATCAAGTATTTATTTATATGACCATGAAATCATATAAATCACTAGCACCGGAGGAATACCTTGTGTTCATCAAACGTCACAACGTAACTGGGTGACTATAAAGGTGTTCTACAGGTATCTCCGAAGGTGTCCGTTGAGTTATTACGGATCAAGACTGGGATTTGTCAATCCGTGTGACGGAGAGGTATCTCGGGGCCCACTCGGTAATACAACATCACACACAAGCCTTGCAAGCAATGTGACTAAGTGTAAGTCACGAGATCTTGTATTACGAAACGAGTAAATAGATTTGTTGGTAACGAGATTGAAATAGGTATGCGGATACCGACGATCGAATCTCGGGCAAGTAACATACCGAAGGACAAAGGGAATGACATACGGGATTATGAATCCTTGACATTGAGGTTCAACCGACAAGTTATTCGGAGAATATGTAGGATCCAATATGGGCATCCAGGTCCCGCTATTGGATATTGACCAAGGAGTACCTCGGGCCATGTCTACATAGTTCTCGAACCGGCAGGGTCTGCACACTTAAGTTTCAGCGATATTTTAGTATAGTTGAGTTATATGCGTGGTTACCGAAGGTTGTTCGGAGTCCCGGATGAGATCACGGAAGTCGCGAGGGTTTCCGGAATGGTTCGGAGATGTTGATTGATATATAGAATGACATCATTTGGTTAACGGAAAGTTTTCGGGCATTACTGGGAATGTACACGGAGTGACGAATGGGTTTCGGATGTTCACCAGGAGGGGCCAGCCCACCCGGGGAAGCCCATAGGCCTTAGGGGTGCCGCACCAGCCCTTGGTGTGCTGGTGGCACAGCCCAAAAGGGCCCTATGCGCAGGAGATAGAAAATCAAAGAGAAAAGGAAAAAAAGGTGGGAAGGAAGGGAAGGACTCCACCTTCCAATCCTAGTTGGACTAGGATTGGAGGTGGACTCCTCCACCTCCTTGGCCGGCGGACCCTTGGGGTCTTGGACCCCAAGGCAAGCCTCCCCACCCCTCATCCTATATATAGTGGAGTTCTAGGGCTTATTTGAGACAACTTTTGCCACGGCAGCTCGACCACAAACACCATGGTTTTTCCTCTAGATTGTATTTCTGCGGTCCTCGGGCCGAGCTCTACAGGAGTAGATCCTTCACCACCACCGGAGCGCCATCAAGCTGCCGGAGAACTCATCTACTTCTTCATCTTGCTTGGAGGATCAAGAAGCCTGAGATCATCGTCGAGTTGTACGTGTGCTGAACGCGGAGGTGCCATCCGTACGGCACTAGATCGGAGCGGATCGTGCGACGGATCGCGGGACGGTTCGTAGGACGGTTCGCGGGGCGGATCGAGGAACGTGAGGACGTTCCACCACATCAACCGCGTTTCTTAGTGCTTCCTATTGTGCGAGCTACAAGGGTACATTGATCCAAATCTCCTCTCGTAGATGGACATCACCATGATAGGTCTTCGTGCGCGTAGGAAAATTTTTGTTTCCCATGTGAAGTTCCCCAATAGTGGCATCATGAGCTAGGTTCATGCGTAATGTTATCTCGAGTAGAACACAAAGGGTTTTGTGGACGGTGATGTACGATTTGCTGTCCTCCTTAGTCTTTTCTCTATTCGGCGGTATTGTTGGATTGAAGCGGCCCGGACCAACATTATTCGTACGCTTACGAAAGACTGGTTTCGTCGCTTGACATGCAACCTCGTTGCATAAAGATGACTGGCGGGTGTCGGTTTCTTCAACTAGTTGAATTGGTTTTGAACAAGGCGATCCTTGGAGAGGTTAAATATTAATTTGCACATCTCTGTTGTGGTTTTTCCGTAAGTAAGATGCGATCTACTAGATACCCATAGCAGCCACGTAAAACATGCAACAACAATTAGAGGACGTCTAACTTGTTTTTGCAGGGTAGGCTTGTGATATGATATGGCCAATGACGTGATGTGATATATTGGATGTATGAGATGATCATGTTGTAATAGTTAATACCGACTTGCACGTTGATGGTACGGCAATCGGCAGGAGCCATAGGGTTGTCTTTAAACTAATGTTTGTCCTTGCAGATGTGTTTACTATATTGCTAGGATGTAGCTTTAGTAGTAATAGCATAAGTAGCACGACAACCCCGATGGCGACACGTTGATGGAGATCATGGTGTGGCGCCGGTGACAAGAAGATCGTGCCGGTGCTTTGGTGATGGAGATCAAGAAGCACATGATGATGGCCATATCATGTCACTTATGAATTGCATGTGATGTTAATCCTTTTATGCACCTTATTTTTCTTAGAACGATGGTAGCATTATGAGGTGATCTCTCACTAAAATTTCAAGACGAAATTGTCTTCTCCCCGACTATGCACCGTTGCTACAGTTCGTGATGATCGGGTGTCATAGACTCAACGTTCACATACAATGGGTGCAAAACAGTTGCACAGGCGGAACACTCGGGTTAAACTTGACGAGCATAGCATGTGCAGACATGGCCTCGGAACACAAGAGACTGAAAGGTCGAGCATGAATCGTATAGTTGATATGATTAACATTGAGATGCTTACCACTGAAACTATTCTCGACTCACGTGATGATCGGACTTGAGATAGTGGATTTGGATCATGTACCACTCAAATGACTAGAGAGATGTACATTTTGAGTGGGAGTTCTTAAGTAATATGATTAACTGAACTAATTATCATGAACATAGTCTAATGGTCTTTGCGAATTACGATGTAGCTTGCGCTATAGCTCTACTGTTTTTATATGTTCCTAGAGAAAATTTAGTTGAAAGTTGATAGTAGCAACTTTGCGGACTGAGCCCGTAAAACTGAGGATTGTCCTCATTGTTGCGCAGAAGGCTTATGTCCTTAATGCACTGCTCAGTATGTTGTACCTCGAGCGTCGTCTGTGGATGTTGCGAACATCTGCAATACACGTTTTGATGACTACATGATAGTTCAGTGCATAATACTTAATAGCTTAGAAGCAAGGCACTGAAGACGATTTTGAAACGTCGCGGAAAATATGAGATGTTCTAAGAGATGAAACTGAGATTTCATGCTCGTGCCCTTGTTGAGAGGTATGAGACCTCCGACAAGATTCTTTGTCTACAAAGTAAGAGAGAAAGGCTCAAATCGTTGAGCATGTTCTCAGATTGTCTGAGTACAACAATCGCTTGAATCAAGTGGGAGTTAATCTTCCAGATGAGATAGTGATGGTTCTCCAAAGTCACTGCCACTAAGCTGCTAGAGCTTCGTGATGAACTATAACATATCAAGGATAGATATGATTATCTTTGAGCGATTTGCAATGTCTGACACTGCAAAAGTAGAAATCAAGAAGGAGCATCAATTGTTGATGGTTAGTAAAACCACTAGTTTCAAGAAGGGCAAGGGCTAGAAGGGATACTTCATGAAACGGCAAACCACTTGCTGCTCTAATGAAGAAACCCAAAATTGAACCCAAACCCGAGACCAAGTGCTTCTGTTATGAGGGGAACGGTCAGTGAGGCGGAGCTACCCTAGATACTTGGTAGATAAGAAGGCTGGCAAAGTCGAGAGAAGTATATTTGATATACATGATATTAATGAGTACTTTACTAGTACTCCCATTAGCACGAGGGTATTGGATACCGGTTCAGTTGCTAAGTGATTAGTAACTCGAGATGAAAGCTATGGTATAAACGGAGACTAGCTAAAGGCGAGGTGGCAATACGTGTTGGAAGTGTTTCCAAGGTCGATGTGATCAAACATCGCACGCTCCCTCTATCATCGGGATTGGTGGTAAAACTTAAATAATTTTTAGTTGGTGATTGCATTGAGCATGAACATGATTAGATCGTGTTTATTACAATACGATTATTCATTTAAAGAGAATAATAGTTATTCTATTTGCTTGAATAATTACCCTCAATGGTTTATTGAATCTCAATCATAGTGTTACACATGTTCATAATTTTGGTGCCAAAAGATACAAACTTATAACGATAGTACCACTTAGTTGTGGCACTGGCACTTGAGTCATGTTGGTATAAAATGCATGAAGAAGCTGCATGCTGATGGATCTTTGTACTCACTCATTTTTGAAATGATTGAGACATGCAAACCATACCTGTTGGTATAAACGCATGAAAAAACTCCATGCGGATGGATCGTTTAGACTCACTTGATTTTGAATCACTTGAGACATGCAGATCATGCCACATGAAACAAGAGAGTAACTTGTTGGGAGTAATACATTTTTGATGTGTGCAGTCCAATGAGTTATGAGGCACGGAGTGGATATTGTTATGTTCTTACTTCACTGACGATTTGAGTAGATACAGGACTATTTACCTGATGAATCACAAGTCTAAAATTTCGGAAGTTCAAAGCTATTTCAGGTGAAGATCGTCGTGACAAGAGGATAAACTGTCTACGATATGATCATAGAGATGAATATCTGAGTTACGAGTTTTTGGTAAGCAGGTAAGACAATGTGAAAATTGTTTCGCACTTCATGCCATCTGGAACACCATAGTGAGATGATGTGTCTGAACGTCATAGCCACGCCCTATTATGATATGGTGCATACTATGATGTCTCTTATCGAATTGCCACTATCGTTTATGGGTTATGCATTAGAGACAACCGCATTCACTTTAAATAGGGCACCGCGTATTTCCGTTGAGATGACACAGTATAGACTATGGTTTGGAGAAACCTAAGTTGTCATTTCTTGAAAGTTTGGGGCTGCGATGCTTATGTGAAAAAGTTTCAATCTGATAAAGCTTGAACCCGAAGCGGATAAATGCATCTTCATAGAATATCCAAAACAGTTGGATACATCTCCTATCTCAGATTCGGAAGCAAAGTGTTTGTTTCTAGAAACGGGTCCTTTCTTGAGGAAAGGTTTCTCTTGAAAGAATGAGTGGGAGGGTGGTGGAACTTGATGAGGTTAGTGAACCGTCACTTCAACCAGTGTGTAGCAGGGCGCATGAAGATGTTCATGTGGCGCCTACACCAATTGAAGTGGAAACTGATGATAGTGATCATTGAGCTTCGGATCTAGTTACTACAAACCTCGTAGGTCGACAAGGTCGTGGACTACTACAAAGTGGTACGGTAACCCTATCTTGGAGGTCATGTTGTTGAACAACAATGAACCTACGAGTTATGGAGAAGCAATGGTGGGCCCGAATTCCGACAAATGGCTAGAAGCCATGAAATCCGAGAGAGGATCCATGTATGAAAACAAAGTGTAGACTTTGGAAGAATTACTTGATGGTCATAGGACTATTAAGTAAAGATGGGTCTTTAAAAGGAAGACAGACGATGATGGTGACTATTCACTATTAACAAGAGCTCGACTTGTCGCAAAGATGCTTTCGACAAGATCAAAGAGTTGACTATGATGAGACTTCCTCACTCGTAGTGATGCTAAAAGTATGTTGGAATTATGTTAGTAGTTGTTGCATTGTTTAGGAAATATTGCACACAGGATGTCAAAACATTGTTTCCTCGATGGTTTCCTTGAGGAAAGGTTGTATGTGATACAACAACAAGGTTTTGTCAATCCTAAAGATGCGAACAAGTATGCAAGCTCCATTGATCCTTCTATGGACTAGTCCAAGCATCTCGGAGTTGGAATATACACTTTGCTGAGATGATCAAAGACTTTTGGGTTTGTACAAGGTTTACGAGAAACTTGTATTTCCAAAAAAGTGAGTGGGAGCACTATAGAATTTCTAATAAGTATATGTGGTTGACATATTGTTGATCGGAAGTAATATAGAATTTTTGTGAAGCATAAAAGGTTGTTTGAAAGGAGTTTTTCAAAGGAAGACCTGGATAGAGATATTTTGAACATTGACCATCAAGATTTATAGAGATAGATCAAAACGCTTAATAGAACTTTCAAATGAAATGCATGCCTTGACAAGTTTTCAAGGAGTTCAAAATAGATCAGCAAAGAAGGAGTTCTTGGCTGTGCTGTAAGGTGTGAATTTGAGTAAGACTCAAAAGCCCGACCACGGCAGAAGAAAGAGTAAGGACGAAGGTCGTCCCCTATGCCTTAGCCGTAGACTCTACAGTATGCCATGCTGTGTACCGCACCTGATGTGTGCCTTGCCACAAGTTTGTTAAGAGGTACAGAGAGTGATCCAGGATTGAATCGCTGAACAGCGGTCAAAGTTATCCTTAGTAACTAATGGACTAAGGAATTTTTCTCGATTATGGAGGTGGTTAAAGAGTTCGTCGTAAAGGGTTACGTGGATGCAAGCTTTGACACTAATCCGAATGACTATGACTAGTAAAACGGATTCGTATAGTAGAGTAGATATTTGGAGTATTTTCGAATAACACGTAGTAGCAGCATCTATAAGATGACATAAAGATTTTTAAAGCACGCACGGATCTGAAGGATTCAGAACCGTTGACTAAAACCTCTCTCACGTGCAAGACTTGATCAGACCCAAGAACTATATGGGTGTTGGATTCGTTGAAATCACATGGTGATGTCAACTCGATTATTGACTCTAGTGCAAGTGGGAGACTGTTGGAAATATTCCCTAGAGGCAATAATAAATTATTTATTATTATATTTCCTTGTTCATAATAATCGTTTATTATCCATGCTAGAATTGTATTGATTGGAAACTCAAATACATGTCTGGATACATAGACAACACACTGTCCCTAGTGAGCCTCTAGTTGACTAGTTCGTTGATCAAAGATGGTTAAGGTTTCCTGACCATAGGCAAGTGTTTTCACTTGATAACGGGATCACATCATTAGGAGAATCATGTGATGGACAAGACCCAAACTATGAACGTAGCATATTGATCGTGTCATTTTTTTGCTATTGTTTTCTGCGTGTCAAGTATTTGTTGCTATGACCATGACATCATATATCTCACTGGCACCGGAGGAATACCTTGTGTGCATCAAACATCACAACATAACTGGGTGACTATAAAAGTGTTCTACAGGTATCTCCGAAGATGTCCATTGAGTTAGTATGGATCAAGACTGGGACTTGTCACTCCGTGTGACGGAGAGGTATCTCGGGGCCCACTCGGTAATACAACATCACATACAAGCCTTGCAAGCAATGTGACTAAGTGTAAGTCACGGGATCTTGTATTATAGAACGAGTAAATGTACTTGCTGGTAACGAGATTGAAATAGGTATGCGGATACCGACAATCGAATCTCGGGCAAGTAACATACCGAAGGACAAAGGGAATGACATACGCGATTATATGAATCCTTGACACTGAGGTTCAACCGATAAGTTATTCAGAGAATATGTAGGATCCAATATGGGCATCCAGCTCCCTCTATTGGATATTGACTGAGGAGTACCTCGGGGCATGTCTACATAGTTCTCGAACCCGCAGGGTCCTCACACTTAAGGTTCCGCGATGTTTTAGTATAGTTGAGTTATATGCATGGTTACCGAATGTTGTTCAGAGTCCCGGATGAGATCATGGACATCACGAGGGTTTTCGGAATGGTCCGGAAACGAAGATTGATATATAGGATAACCTCATTTGGTTACCGAAAAGTTTTCAGGAATTACCACGAATGTACCGGGAGTGACGAATGGGTTCTTGATGTTCACCGGGAGGGGCCAGCCCACCCAGGGAAGCCCATAGGCCTTAGGGGTGCTGCACCAGCCCTTGGTGGGCTGGTGGCACAGCCCAAAACGGCCCTATGCGCAGAAGATAGAAAATCAAAGAGAAAGGGAAAAAAGGTGGGAAGGAAGGGAAAGACTGCACCTTCCAATCCTAGTTGGACTAGGATTGGAGGTGGACTCCTCCACCTCCTTGGTCGGTGGACCCTTGGGGTCTTGGACCCCAAGGAAAGCCTCCCCTCCCTTACTCCTATATATAGTGGAGTTATAGGGCTCATATTAGACAACTTTTGCCACGGCAGCCCGACCACAAACACGACGGGTTTTCCTCTAGATCGTATTTCTGCGGAGCTCGGGCGGAGCCCTGCAGGAGTTGACCCTTCACCAACACCGGAGCGCCATCACGTCTTGCTTGCTAGATCAAGAAGGCCGAGATCAAGAAGGCCGAGATCATCGTCGAGTTGTACCTGTGCTGAATGCGGAGGTGCCGTCCGTTCGGCACTAGATTGGAGCGGATCGTGGGACGGATCGTGGGATGGTTCGTGGGATGGTTCGCAGGGCCGATCAAGCGACGTGAGGACGTTCCACTACATCAACCGCGTTTCTTAACGCTTCCTGTTGTGCGATCTACAAGGGTACGTAGATCCAAATCACCTCTCGTAGATGGACATCACCATGATAGGTCTTCGTGCGCGTAGGAAAATTTTTATTTCCCATGCGATGTTCCTCAACAACGCTCTCGCCACTTATCGCCATGTGCACGTCATGCACCTCGGCAACCTTCAAGCAAAAGCCCAGCGAGGGAGTCGGCCGCGACCGTTAACCACGCTAATACCTAGTCGAGGTTTATCGCCTATTTGAGAGTAACCCACACGGAAGTCCGGCCGAGGTTTCCACCACGGCCCCAAACGATGTGTGCAGGGTTCCCAAGCCCACCATCCGGGTGCCACTTGGTACACCATGCCACTGCCTACCGCATCATAGCCCACCTCTAAGGTCAGTACTATGCACGGCCTCCAGCATCACTACAAACACCAGAAACTACTTGCAACTCCTGGACCGGGTACTAGGCGATTAATAAGTCAAGAGGGTCAATTAAGTATCCCAATGTGTGGTAGTATCTAGTCTTGGATTACATACACGGAACTTAGTTCCTAAGGACGGTTCCAACGAAACAACCCGCCATGTACTCCTACATAGCCTTTCATCGGTACCTTTACCAAATCGGGTTCCTGACTTAAACTTTGTCACTTGAACACATTCATCCATTGTTGTTCATCACCCAGATGAAATAGACATGACACAACTTCTAGGCATAGCAAGCATAGCAGGTATAAACACATCACAGCTCAAACATCTACGAGGTATGCTAGGTTGCCTGGTTTGGCTATTTACTGTGACAATGACAGGTCATGCAAAGGAATAGGATCAGCTATCGAAGTAAAGCATTTGATATAGTTTGTCCTAATGCAATAAGTGGGAGCAGGAGCAAGAACATGGGATGATATCGGATTGATCAAAAGGGTGCTTGCCTTGTTGTTCAGCAGAGGGGTAATATCCGTGAGTCGAATATTCAGTCGTATCTGGAGGGGTGGGGCCTACCTAGTAACAACCACAATTAATAGCAATCATACGCAACAATCATGATGCATGAACATGGCATGAAATGAGGAGTGATATGATTCAATGTGGTTGGTAAAACCTTAGTTTGCATCTGGTTTGAAACCCAAATTCAAATATTATTTGAAATGGCATATTTATCTTAATCATTGACCTAATGATGTTCTATAACTTTCTTTTTCATGCATGAAAGTAGCACCATTGTGTTCATTGAATTTTTCTGATCAATTTGCATATATTATTTGTCTGATTTGGAGTTATAAGCAAATTTCTATGAGTTTCCAAAGTTTGCAATTATTCTGTAATTATTTTAAACCCAGAATTGGATTTATTGCATCAGCATGACATCAGCACGTGAGCTGGCCGTTTGAAAGTCAAACCTGACCAGTGGGACCCACTCGTTGGTGACTCTGGCCAGAAATTAGTTAAGTATAAACTTAAATAGGTATTTAACAGAGTTGGACCCACATGTCGGTGTCTGATTAACTTTTAATATAAATTTTATTTTTATTTTTACTAATCTCAATTAGTCAGGGGCATGCCCCTGTTGGAAATATGCCCTAGAGGCAATAATAAAATAGTTATTATCATATTTCCCTGTTCATGATAATCGTCTATTGTTCATGCTATAATTGTATTAACAGGAAACAGGAATACATGTGTGAATGAATAGATCACAATGTGTCCCTAGCAAGCCTCTAGTTGGCTAGCTCGTTAGTCAATACATGATCACGGTTTCCTGATCATGGGCATTAGATGTCATTGATAACGGGATCACATCATTGGGAGAATGATGTGATGGACAAGACCCAAACCTAAGCCTAGCACTAGATCGTATTGTTCGTATGCTAAAGCTTTTCTAATGTCAAGTATCTTTTACTTCGACCGTGAGATTGTGCAACTCCTGGACACCGTAGGAGTGCTTTGGGTGTATCAAACGTCACAACGTAACTGGGTGACTATAAAGGTGCACTACAGGTACCTCCGAAAGTGTCTGTTGGGTTGGCACGAATCGAGATCGGGATTTGTCACTCCGTGTGACGGAGAGGTATCTCTGGGCCCACTCGGTAGAACATCATCATGAGATCAATGTGACTAAGTAGTTAGTCACACGATGACGTGCTACGGAACGAGTAAAGAGACTTACCGGTAACGAGATTGAACAAGGTATAGGTATACCGACGATCGAATCTCGGGCAAGTTCTATACCGACAGACAAAGGGAATCGTATACGGGATTGATTGAATCCTTGGCATCGTGGTTCATCCGATGAGAGCACCGTCGAGCTTGTGGGAGCCACCATGGGTATCCAGACCCCGCTGATGGTTATTGGCCAGAGAGGTGTCTCGGTCATGTCTGCCTGTCTCCCGAACCCGTAGGGTCTACACACTTAAGGTTCGATGATGCTAGGGTTATAGGGAATTGTTGTACGAGGTTACCGAAAGTTGTTCGGAGTCCCGAATGAGATCCCGGACGTCACGAGGAGCTCCGAAATGGTCCGGAGGTAAAGATTGATATATAGGACGGATGGTTTTGGACACCGGAAGTGTTTCGGGCGTCACCGGTAACGTACCGAGACCACCGGGACCACCGGAGGTGGTCCCGGGGAGCACCGAAGGGGGGAAACGACCCCGGGAGGCTAGATGGGCTAAGTGGGGAAGGGAACCAGCCCCTAGGTGGGCTGGTGCGCCCCCCACCCAGCCCATGCGCACCAGAGAAAGGGGGAAGGGGGGAACCCTAGCATAGGTGGGCCTAAGGCCCACCAGAGGGGTGCGCCACCCCTCCTCCCTGCCCTGGCCGCCGCCCCCTCTCCCATCTGGGGCTGCCGCACCCCTTGGGGGTGGGAACCCTAAGGGCTGCGCCCCCTCCCTCTCCCCCTATATATAGATGAGGACTCGAGGCTGTTTGGGACACGGTTTGATCTCTCTCTCGGCGCAGCCCTGCTCCTCTACCTCCTCCTCTCTGCCCGCGCTTGGAGAAGCCCTGTCGGGAGACCTCGTCTCTCCACCGACACCATGCCGTCATGTTGCTTTACTTCTTCCCCAACCTCTCCCTCCTCCTTGCTGGATCAAGGTGCGGGAGACGTCACCGGGCTGCACCTGTGTTGAACGCGGAGGTGCCGTTGTTCGGCACTAGATCGGAATCGCTACGAGTACGACTCCATCAACCGCGTTTAAGCAACGCTTCCGCTTAGCGATCTTCAAAGGTATGAAGATGCTCTTACCCCTCTCTCCTTGCTGGTCTCTCCATAGGAAGATCTGAATATGCGTAGGAAAATTTTGAATTTATGCTACGTTACCCAATAGTGGCATCCGAGCCAGGTTTTCTATGCGTAGATTCTATGCACGAGTAGAACACAAAAGTTGTGGGCGATGGTTTGTCAATTTGCTTGCCGTTACTAGTCTTATTCTTTTCCGGCGGTATTGTGGGATGAAGCGGCCCGGACCGACCTTACACGTACGCTAACGTGAGACTGGTTCCACCGACAGACATGCACATCGTGCATAAAGGTGGCTAGCGGGTGTCTGTCTCTCCTACTCTAGTCGGATTGGATTTGATGAAAAGGGTCCTTATGAAGGGTAAATAGCTTTGTCATATCATCGTTGTGGCTGTCACGTAGGTAAGAAGGCGTTCTTGCTAGAAACCCAAATCAGCCACGTAAAACTTGCAACAACAATTAGAGGACGTCTAACTTGTTTTTGCAGGGTTTGACATGCGATGTGATATGGCCAAAGTTGTGATGTTGCATGTATGATGTATGAGATGATCATGTTATTGTAATAGGTTTCACGACTTGCATGTCGATGAGTATGACAACCGGCAGGAACCATAGGAGTTGTCTTAATTTATTGTATGAGATGCAACGCCATGTGCTTACTACTTTTACTTCATTGCTAACGGTTAGCCATAGTAGTAGTGATAGTAGTAGTTGGCGTGACGACTTCACAGAGACACGATGATGGAGATCATGATGATGGAGATCATGGTGTCACGCCGGTGACGATGATGATCATGCGATGCCTGAAGATGGAGATCGAAAGAGCAAAGATGATAATGGCCATATCATGTCACTATATGATTGCATTGTGATGTTTTATCATGTTTTACATCTTATTGCTTAAAATGACGGTAGCATAATAAGATGACCCCTCTTAAAATTTCGAGAACGTATTCCCCTAAGTGTGCACCGTTGCGAAGGTTCGTTGTCTCGAAGCACCACGTGATGATCAGGTGTGATAGATTCTAACGTTCGCATACAACGGGTGTAAGCCAGATTTACACACGCGAAACACCTAGTTTGACTCGATGAGCTTAGCATGTACAGACATGACCTCGAATACAAGAGACCGAAAGGTGGAACATGAGTCGTATGGTTGAATACGATCAGCATGAAGTTGCTCACCATGGTGACTAGTCCGTCTCACGTGATGATCGGACACGGGTTAGTGAACATGGATCATGTATCACTTAGATGACTAGAGGGATGTCGATTTAAGTGGGAGTTCATACTTAATTTGATTAAATGAACTTAATTGTCATGAACTTAGTCTAAAAGTTGTCTTTATAAATATTGTAGATGTCCAACGTCAACCTCAACTTCAACGCATTCCTAGAGAAAAACAAGCTGAAAGATGATGGTAGCAACTATGCGGACTGGGTTCGCAACCTGAAGCTCATCCTTGAAACAGCTAAAAAGGCTTATGTCCTTAATGCGCCGCTAGGTGACCCTCCCGCTCCCGCAGCAGCCCAGGACATTCTGAACGTCTGGCAAGCGCGGAGTGGTGACTACTCTCTGGTCAGGTGTGGCATGTTATACAGTTTAGAAACGGGGCTCCAAAGGCGTTTTGAGCAACACGGGGCATATGAGATGTTCCAGGAGCTGAAGCTAGTTTTTCAAGCTCATGCCCGTGTCGAGAGATATGAAGTCTCCGACAAGTTCTTCAGCTCTAAGATGGAGGAGAACAGTTCTGTCAGTGAGCACATACTCAAAATGTCTGGGTTACATGGTCGTCTGACTTCACTTGGAGTCGAACTTCCGGATGATGCTATCATTGACAGAATCCTCCAGTCTCTCCCACCAAGCTATAAAGGCTTTGTGCTTAACTACAACATGCAAGGGATGGAGAAGACCATTCCCGAGTTGTACTCGATGCTCAATTCTGCAGAAGTAGAAATCAAGAAGGAGCATCAAGTGTTGATGGTCAACAAGACCACTAGTTTCAAGAAAGGCAGGGGTAAGAAGAACTTCAAGAAAGACGGCAAAGCTGTTGCCGTGCCCGGTAAGCCAGATGCCGGGAAGAAGAAAAAGAACGGACCCAAGCCTGAGACTGAGTGCTTCTATTGCAAGGGAAAAGGTCACTGGAAGCGGAACTGCCCCAAATACTTAGCAGACAAGAAGGCCGGCAACGTTTAAGGTATATGTGATATACATGTTATTGATGTGTACCTTACCAGCGCTCGCAGTAGCTCCTGGGTATTTGATACCGGTGCTGTTGCTCACATTTGCAACTCAAAGCAGGAACTGCGGAATAAGCGGAGACTGGCCAAGGACAAGGTGACGATGCGCGTCGGGAATGGTTCAAAGGTCGATGTGATCGCCGTCGGCACGCTACCTCTACATCTACCGTCGGGATTAGTTTTAAACCTTCATAATTGTTATTTAGTACCAGCTTTAAGCATGAACATTGTATCAGGGTCTTGCTTGATGTGAGACGGCTACTCATTTAAGTCAGAGAATAATGGTTGTTCTATTTATATGAGTGATATGTTTTATGGTCATGCTCCGCTGGTGAATGGTTTATTCTTGATGAATCTCGATCGTGATGTTACACATATTCATAGTGTGAGTACCAAAAGATGCAAAGTTGATAATGATAGTCCCACATACTTGTGGCACTGTCGCTTTGGTCATATCGGCGTTAAGCGCATGAAGAAGCTCCATACTGATGGACTATTACAGTCTCTTGACTTTGAATCATTTGACACATGCGAACCGTGCCTCATGGGCAAGATGACTAAGACTCCATTCTCAGGAATAATGGAGAGAGCAACCGACTTATTGGAAATAATACATACTGATGTGTGTGGTCCAATGAACGTCGAAGCTCGCGGTGGTTATCGTTATGTTCTCACTCTCACCGATGATTTGAGTAGGTATGGGTATATCTACTTGATGAAGCACAAATCTGAGACGTTTGAAAAGTTCAAGGAATTTCAGAGTGAGGTTGAGAATCAACATGACAGAAAAATTAAATGTCTACGATCTGATCGTGGAGGAGAATATTTGAGTCACGAGTTTGGCACACACCTAAAGAACTGTGGAATCGTTTCACAACTGATGCCGCCTGGCACACCGCAGCGCAACGGAGTGTCTGAACGTCGTAATCACACTTTATTAGATATGGTACGATCTATGATGTCTCTCACCGACTTACCGCTATCATTTTGGGGATACGCATTGGAAACTGCAGCATTCACTTTAAATAGGGCACTGTCTAAATCCGTTGAGACGACACCGTATGAACTATGCTTTGGCAAGAAACCTAAGTAGTCGTTTCTTAAAGTTTGGGGCTGCGATGCTTATGTGAAGAAACTTCAACCAGAAAAGCTCGAACCCAAAGCGGAGAAATGCGTATTCATAGGATACCCTAAGGAAACTATTGGGTATACCTTCTATCTTAGATCCGAAGGTAAAACCTTTGTTGCCAAGAACGGATCCTCTCTAGAGAAAGAGTTTCTCTCGAAAGAAGTAAGTGGGAGGAAGGTAGAACTTGATGAGGTAATTACACCCCCTCTCGAACAGGAAAGTAGCGCAGCGCAAGAAGTTGTTCCCGTGGTGCCTACACCGACTGAAGAGGAAGTTAATGATGATGATCATGAAGCTTCGGATCAAGTTACTACTGAACCGCGAAGGTGCACAAGGGTACGCTCCGCACCAGAGTGGTACGGCAACCCTGTGATGGAAATCATGTTGTTAGACAACGGTGAACCTTTGAACTATGAAGAAGCGATGGCGGGCCCAGATTCCAACAAATGGCTTGAGGAAATCCGAGATAGGATCCATGTATGAGAATAAAGTATAGACTTTGGTGGACTTGCCCGATGACCGGCGAGCCATAGAAAATAAATGGATCTTCAAGAAGAAGACTGATGCAAACGGTAATCTAACCGTTTACAAAGCTCGACTTGTCGCAAAGGGTTTTCAGCAAATTCAAGGAATTGACTACGAAGAGACTTTCTCTCCCGTAGCGAAGCTGAAATCAGTCCGAATCATGTTAGCAATTGTCGCCTTTTATGATTAAGAAATTTGGCAAATGGACGTCAAAACATCGTTCCTTAATGGGAACCTTAAGGAAGAGTTGTATATGATGCAACCAGAAGGTTTTTCGACCCTAAGGGTGCTAACAAAGTGTGCAAGCTCCAGCGCTCCATCTATGGGCTGGTGCAAGCATCTCGGAGTTGGAACATTCGCTTTAATGAGGTGATTAAAGCGTTTGGGTTCATACAGGTTTACGGAGAAGCCTGTCTGTACAAGAAAGTGAGTGGGAGCTCTGTAGATTTCCTCATACTATATGTGGATGACATATTATTGATGGGGAATAATACAGAGATGTTGGAGAGCATAAAGGCCTATTTGAACAAGAGTTTTTCAATGAAGGACCTTGGAGAAGCTGCATACATATTAGGCATCAAGATCTATAGAGATAGATCGAGACGCCTCATAGGTCTTTCGCAAAGTACATACCTTGACAAGATATTGAAGAAGTTCAATATGGAAAACTCAAAGAAAGGGTTCTTGCCAGTTTTGCAAGGTATGAGATTGAGTAAGACTCAGTCGCCGACCACGGCAGCAGATAGAGAGAAGATGAGTTATGTCCCCTACGCTTCAGCCGTGGGCTCTCTAATGCATGACATGCTATGTACCAGACCTGATATAAACCTTGCCATAAGTTTGGTAGGGAGGTACCAAAGTAATCCCGGTGCGGAACACTGGACAGCGGTCAAGAATATCCTTAAGTACCTGAAAAGGACTAAGGAAATGTTTCTCGTTTATGGAGGTGACGAAGAGCTCGTCGTAAAGGGTTACGTCGACGCTAGCTTCGACACAGATCGGGATGACTCTAAGTCACAGACCGGATACGTATATGTGTTGAATGGTGGGGCAGTGAGCTGGTGCAGCAGCAAGCAAGAAGTCGTGGCAGCATCTACATGTGAAGCGGAGTACATAGGTGCTTCAGAAGCGGCTCATGAAGGAATTTGGATGAAGGAGCTCATCACCGACCTTGGAGTGGTTCCAAGCGCGTCGGGTCCTATGACACTCTTCTGTGATAACACTGGAGTCATTGACATAGCCAAGGAGCCCAGGTTTCACCAGAAGACAAAGCACATCAAGCGCCGCTACAACTCCATCCAGGACCATGTCTAGAGTGGAGTGATAGATATTTGTAAAGTACACACGGATCTGAATATTGCAGACCCGTTGACTAAACCTCTTCCACGAGCAAAACGTGATCAACACCATAATGCTATGGGTGTTCGATACATCACAATGTAACTAGATTATTGACTCTAGTGCAAGTGGGAGACTGTTGGAAATATGCCCTAGAGGCAATAATAAAATAGTTATTATCATATTTCCCTGTTCATGATAATCGTCTATTGTTCATGCTATAATTGTATTAACAGGAAACAGTAATACATGTGTGAATGAATAGATCACAATGTGTCCCTAGCAAGCCTCTAGTTGGATAGCTCGTTAGTCAATAGATGATCATGGTTTCCTGATCATGGGCATTAGATGTCATTGATAACGGGATCACATCATTGGGAGAATGATGTGATGGACAAGACCCAAACCTAAGCCTAGAACTAGATCATATTGTTCGTATGCTAAAGCTTTTCTAATGTCAAGTATCTTTTCCTTTGACCGTGAGATTGTGCAACTCCCGGATACCGTAGGAGTGCTTTGGGTGTATCAAACGTCACAACGTAACTGGGTGACTATAAAGGTGCACTACGGGTACCTCCGAAAGTGTCTGTTGGGTTGGCACGAATCGAGATCGGGATTTGTCACTCCGTGTGACAGAGAGGTAGCTCTGGGCCCACTCGGTAGAACATCATCATGAGCTCAATGTGACTAAGTAGTTAGTCACGCGATGACGTGCTACGGAACGAGTAAAGAGACTTACCGGTAACGAGATTGAACAAGGTATAGGTATACCGACGATCAAATCTCGGGCAAGTTCTATACCGATAGACAAATGGAATCGTATACGGGATTGATTGAATCCTTGACATCGTGGTTCATCCGATGAGATCATCCTGGAGCTGGTGGGAGCCACCATGGGTATCCAGACCCCGCTGATGGTTATTGGCCAGAGAGGTGTCTCGGTCATGTCTGCCTGTCTCCCGAACCCGTTGGGTCTACACACTTAAGGTTCGATGACGCTAGGGTTATAGGGAATTGTTGTACGAGGTTACCGAAAGTTGTTCGGAGTCCCGGATGAGATCCCGGACGTCATGAGGAGCTCCGGACTGGTCCGGAGGTAAAGATTGATATATAGGACGGATGGTTTTGGACACCGGAAGTGTTTCGGGCGTCACCGGTAACGTACCGGGACCATCGGGACCACCGGAGGTGGTCCCGGGGGACCACCGAAGGGGGGCAACGACCCCGGGAGGCTAGATGGGCTAAGTGGGGAAGGGAACCAGCCCCTAGGTGGGCTGGTGCGCCCCCACCCAGCCCATGCGCACCAGAGAAAGGGGGAAGGGGGGAACCCTAGCATAGGTGGGCCTAAGGCCCACCAGAGGGGTGCGCCACCCCTCTTCCCTGCCCTGGCCGCCGCCCCCTCTCCCATGTGGGGCTGCCGCACCCCTTGGGGGTGGAAACCCTAAGGGCTGCGCCCCCTCCCTCTCCCCCTATATATAGATGAGGACTCGGGGCTGTTTGGGACACGGTTTCATCTCTCTCTCGGCGCAGCCCTGCTCCTCTCCCTCCTCCTCTCTGCCGGCGCTTGGCGAAGCCCTCCCGGGAGACCTCGTCTCTCCACCGACACCACGCCGTCATGTTGCTGGACTTCTTCCCCAACCTCTCCCTCCTCCTTTCTGGATCAAGGTGCGGGAGACGTCACCGGGCTGCACGTGTGTTGAACGCGGAGGTGCCGTTGTTCGGCACTAGATCGGAATCGCTGCGAGTACGACTCCATCAACCGCGTTCTAGCAACGCTTCCGCTTAGCGATCTTCAAAGGTATGAAGATGCTCTTACCCCTCTCTCGTTGCTGGTCTCTCCATAGGAAGATCTGAATATGCATAGGAAATTTTTTAATTTATGCTACGTTACACAACAGTGGCATCAGAGCCACGTTTTCTATGCGTAGATTCTATGCACGAGTAGAACACAAAAGTTGTGGGCGATGGTTTTTCAATTTGCTTACCGTTACTAGTCTTATTCTTTTCCGGCGGTATTGTGGGATGAAGCGGCCCGGACCGACCTTACACGTACGCTTACGTGAGACTGGTTCCACCGACAGACCTGCACATCGTGCATAAAGGTGGCTAGCGGGTGTCTGTCTCTCCTACTCTAGTCGGATTGGATTTGATGAAAAGGGTCCTTATGAAGGGTAAATAGCTTTGGCATATCATCGTTGTGGCTGTCACGTAGGTAAGAAGTCGTTCTTGCTAGAAACCCAAATCAGCCACGTAAAACTTGCAACAACAATTAGAGGACGTCTAACTTGTTTTTGCAGGGTTTGACATGCGATGTGATATGGCCAAAGTTGTGATGATTCATGTATGATGTATGAGATGATCATGTTATTGTAATAGGTTTCACGACTTGCATGTCGATGATTATGACAACCGGCAGGAGCCATAGGAGTTGTCTTAATTTATTGTATGAGATGCAACGCCATGTGCTTACTACTTTTACTTCATTGCTAACGGTTAGCCATAGTAGTAGTGATAGTAGTAGTTGGCGTGACGACTTCACAGAGACACGATGATGGAGATCATGATGATGGAGATCATGGTGTCACGCCGGTGACGATGATGATCATGCGATGCCTGAAGATGGAGATCGAAAGAGCAAAGATGATAATGGCCATACCATGTCACTATATGATTGCATTGTGATGTTTTATCATGTTTTACATCTTATTGCTTAAAATGACGGTAGCATAATAAGATGATCCCTCTTAAAATTTCGAGAACGTATTCCCCTAAGTGTGCACCGTTGCGAAGGTTCGTTGTCTCGAAGCACCACGTGATGATCGGGTGTGATAGATTCTAACGTTCGCATACAACGGGTGTAAGCCAGATTTACACACGCGAAACACCTAGTTTGACTCGATGAGCTTAGCATGTACAGACATGACCTCGAATACAAGAGACCGAAAGGTGGAACATGAGTCGTATGGTTGAATACGATCAGCATGAAGTTGCTCACCATGGTGACTAGTCCGTCTCACGTGATGATCGGACACGGGTTAGTGAACATGGATCATGTATCACTTAGATGACTAGAGGGATGTCGATTTAAGTGGGAGTTCATACTTAATTTGATTAAATGAACTTAATTGTCATGAACTTAGTCTAAAAGTTGTCTTTATAAATATTGTAGATGTCCAACGTCAACCTCAACTTCAACGCATTCCTAGAGAAAAACAAGCTGAAAGATGATGGTAGCAACTATGCGGACTGGGTTCGCAACCTGAAACTCATCCTTGAAGCAGCTAAAAAGGCTTATGTCCTTAATGCGCCGCTAGGTGACCCTCCCGCTCCCGCAGCAGCCCAGGACATTCTGAACGTCTGGCAAGCGCGGAGTGATGACTACTCTCTGGTCAGGTGTGGCATGTTATACAGTTTAGAAACGGGGCTCCAAAGGCGTTTTGAGCAACACGGGGCATATGAGATGTTCCAGGAGCTGAAGCTAGTTTTTCAAGCTCATGCCCGTGTCGAGAGATATGAAGTCTCCGACAAGTTCTTCAGCTGTAAGATGGAGGAGAACAGTTCTGTCAATGAGCACATACTCAAAATGTCTGGGTTACACGGTCGTCTGACTTCACTTGGAGTCGAACTTCCGGATGATGCTATCATTGACAGAATCCTCCAGTCTCTCCCACCAAGCTACAAAGGCTTTGTGCTTAACTACAACATGCAAGGGATGGAGAAGACCATTCCCGAGTTGTACACGATGCTCAAGTCTGCAGAAGTAGAAATCAAGAAGGAGCATCAAGTGTTGATGGTCAACAAGACCACTAGTTTCAAGAAAGGCAGGGGTAAGAAGAACTTCAAGAAAGACGGCAAAGATGTTGCCGTGCCCGGTAAGCCAGATGCCGGGAAGAAGAAAAAGAACGGACCCAAGCCTGAGACTGAGTGCTTCTATTGCAAGGGAAAAGGTCACTGGAAGCGGAACTTCCCCAAATACTTAGCAGACAAGAAGGCCGGCAACGTTTAAGGTATATGTGATATACATGTTATTGATGTGTACCTTACCAGTGCTCGTAGTAGCTCCTGGGTATTTGATACTGGTGCTGTTGCTCACGTTTGCAACTCAAAGCAGGAACTGCGGAATAAGCGGAGACTGGCCAAGGACGAGGTGACGATGCGCGTCGGGAATGGTTCAAAGGTCGATGTGATCGCCGTCGGCACGCTACCTCTACATCTACCGTCGGGATTAGTTTTAAACCTTCATAATTGTTATTTAGTACCAGCTTTAAGCATGAACATTGTATCAGGGTCTTGCTTGATGTGAGACGGCTACTCATTTAAGTCAGAGAATAATGGTTGTTCTATTTATATGAGTGATATGTTTTATGGTCATGCTCCGCTGGTGAATGGTTTATTCTTGATGAATCTCGATCGTGATGTTACACATATTCATAGTGTGAGTACCAAAAGATGCAAAGTTGATAATGATAGTCCCACATACTTGTGGCACTGCCGCTTTGGTCATATCGGCGTTAAGCGCATGAAGAAGCTCCATACTGATGGACTATTAGAGTCTCTTGACTTTGAATCATTTGACACATGCGAACCGTGCCTCATGGGCAAGATAACTAAGACTCCATTCTCAGGAATAATGGAGAGAGCAACCGACTTATTGGAAATAATACATACTGATGTGTGTGGTCCAATGAACATCGAAGCTCGCGGTGGTTATCGTTATGTTCTCACTCTCACCGATGATTTGAGTAGGTATGGGTATATCTACTTGATGAAGCACAAATCTGAGACGTTTGAAAAGTTCAAGGAATTTCAGAGTGAGGTTGAGAATCAACATGACAGAAAAATTAAATGTCTACGATCTGATCGTGGAGGAGAATATTTGAGTCACGAGTTTGGCACACACCTAAGGAAGTGTGGAATCGTTTCACAACTGACGCCGCCTGGCACACCGCAGTGCAACGGAGTGTCTGAACGTCGTAATCGCACTTTATTAGATATGGTACGATCTATGATGTCTCTCACCGACTTACCGCTATCATTTTGGGGATACGCATTAGAAACAGCAGCATTCACTTTAAATAGGGCACCGTCTAAATCCGTTGAGATGACACCGTATGAACTATGGTTTGGCAAGAAATCTAAGTGGTCATTTCTTAAAGTTTGGGGCTGCGATGCTTATGTGAAGAAACTTCAACCAGAAAAGCTCGAACCCAAAGCGGAGAAATGCGTATTCATAGGATACCCTAAGGAAACTATTGGGTATACCTTCTATCTTAGATCCGAAGGTAAAACCTTTGTTGCCAAGAACGGATCCTTTCTAGAGAAAGAGTTTCTCTCGAAAGAAGTAAGTGGGAGGAAGGTAGAACTTGATGAAGTAATTACACCCCCTCTCGAACAGGAAAGTAGCGTAGCGCAAGAAGTTGTTCCCGTGGTGCCTACACCGACTGAAGAGGAAGTTAATGATGATGATCATGAAGCTTCGGATCAAGTTACTACTGAACCGCGAAGGTGCACAAGGGTACGCTCCGCACCAGAGTGGTACGGCAACCCTGTGATGGAAATCATGTTGTTAGACAACGGTGAACCTTCGAACTATGAAGAAGCGATGGCGGGCCCAGATTCCAACAAATGGCTTGAGGCCATGAAATCCGAGATAGGATCCATGTATGAGAACAAAGTATGGACTTTGGTGGACTTGCCCGATGACCGACGAGCCATAGAAAATAAATGGATCTTCAAGAAGAAGACTGATGCAAACGGTAATGTAACCATTTACAAAGCTCGACTTGTCGCAAAGGGTTTTCGACAAATTCAAGGAATTGACTACGAAGAGACTTTCTCTCCCGTAGCGAAGCTGAAATCAGTCCGAATCATGTTAGCAATTACCTCCTTTTATGATTATGAAATTTGGCAAATGGACGTCAAAACAGCGTTCCTTAATGGGAACCTTAAGGAAGTGTTGTATATGATGCAACCAGAAGGTTTTGTCGACCCTAAGGGTGCTAACAAAGTGTGCAAGCTCCAGCGCTCCATCTATGGGCTGGTGCAAGCATCTCGGAGTTGGAACATTCGCTTTAATGAGGTGATTAAAGCGTTTGGGTTCATACAGGTTTATGGAGAAGCCTGTCTGTACAAGAAAGTGAGTGGGAGCTCTGTATCTTTCCTCATAATATATGTGGATGACATATTATTGATGGGGAATAACATAGAGATGTTGGAGAGCATAAAGGCCTATTTGAACAAGAGTTTTTCAATGAAGGACCTTGGAGAAGCTGCATACATATTAGGCATCAAGATCTATAGAGATAGATTGAGACTCCTCATAGGTCTTTCGCAAAGTACATACCTTGACAAGATATTGAAGAAGTTCAATATGGAAAACTCAAAGAAAGGGTTCTTGCCAGTTTTGCAAGGTATGAGATTGAGTAAGACTCAGTCGCCGACCACGGCAGCAGATAGAGAGAAGATGAGTTCTGTCCCCTACGCTTAAGCCATGGGCTCTCTAATGTATGACATGCTGTGTACCAGACCTGATATAAACCTTGCCATAAGTTTGGTAGGGAGGTACCAAAGTAATCCCGGTGCCGAACACTGGACAGCGGTCAAGAATATCCTTAAGTACCTGAAAAGGACTAAGGAAATGTTTCTCGTTTATGGAGGTGACGAAGAGCTCGTCGTAAAGGGTTACGTCGACGCTAGCTTCGACACAGATCCGGATGACTCTAAGTCACAGACCGGATACGTATATGTGTTGAATGGTGGGGCAGTGAGCTGGTGCAGCAGCAAGCAAGAAGTCGTGGCAGCATCTACATGTGAAGTGGAGTACATAGGTGCTTGAGAAGCGGCTCATGAAGGAATTTGGATGAAGGAGCTCATCACCGACCTTGGAGTGGTTCCAAGCGCGTCGGGTCCTATGACACTCTTCTGTGATAACACTGGAGTCATTGACATAGCCAAGGAGCCCAGGTTTCACCAGAAGACAAAGCACATCAAGCGCCGCTACAACTCCATCCAGGACCATGTCTAGAGTGGAGTGATAGATATTTGTAAAGTACACACGGATCTGAATATTGCAGACCCGTTGACTAAACCTCTTCCACGAGCAAAACATGATCAACACCATAATGCTATGGGTGTTCGATACATCACAATGTAACTAGATTATTGACTCTAGTGCAAGTGGGAGACTGTTGGAAATATGCCCTAGAGGCAATAATAAAATAGTTATTATCATATTTCCCTGTTCATGATAATCGTCCATTGTTCATGCTATAATTGTATTAACAGGAAACAGTAATACATGTGTGAATGAATAGATCACAATGTGTCCCTAGCAAGCCTCTAGTTGGCTAGCTCGTTAGTCAATAGATGATCATGGTTTCCTGATCATGGGCATTAGATGTCATTGATAACGGGATCACATCATTGGGAGAATGATGTGATGGACAAGACCCAAACCTAAGCCTAGAACTAGATCGTATTGTTCGTATGCTAAAGCTTTTCTAATGTCAAGTATCTTTTCCTTTGACCGTGAGATTGTGCAACTCCCGGATACCGTAGGAGTGTTTTGGGTGTATCAAACGTCACAACGTAACTGGGTGACTATAAAGGTGCACTACGGGTACCTCCGAAAGTGTCTGTTGGGTTGGCACGAATCGAGATCGGGATTTGTCACTCCGTGTGACAGAGAGGTAGCTCTGGGCCCACTCGGTAGAAGATCATCATGAGCTCAATGTGACTAAGTAGTTAGTCACGCGATGACGTGCTACAGAACGAGTAAAGAGACTTACCGGTAACGAGATTGAACAAGGTATAGGTATACCGACGATCAAATCTCGGGCAAGTTCTATACCGATAGACAAAGGGAATCGTATACGGGATTGATTGAATCCTTGACATCGTGGTTCATCCGATGAGATCATCGTGGAGCTGGTGGGAGCCACCATGGGTATCCAGACCCCACTGATGGTTATTGGCCAGAGAGGTGTCTCGGTCATGTCTGCGTGTCTCCCGAACCCGTTGGGTCTACACACTTAAGGTTCGATGATGCTAGGGTTATAGGGATTGTTGTACGAGGTTACCGAAAGATGTTCGGAGTCCCGTATGAGATCCCGGACGTCACGAGGAGCTCCGGACTGGTCCGGAGGTAAATATTGATATATAGGACGGATCGTTTTGGACACCGGAAGTGTTTCGGGCGTCACCGGTAACGTACCGGGACCACCGGGACCACCGAAGGGGGGCAACGACCCCGGGAGGCTAGATGGGCTAAGTGGGGAAGGGAACCAGCCCCTAGGTGGGCTGGTGCGCCCCCACCCAGCCCATGCGCACCAGAGAAAGGGGGAAGGGGGGAACCCTAGCATAGGTGGGCCTAAGGCCCACCAGAGGGGTGCGCCACCCCTCTTCCCTGCCCTGGCCGCCGCCCCCTCTCCCATGTGGGGCTGCCGCACCCCTTGGGGGTGGGAACCCTAAGGGCTGCGCCCCCTCCCTCTCCCCCTATATATAGATGAGGACTCGGGGCTGTTTGGGACACGGTTTGATCTCTCTCTCGGCGCAGCCCTGCTCCTCTCCCTCCTCCTCTCTGCCGGCGCTTGGCGAAGCCCTCCCGGGAGACCTCGTCTCTCCACCGACACCACGCCGTCATGTTGCTGGACTTCTTCCCCAACCTCTCCCTCCTCCTTGCTGGATCAAGGTGCGGGAGACGTCACCGGGCTGCACGTGTGTTGAACGCGGAGGTGCCGTTGTTCGGCACTAGATCGGAATCGCTGCGAGTACGACTCCATCAACCGCGTTCTAGCAACGCTTCCGCTTAGCAATCTTCAAAGGTATGAAGATGCTCTTACCCCTCTCTCGTTGCTGGTCTCTCCATAGGAAGATCTGAATATGCATAGGAAATTTTTTAATTTATGCTACGTTACCCAACAGTGGCATCAGAGCCATGTTTTCTATGCGTAGATTCTATGCACGAGTAGAACACAAAAGTTGTGGGCGATGGTTTGTCAATTTTCTTGCTGTTACTAGTCTTATTCTTTTCCGGCGGTATTGTGGGATGAAGCGGCCCGGACCGACCTTACACGTACGCTTACGTGAGACTGGTTCCACCGACAGACATGCACATCGTGCATAAAGGTGGCTAGCGGGTGTCTGTCTCTCCTACTCTAGTCGGATTGGATTTGATGAAAAGGGTCCTTATGAAGGGTAAATAGCTTTGGCATATCATCGTTGTGGCTGTCACGTAGGTAAGAAAGCGTTCTTGCTAGAAACCCAAATCAGCCACGTAAAACTTGCAACAACAATTAGAGGACGTCTAACTTGTTTTTGCAGGGTTTGACATGCGATGTGATATGGCCAAAGTTGTGATGATTCATGTATGATGTATGAGATGATCATGTTATTGTAATAGGTTTCACGACTTGCATGTCGATGATTATGACAACCGGCAGGAGCCATAGGAGTTGTCTTAATTTATTGTATGAGATGCAACGCCATGTGCTTACTACTTTTACTTCATTGCTAACGGTTAGCCATAGTAGTAGTGATAGTAGTAGTTGGCGTGACGACTTCACAGAGACACGATGATGGAGATCATGATGATGGCGATCATGGTGTCACACCGGTGACGATGATGATCATGCGATGCCTGAAGATGGAGATCGAAAGAGCAAAGATGATAATGGCCATACCATGTCACTATATGATTGCATTGTGATGTTTTATCATGTTTTACATCTTATTGCTTAAAATGACGGTAGCATAATAAGATGATCCCTCTTAAAATTTCGAGAACGTATTCCCCTAAGTGTGCACCGTTGCGAAGGTTCGTTGTCTCGAAGCACCACGTGATGATCGGGTGTGATAGATTCTAACGTTCGCATACAACGGGTGTAAGCCAGATTTACACACGCGAAACACCTAGGTTGACTCGATGAGCTTAGCATGTACAGACAAGACCTCGAATACAAGAGACCGAAAGGTCGAACATGAGTCGTATGGTTGAATTCGATCAGCATGAAGTTGCTCACCATGGTGACTAGTCCGTCTCACGTCATGATCGGACACGGGTTAGTCAACATGGATCATGTATCACTTAGATGACTAGAGGGATGTCGATTTAAGTGGGAGTTCATACTTAATTTGATTAAATGAAATTAATTGTCATGAACTTAGTCTAAAAGTTGTCTTTATAAATATTGTAGATGTCCAACGTCAACCTCAACTTCAACG
Source organism: Hordeum vulgare subsp. vulgare (assembly GCF_904849725.1). Lineage (NCBI taxonomy): Eukaryota > Viridiplantae > Streptophyta > Magnoliopsida > Poales > Poaceae > Hordeum > Hordeum vulgare. The sequence goes on from NC_058521.1 coordinate 189,889,975, forward strand.
CATTCCTAGAGAAAAACAAGCTGAAAGATGATGGTAGCAACTATGCGGACTGGGTTCGCAACCTGAAACTCATCCTTGAAGCAGCTAAAAAGGCTTATGTCCTTAATGCGCCACTAGGTGACCCTCCCGCTCCCGCAGCAGCCCAGGACATTCTGAACGTCTGGCAAGCGCGGAGTGATGACTACTCTCTGGTCAGGTGTGGCATGTTATACAGTTTAGAAACGGGGCTCCAAAGGCGTTTTGAGCAACACGGGGCATATGAGATGTTCCAGGAGCTGACGCTAGTTTTTCAAGCTCATGCCCGTGTCGAGAGATATGAAGTCTCCGACAAGTTCTTCAGCTGTAAGATGGAGGAGAACAGTTCTGTCAATGAGCACATACTCAAAATGTCTGGGTTACACGGTCGTCTGACTTCACTTGGAGTCGAACTTCCGGATGATGCTATCATTGACAGAATCCTCCAGTCTCTCCCACCAAGCTACAAAGGCTTTGTGCTTAACTACAACATGCAAGGGATGGAGAAGACCATTCCCGAGTTGTACTCGATGCTCAAGTCTGCAGAAGTAGAAATCAAGAAGGAGCATCAAGTGTTGATGGTCAACAAGACCACTAGTTTCAAGAAAGGCAGGGGTAAGAAAAACTTCAAGAAAGACAGCAAAGATGTTGCCGTGCCCGGTAAGCCAGATGCCGGGAAGAAGAAAAAGAACGGACCCAAGCCTGAGACTGAGTGCTTCTATTGCAAGGGAAAAGGTCACTGGAAGCGGAACTGCCCCAAATACTTAGCAGACAAGAAGGCCGGCAACGTTTAAGGTATATGTGATATACATGTTATTGATGTGTACCTTACCAGTGCTCGTAGTAGCTCCTGGGTATTTGATACCGGTGCTGTTGCTCACACTTGCAACTCAAAGCAGGAACTGCGGAATAAGCGGAGACTGGCCAAGGACGAGGTGACGATGCGCGTCGGGAATGGTTCAAAGGTCGATGTGATCGCCGTCGGCACGCTACCTCTACATCTACCGTCGGGATTAGTTTTAAACCTTCATAATTGTTATTTAGTACCAGCTTTAAGCATGAACATTGTATCAGGGTCTTGCTTGATGTGAGACGGCTACTCATTTAAGTCAGAGAATAATGGTTGTTCTATTTATATGAGTGATATGTTTTATGGTCATGCTCCGCTGGTGAATGGTTTATTCTTGATGAATCTCGATCGTGATGTTACACATATTCATAGTGTGAGTACCAAAAGATGCAAAGTTGATAATGATAGTCCCACATACTTGTGGCACTGCCGCTTTGGTCATATCGGCGTTAAGCGCATGAAGAAGCTCCATACTGATGGACTATTAGAGTCTCTTGACTTTGAATCATTTGACACATGCGAACCGTGCCTCATGGGCAAGATGACTAAGACTCCATTCTCAGGAATAATGGAGAGAGCAACCGACTTATTGGAAATAATACATACTGATGTGTGTGGTCCAATGAACGTCGAAGCTCGCGGTGGTTATCATTATGTTCTCACTCTCACCGATGATTTGAGTAGGTATGGGTATATCTACTTGATGAAGCACAAATCTGAGACGTTTGAAAAGTTCAAGGAATTTCAGAGTGAGGTTGAGAATCAAGATGACAGAAAAATTTAATGTCTACGATCTGATCGTGGAGGAGAATATTTGAGTCACGAGTTTGGCACACACCTAAGGAAGTGTGGAATCGTTTCACAACTGACGCCGCCTGGCACACCGCAGCGCAACGGAGTGTCTGAACGTCGTAATCGCACTTTATTAGATATGGTACGATCTATGATGTCTCTCACCGACTTACCGCTATCATTTTGGGGATACGCATTAGAAACAGCAGCATTCACTTTAAATAGGGCACCGTCTAAATCCGTTGAGATGACACCGTATGAACTATGGTTTGGCAAGAAATCTAAGTGGTCGTTTCTTAAAGTTTGGGGCTGCGATGCTTATGTGAAGAAACTTCAACCAGAAAAGCTCGAACCCAAAGCGGAGAAATGCGTATTCATAGGATACCCTAAGGAAACTATTGGGTATACCTTCTATCTTAGATCCGAAGGTAAAACCTTTGTTGCCAAGAACGGATCCTTTCTAGAGAAAGAGTTTCTCTCGAAAGAAGTAAGTGGGAGGAAGGTAGAACTTGATGAAGTAATTACACCCCCTCTCGAACAGGAAAGTAGCGCAGCGCAAGAAGTTGTTCCCGTGGTGCCTACACCGACTGAAGAGGAAGTTAATGATGATGATCATGAAGCTTCGGATCAAGTTACTACTGAACCGCGAAGGTGCACAAGGGTACGCTCCGCACCAGAGTGGTATGGCAACCCTGTGATGGAAATCATGTTGTTAGACAACGGTGAACCTTCGAACTATGTAGAAGCGATGCCGGGCCCAGATTCCAACAAATGGCTTGAGGCCATGAAATCCGAGATAGGATCCATGTATGAGAACAAAGTATGGACTTTGGTGGACTTGCCCGATGACCGGCGAGCCATAGAAAATAAATGGATCTTCAAGAAGAAGACTGATGCAAACGGTAATGTAACCGTTTACAAAGCTCGACTTGTCGCAAAGGGTTTTCGACAAATTCAAGGAATTGACTACGAAGAGACTTTCTCTCCCGTAGCGAAGCTGAAATCAGTCTGAATCATGTTAGCAATTGCCGCCTTTTATGATTATGAAATTTGGCAAATGGACGTCAAAACAGCGTTCCTTAACGGGAACCTTAAGGAAGAGTTGTATATGATGCAACCAGAAGGTTTTGTCGACCCTAAGGGTGCTAACAAAGTGTGCAAGCTCCAGCGCTCCATCTATGGGCTGGTGCAAGCATCTCGGAGTTGGAACATTCGCTTTAATGAGGTGATTAAAGCGTTTGGGTTCATACAGGTTTACGGAGAAGCCTGTCTGTACAAGAAAGTGAGTGGGAACTCTATAGCTTTCCTCATACTATATGTGGATGACATATTATTGATGGGGAATAATATAGAGATTTTGGAGAGCATAAAGGCCTATTTGAACAAGAGTTTTTCAATGAAGGACCTTGGAGAAGCTGCATACATATTAGGCATCAAGATCTATAGAGATAGATCGAGACGCCTCATAGGTCTTTCGCAAAGTACATACCTTGACAAGATATTGAATAAGTTCAATATGGAAAACTCAAAGAAAGGGTTCTTGCCAGTTTTGCAAGGTATGAGATTGAGTAAGACTCAGTCGCTGACCACGGCAGCAGATAGAGAGAAGATGAGTTCTGTCCCCTACGCTTCAGCCGTGGGCTCTCTAATGTATGCCATGCTGTGTACCAGACCTGATATAAACCTTGCCATAAGTTTGGTAGGGAGGTACCAAAGTAATCCCGGTGCGGAACACTGGACAGCGGTCAAGAATGTCCTTAATTACCTGAAAAGGACTAAGGAAATGTTTCTCGTTTATGGAGGTGACGAAGAGCTCGTCATAAAGGGTTACGTCGACGCTAGCTTCGACACAGATCCGGATGACTCTAAGTCACAGACCGGATACGTATATGTGTTGAATGGTGGGGCAGTGAGCTGGTGCAGCAGCAAGCAAGAAGTTGTGGCAGCATCTACATGTGAAGCGGAGTACATAGCTGCTTCAGAAGCGGCTCATGAAGGAATTTGGATGAAGGAGCTCATCACCGACCTTGGAGTGGTTCCAAGCGCGTCGGGTCCTATGACAATCTTCTGTGATAACACTGGAGCCATTGCCATAGCCAAGGAGCCCAGGTTTCACCGGAAGACGAAGCACATCAAGCGCCGCTACAACTCCATGCAGGACCATGTCCAGAGTGGAGTGATAGATATTTGTAAAGTACACACGGATCTGAATATTGCAGACCCGTTGACTAAACCTCTTCCACGAGCAAAACATGATCAACACCATAATGCTATTGGTGTTCGATACATCACAATGTAACTAGATTATTGACTCTAGTGCAAGTGGGAGACTGTTGGAAATATGCCCTAGAGGCAATAATAAAATAGTTATTATCATATTTCACTGTTCATGATAATCGTCTATTGTTCATGCTATAATTGTATTAACAGGAAACAGTAATACATGTGTGAATGAATAGATCACAATGTGTCCCTAGCAAGCCTCTAGTTGGCTAGCTTGTTAGTCAATAGATGATCATGGTTTCCTGATCATGGGCATTAGATGTCATTGATAACGGGATCACATCATTGGGAGAATGATGTGATGGACAAGACCCAAACCTAAGCCTAGCACTAGATCGTATTGTTCGTATGCTAAAGCTTTTCTAATGTCAAGTATCTTTTCCTGCGACCATGAGATTGTGCAACTCCCGGATACCGTAGGAGTGCTTTGGGTGTATCAAACGTCACAACGTAACTGGTGACTATAAAGGTGCAATACGGGTACCTCCGAAAGTGTCTCTTGGGTTGGCACGAATCGAGATCGGGATTTGTCACTCCGCGTGACGGAGAGGTATCTCTGGGCCCACTCGGTAGAACATCATCATGAGCTCAATGTGACTAAGTAGTTAGTCACACGATGACGTGCTACGGAACAAGTAAAGAGACTTAGCAGTAACGAGATTGAACAAGGTATAGGTAGACCAATGATCGAATCTCGGGCAAGTTCTATACCGACAGACAAAGGGAATCATATACGGGATTGATTGAATCCTTGACATCGTGGTTCATCCGATGAGATCATCGAGGAGCTAGTGGGAGCCACCATGGGTATCCAGACCCCGCTGATGGTTATTGGCCAGAGAGGTGTCTCGGTCATGTCTGCCTATCTCCCGAACCCGTAGGGTCTACACACTTAAGGTTTGATTACGCTAGGGTTATAGGGAATTGTTGTACGAGGTTACCGAAAGTTGTTCGGAGTCCCGGGTGAGATCCCGGACGTCACGAGGAGCTCCGGAATGGTCCGGAGGTAAAGATTCATATATAGGACGGATGGTTTTAGACACCGGAAGTGTTTCGGGCGTCACCGGTAACGTACCGGGACCACCGGGACCACCGGAGGTGGTCCCGGGGGCCCACCAAAGGGGGGAAACGACCCCGGGAGGCTAGATGGGCTAAGTGGGGAAGGGAACCAGCCCCTAGGTGGGCTGGTGCGCCCCCCACCCAGCCCATGTGCACCAGAGAAAGGGGGAAGGGGGGAACCCTAGCATAGGTGGGCCTAAGGCCCACCAGAGGGGTGCGCCACCCCTCCTCCCTGCCCTGGCCGCCGCCCCCTCTCCCATCTGGGGCTGCCGCACCCCTTGGGGGTGGGAACCCTAAGGGATGCGCCCCCTCCCTCTCCCCCTATATATAGATGAGGACTCGGGGCTGTTTGGGACACGATTTGATCTCTCTCTCGGCGCAGCCCTGCTCCTCTCCCTCCTCCTCTCTGCCGGCGCTTGGCGAACCCCTGCCGGGAGACCTCGTCTCTCCACCGACACCACGCTGTCGTGTTGTTGGACTTCTTCCCCAACCTGTCCCTCCTCCTTGCTGGATCAAGGTGCGGGAGACGTCACCGGGCTGCACGTGTGTTGAACGCGAAGGTTTATTGCATCAGCATGACATCAGCAGGTGAGCTGGCCATTTGAAAGTCAAACCTGACCAGTGGGACCCACTGGTTGGTGACTCTGGCCAGAAATTAGTTAAGTATAAACTTAAATAGGTATTTAATAGAGTTGGACCCACATGTCGGTGTCTGATTAACTTTTAATATAAATTTTATTTTTATTTTTACTAATCTCAATTAGTCAGGGGATGCCCCCACATGCGAGTGACTCAGGGGAGTCAACCCCGCCAACGGTGGGGTCAAACCCACCGGCGGCGAGGCTCCGGCGACCACCAGAACAGTGGAGGGCATCTGGATTCTGATTCTGGCGACCAAACGAGCAGCGGAGGAGCTCAAACGATAGGCCACTCGACCGTGAGCAAGATGGAGCAAGCCTCGGGGGCTGAGATGACCGGAATCGACGCCGGCGACGAGCTCGGCGGTTGCCGGAGCTCGGCCATCATCGAGGTCATCGAAATCGAGGGCAAAAGGCGTGGGGTTGGGCTCCTAGAGCATCTACGCGATGAGCTGGAACTGTTGCAGGCCTTGAGTGGACCAACCGGTCACCGTAGGGTCACCGGCGACGAGCTACAGCGGCGGTCCTCGCCGGGCTCCGATGAAACTGGGCCTCTCCGATGAAAGAGAGGGCAAGATGGGGGGAAACACTCCGGAGCTCACTGCGGTGTCGAGGGGAGGCTCAGGCTGCTCGGGGAGGCACTGGATCCGACGAATCGACGGTGGATTGCCGGCGACCGAAGGTGGAAGACGACGGTGACGAGGGTGATGCAGGGCTCCGGGGGCTCTTCTCCTTTGGCAGGGACGACCAGCTCGACGAGGCTGAGTGAACGGCGCACTCAGAGGCGAGGGAGGACGGCCGGAACGATGGCTAGCTCGAGCTCGAGCTCGCAGCAATGGCGGCCGAGAGAGAGAGAGAGACGCAGGGGGCGAGTGAGGAGGGGGAGAGGATGGGAACGAGTCGGGGGAGGCTTATCCTCCCTCTCTAGCTCATCGGGGCGAGCCAGGCACGCACGTAGGTGTGTGGGCGCTCCGGGAGAAGCGGCAGACAGCTCCTGCTCCGATTGGCGAAGGAGGAAGACGGCAGAAGGGGAGTGGGCTTGGGCCAGGTAAGCGAGGTATAGCTCTCTTCATTTTTTTCTTTCTTTTCCTGTTTTCTGTTTTGTCATTTCTGATTTAGTTTATATTATTTTTAGCTCCAAACAGTTTCTAAAATAGTTTCATAAATGCTGGGGTGTTATTTGGAATATTTCCAAACACATATAGAAGTTTTAACATTTTACGAGAATTTGAATTATTTGAAATCAATATATAATTGATTTCTGTGAATTTTAAGTTCAAAATAAAATGCCAAAATCATTTTGAAAATATATTTCACCCTTGATATTTTGTTCTCAAGAATTATCAGAAAAGATGAACTTTTATGATGGCCAATTTGGGTTCATTGATTTGCCACCAAATTTGAATTGTTTTTGAAAATAGAGTTGCTAGGGTTTGCTTTTGTTTTCATTTCTTTGCTTTTGATTTCATTTCCTTTTCTTGGATGCAATGAAAAAGACATGAGCACAATATTGCTAAACTCTATTAGGGATTCAGGGATGTGACAACTCACCCCCACTCAAAAGAATCTCGTCCCGATATTTGGAAGTCGTCGGGAATAGCGCGGGATACTCAAGTCGAAGACGAACCTCTCTTTCCAATGTTGCCTCTTTTTCAGAATGATTTGACCAATGAACTTTAAGAAACTTGCGGTTTCGACGTCGAGTGGTAGGCTCAGCTTGATCAAGAATACGAATAGGGTATTCTCGGTATGAAAGGTTATCTTGGAGACCAAGCGTTTCGTGGTCCACTTCACGGATAGGATCCGAAAAGCAACACCTGAGTTGCGAGACGTGGAATACATCATGAACCTTGGAAAGATGCGGTGGATGTTCCAACTAGTAGGCAACTTGTCGTCGTTTGGCAAGAATGCGAAAAGGACCGATGTAACGAGGAGCCAACTTGCCCTTGATACCGAAATGATGGGTACCCTTCAGAGGTGTAACCTGAAGGTAAGCCTTCTCGTCAACTTCAAAGGTCACAACCTTATGATGACGATCATATTGGCTCTTTTGACGAGACTGGGGTGTTTTCAACTTTTCAGGAATAATGCGAACTTGCTCTTCTGCTTCCTGGATCATATCCGGACCAAAGAGTTGCCTCTCTCCAGTTTCTGACCAATTAAGAGGTGTTCGACATCTTCGTCCATAGAGAACCTCAAAAGGATCTTTGCCCAAGCTTGATTGATAACTATTGTTATAAGCAAATACGGCGAATGGAAGGCATTTCTCCCAATTCTTGTCGAACGATATAACACAAGCTCGGAGCATATCTTCTAGGATTTGATTCACTCTTTCTACTTGACCACTTGATTGAGGATGGAAAGCAGTGCTAAAAGATAGGCGAGTCCCCATAGCATTCTGAAAACTTTCCCAAAACCGAGAAGTAAAAATACTTCCACGGTCTGAGTTAATCTCCAGAGGAACACCATGAAGAGACACTATTCGAGAGATGTATAACTCTGCTAGCTGGCTAGCTGTTATACTCTCACGAGCTGGAAGAAAATGAGCTACTTTGGAAAGACGGTCAATGACCACAAAGATAGCATTATTTCCTTTCTTGGTCTTGGGAAATCTAGTGATGAAATCCATACTGACTTTATTCCATTTCCATTCAGGAATATCTAAAGGTTGAAGGGTGCTAGTAGGACTTTGATGTTCTGCCTTAACTCAACGACAAACGTCGCAGTTAGCAATGAACTGTGCAATTTCTCTCTTCATCCTAGTCCACCAAAACCTCTAGCGTAGATCCTGATACATCTTAGTACTACCAGGTTGAATGGTGAGAGGAGAATCATGAGCCTCCTTGAGGATCAACTTCCGCAGACGTTTGCTCTTAGGAACCACTATACGGTCCTGAAAGAACACGACACCTTGCTCATTGATAGAGAAATCCCTAGCGTTTCCGCTAGCAATATTCTCCTTGATCCGGGATATACCCTTATCATATGTCTGCACAACTATGATTTGATCCCCAAGATTAGGTTTAGCCACCTGGTTAGAAAGGAATCCTTGAGGAACAATGTGAACATTTAACTTCCGAAATTCTTCATAGAGATGTGGTTGAACTCGTTGTAGCATCAGATTGTTACAATAAGACTTACGACTTAGTGCATCAGCCTTAACATTGGCCTTCCCCGGGGTGTAAGTTATCCCTAAGTCGTGATCTGTGATCAACTCAACCCACCATCTTTGCTTGAGATTCAAATCCGGCTGGGTGAAGATATATTTCAGACTTTGGTTATCAGTGAATATATCGCAGCGATTACCAAGAAGGTAATGTCCCCAGGTTTTAAGTGCATGGACTACAGCTGCAACCTCAAGATCAAGAGTGGGATAATTATCCTCATGTGGACGCAACTGTCGAGATGCGTATGCAATCACATGACGATCCTGCATGAGAATGCAACCTAATCCTTGTCGTGAGGCGTCGCAATAGATAACAAAGTCCTTAGAAAAATCTGGTGGTAGCAACACAGCTGCGGAAGTCAGGCATATTTTTAGTTCCTGAAAAATATGCTCACATTGTGGTGTCCAATCGAACTTTTTATCTTTCTTGAGGAGTTCAGTTAGAGGCTTTGCAACCTTGGAGAAATTCTCGACAAAGCGGCGACAATAGCTCACTAGACCAAGAAAACTCTAAACTTGCCTAACCGATTCAGGTTGAGTCCAATCAAGGATGGCTTGAACTCTCTCAAGATTGACAACAATACCCTTACCAGAGATTACGTGACCTAGATAGGTCACTTCTGGTAACCAAAATTCACATTTTGAAAACTTGGCATAAACGCGATGCTCTCTAAGTTTCATCAATACCAGTCTTAGATGCTCGGCATGTTCTTGTTCGTTCTTCGAGTACATGAGAATATCATCGAGGTATACCACGACGAATTTATCCAAACACTCCATGAAGATTGAATTCATCAAGAGAGAGAAGGCATACCACGACGAGTTTATCCAAAATGCGCGGGGTTGGGCTCCTAGAGCATCTATGCGACGAGCTGGAATTGTTGCATACCTCGGGTGGACCAACCGGTCACCGTAGGGTCACCAGCAACGATCTACAGTGGCGGTCCTCGTCGGGCTCCGATGAAACTGGGCCTAGAGCTCGGCAAAGAGAGGGGGAGATGGGGGGAAACACTGCGGTGTCGAGGGGAGGTTCAGGCTGCTTGGGGAGGCACTGGATCCGACGAATCGACGGTGGCTTGCTGGCGGCCGAAGGTGGAAGACGACGGTGACGAGGGTGATGCAGGGCTCGGGTATCTTCTCCTTTGGTAGGAATGACTAGCTCGACGAGGTGGAGCAAACGACGCACTCAGAGTTGAGGGAGGACGGCCGAAGCGATGGCTAGCTCGAGCTAGAGCTCGCAGCAATGGCGGTCGAGAGAGAGAGAGACACGCAGGGGGCGAGTGAGGAGGGGGAGAGGATGGGAACGAGTTCGGGGAGGATTATCCTCCCTCTCCAGCTCATCGGGGCGAGCCAGGCACGCACATAGGTGCGTGGGCGTGCCGGGAGAAGCGGCGGCCAGCTCCTGCTCCGACTGGCGAAGGGGGAAGACGACAGAAGGGGAGTGGGCTTGGGCCAGGTAAGCGAGATATAGCTCTTTTCTTTTTTTCTTTCTTTTCCAGTTTTCTATTTTATCATTTCTGATTTAGTTTATATTATTTTTGGCTCCAAACTATTTCTAAAATAGTTTGATAAATGCTGGGGTGTTATTTGGAATATTTCCAAACACATATAGAAGTTTTAACATTTTATGAGAATTTGAATTATTTGAAATCAATATATAATTGATTTCATTGACTTTTAACTTGAAAATAAAATTCCAAAAGCATTTTGAGAATATATTTCACCCTTGATATTTTTTTTTCAAGAATTATCAGAAAAGATGAACTTTTATGATGGCCATTTTGGGTTCATTGATTTGCCACCAAATTTGAATTGTTTTTGAAAATAGAGTTGCTAGGGTTTGCTTTTGTTTTCTTTTCTTTGCTTTTGATTTCATTTCCTTTTCTTGGATGCAATGAAAAAGACATGAGCACAATCTTGCTAAACTCTATAAGGGATTCATGGATGTTACACCTTTTGGCCCGTGCGAGCTGACCATCGGTGGGTCTGCCCAAGCGCCAGCACCCTCATACCCTTCGGGCTGGGGAACGCGGCTGCTACCTACTAGAGGCTCCAACAAGAGATCAGGTGTGGTGAGGAAGTGGAGATGCTCGGGCCAAGCAAAGGTCCTAAGCCTCGGGAGACTGCGGACCTGTGAGAGTCGCGATCGTGGAACCGGGAGATCGGGAGAAGGCAGCGCCCTCGGCACTTCAGCGGCATTGCCGCCACATGACTTTTGGTTGGCTATTGCCAGGTAACTTTTTGGCTCACTCCCTCCGAGGGCCCCCACAGGGCCGCGTGGCCTCCAGGAGTTCAGGGCATTCCCCAGCCGCCATTTTCATTTAATTTGTTTCTATCGCACCCACTTCAAACCTTAAGATTCTACCTTGATTGCGTCTTTGGGTGGTTGACCCCCACTTGGGGGCTCTGGTCGAAGCTTATCCTTGCAAGCCTCCTGAGGCAGCACACACCCTGTCTCGCTGTCGAAAAAAAAGAAGTCAGTAGGGTTTACCAATGACCCAAAGAAATCAGGCTCCAATGCCTCGGGGGTAGGGACACTCGCGAGGCCAAAGCGTCCTCGCGACCTCCCAGATACACCCCCATCGTGACACTCTCATGTAATAACGAGTCAAGGTTGTATACGCCCAGGGGCCCCCGAGGACACGGAGGGGTCCATCCCACGCCTAGTGGAATCCCTATGCTTCGCGCTGGGGGGAAGACTCAAGCCCCAATGCCTCGGGGGTAAGGACACTTGCGAGGCCAAAAAGTCCTCGCGACCTCCCAGATACACCCCCACTGTGACACTCTCATGTAATAACGAACCGAGGTTGTATATGCTCGGGGCCCCCGAGGAAGCGGAGGGGTCCATCCCATGCCTAGTGGCAGCCCTACGCTCCACGCTGGGGAGAAGACGGAGGCAATCAACACAGTCCGACAATGACTGTGCCCACAACTGGCAAGTAAATCAACACAGTCCACCAACGACTATGCCCACGGCTAGCCAGGAAGCCAACCCAGTCCACCTGCGACCACGCCCACGCCAAGTGCGGGGGAGAGACAACTGGAGGTACGGAGCCGCTCGTACGTCCAGGGGGACCCCTAAGCATCGCGACTCATGGGCCTAACAGCGCCCGTAGCCCCTTCCCTCTTGGGATGTCCTAGTTTCCGGTCGGTTCAACAACGATGGAGGTACGCGCGGGATGGGCCCTGCCGATGCAGAACCTAGTGTGCTCAACAACCCACTTAAAATCACTCAGGGAGAACACTGGAGTCACTCGAACGTCAAGGGGGACTCCTGAGCATCACGACTCAGGAGCCTGAACTATGCTCGTAGCCCTTCCCCCTTTAGGCCGTCCTGGTTTCCGGTCGGTTCAAACGTAGCGGAGGTACGCGCGGGGTGGGCCCTCCCGATGCAGAGTACTGAAGGACTTCAGAAGCAACAAAAATATTGGGTGTATCCTCCTCTCCTGCAGCCTCAGCAGTTCAAGCAGTCTGGTGGTTGTGGTTCTTCCCACCCACCCAACCCAGCTTTCTAGCAGAGATTTCAGTAGTAGAAGCAAGGGAATCCTCAAGTGCAATTCCGTTCAATGTGAGAGGTTACTTGTGACAAGTGTGGTCAGAAGGGTTATTACTCTAACAAGTGCACCACTCAACGACGTCTTCTGCCTCCTCCTCTAGACAAGCTTCCAGGCAATGCAATGGTGAAATTCAACTCCAAGACTGCAAGGGTCAATATGGTGAATGCAGTTGAAGTAGAGAACTCCTTAGATGTGATCATGGTGCATCGCATTGTTTCATGTCTAAGCCATTTTTCAGCAAGCATGATTTCCCTTCTGCAAATCTGAATAGACCGTTGGGTATTGTTTCTCCGGGAGTTCAAATGAGAACCAATTCTATGGTTCTGGAGGTCTCTGTCAAGATGGCCAATTATTCCTTTCTGGCTTGTCCTTATGTCCTTGGCAATTCGGATATTGATCTAATCCTTGGCATGGATTGGTTGGCAATGAACAAGGCGTCTATTGATTTGAAGCAAAAGAAGTCAAGTTGACTCATCCTTCGAAGGACGTGAGTATCATCACTGCTCGCGATGACATGATCCGTGTGTTTTCCCTCAATGAGAAGGCTGAGATCTCTCCCATTTCTCAAGTTCCAGTGGTCTGTGAGTACGAAGATGTCTTCCGTGAGGAGTTTCTAGGAATTCCTCGGCACCGGCCAGTTGAGTTTGTAATTGAGCTTGAAGCCAGAACTGAACAGATCTACAAGCGGCCGTATAAACTTGGTCCCGAAGAGCTGAAAGAGTTGAATAAGCGGGTTGATGAACAAGAGCGTCTGGGTCTGATCGGACCAAGTTCGTCTCCTTGGGGTTGTGGTGTTCTGTTTGTCAAGAAGAAGGATGGAACGTACCGACTCTATATCGACTACCGTCCATTGAATAAGAAGACAATTACAAACAAGTATCCACTTGCCAACATCATTGAATTGTTCGAGCTATTAAAAGTGGCCAAGATTTTCTCTAAGCTTGATCTCCGGATGGGCTATCATCAGATCCGCATTCGCAAAGAAGATATTCCCAAGATTGCTTTCCGGACAAGCTTTGGCTCTTATGAGTACACAGTCATGTCTTTTGGTCTCACCAATGCTCCTCCGACCTTCTCTCAGATGATGAATTATATCTTCTCCCCATTCAAGAATGAACTTGTCTTGGTGTATCTTGACGACATTCTGGTATTTTCTGAAACTGAGGAAGAACATGAAGAACATCTATGGCTTGTGCTTGATAAGCTAAGAGAGCATAAGTTCTATGCTAAGTTTTCCAATTGTGAGTTTTGATAGAAGGAAGTTGTGTACCTTGGGCACATCATTTCTGCCGAGGGCATCAAAGTTGATTCTACAAAGGTGAAGGACATTGTTGAGTGGCAACCTCCTCGGAATGTGAAGCAGCTTCAAAGCTTTCTCGGTCTTGCAAGCTATTGCAGAAGGTTCGTTGAGAACTTCTCCAAGATTGCTAAGCTATGCCATCCTTCTTCACAAGAGTGTGAAGTTTGTCTGGTCCCCAGAATGTCAGTTGGCCTTCGACACACTCAAAGAGAAGCTCACTTCAACTCCAGTATTCACTCCTCCTGGTGATTCCAAGCCTTATCAAGTGTTTTGTGATGCCTCTCTCCAAGGTCTTGGTGCAGTCCTGATGCAAGAGAAGAAAGTGGTAGCTTATACCTCGAGGTAGTTGAATCCAAGTGAGAAGAACTATCCCACTCATGATCTTGAGTTGGCGGCAGTGGTCCATGCTTTGATGACATGAAGAAACCTCTTGTTGGGAAGACAGGTTGAAGTCAACACCGATCACAAGAGTCTTAAATACATCTTCACCCAACCTAGTCTCAATTTGTCGCAAACTCGTTGGGTGGAAATGATCCAAGATTATAATCTGAGAAGTAAATTCACTCCAGGCAAAGAAAATGTCATTGCAGATGCTTTGAGCAGAAAGGCTGACTGTAACAATCTCATTCTGAAGCCTCTCCAGCCTGATCTTTGTGAATCTTTCACGAAGCTCAACCTTCAAATAGTATCTCGGGAATTTCTTGCCAATCTCCCGATTTGTCCTACCTTGGAAGACCAAGTCCGACAAGCTCAACTTCTTGATGCGATGTGTAGAAATTTAAGATTGGCTCGGCAAATAGCATTCCGAAATATAAGTGCTTCTGTGTTTATGTCAGAGATACCTTGTTCTTCCAGGACCGCCTTGTTGTTCCGAAAGAAGAGCTCAGGAGAGTTATCACGGATGAAGCCCATAATTCCCTCCCCTCGATATATCCAGGAAGCTCAAAAATGTATCAGGATCTGAAGCAGACCTTCTGGTGGACTCGCATGAAACGTGAAATTGCTCAGTTCATGAACGAGTGTGATGTGTGTCGTAGAGTGAATGCGGAGCATCAACGTCCAGCAGGCCTCCTTCGTCCCTTGCCTATACCCAAGTGGAAATTCGATCATGTTGAGATGGATTTTTTCACTGGGTTTCCGAAGTCCAAGAAAGGCAACGATGCCAACTTCCCTTTCATCGACAAGTTGACCAAAGTTTCTCATTTCCTTCCGGTCAAAGAGTCTATCTCGGTAGCTCAGATTGCAGAGTTGTATACGTCAAGGATAGTCTTGTTGCACAATGTTCCTTTGCTCATTTCTTCAGATCATGGAAGCATCTTTACTTCCAAGTTCTGGGATTCCTTTCACACTTCAATGGGTACTAAGATCTGTTTCAATACAGCCTTCCATCCTCACACAAGTGGTCAAGTGAGAGATTCAATCAGATCCTTGAAGATATGCTCAGAGCCTATGTGATTTCTTTTGGCATGAAGTGGGAAGATTGCCTACCGTTTGTCGAGTTCTCATACAATAACAGCTTTCAAGCAAGCTGAGGCAAGGCCCCATTCGAGATTCTATATGACAGGAAGTGTCCTACCCTGCTCAATTTGTCACAGACTCGCGAGTGGCAGTTTCTTGGAAATGACATGATTGCAGAAGCAAAATAAATTTGTCGTGTCATTCGGGACAATATCAAAGCAGCTCAATCCCATCGGAAGAGCTACTATGATAGCAAACATCGTGACATGACTTTTCAGCTCGATGATTCTGTCTATCTGAAGGTGTCTCCCATGAAGGGCACTTAGCGATTCGGCATCAACGGAAAGCTTGCTCCTTGCTTTGTTGGTCCTTTCGAAGTTGTTGGCAACAGAGGTGATCTTGCATATCAGTTAGAGCTTCCATCAAACTTTTCAAATGTGGATGATGTGTTCCACGTCTCTCAGCTTCGGAGATGCTTAAAAACTTTCAAGCACACAGTTGATCTCCAGGATATCGATCTCCAACCCGACCTATCCTACCATGAGCATCTGATAGCAATTCTTGAAGATACTGAGTGCAAGACTTGCAATAAGTCAATCAAGTTCCTCAAAGTGCAATTGTCAAATCATTCACACAAAGAAGCCACTTAGGAGCGCGAGGACCACCTCCGTTCCGAATTCCCAGAGTTCTCCCAGTCCTAGATCTCGGCTCGAGATCCTCTTGTAGTGTGGGAGAGTTGTGACAGACCCAATGCAATTCCTTCCACCTCTTGTAAATCTTTCCTTGTAAGGCAACCCTGAGATGTTATGTCAGGTGGTTTGAGTTGATGGTGTCATCATTTTATGTTGCATAATGCATTCATCTATTGCATTTTTTCCTTTTGGTTTTGCTTGTGTTGATGTGGGTGAACCTCGATGTGATGTGCAGTGTTATGTGGATGTGCTTTTCTGTTTGTTGAGGTGTGGGTGAAGTAGGAGTTTATTCAAACCCACTAGTTTCAAAAACTCCTTTTCTCCTCTCTTATTTTCTTTGAGCCAGTTTGAAAAGTTTCTGTTTTAACTGAAATAAAATGTTCATCTTTTCCTAAAATCCTTTTTATAATTGTGGACGCAACCTCTCTCGTTTTAGTTTTTATTTTCCTTTTGTTTTATTCAATAATAGAGCCGCATTTTAAATAAAAGGTATTCAATTTTTATTCTTCAAAATCCCAATTTATTTTTATAAATTGGAGAATGATTTTAGAAGCCCAGATATATTTTTATTTTTGTTTTACTCCTTTTCTTTTAGCCTCTGGCTTTATTTCAAAAACCGGTGTTATTTTTTGCAAAGAGTTAACTCGAGACCAGAGAGGGAGGGCGGCCCAGCAGCAATAGTTTCGGTCCATGCCTAGGAGCACGTCCTTCTTCCTCCTCCCGACGTCAGCTGTTGTACGAACCAGGCAGCACCACATATCGTCCCTCCCACTTGAATCAGACGTCCACCAGCTCCTGCTTTGAGCCTCATAACCGCTCCCGCAGCTCCTCTAATCCTAACCCAGCCAGTTCTCCTCCTACTCTCCCCTTTGCGCTGTCACGAAGACCCTAGAGCCGATGCCTCCATGATCGGCCCGATGCGAGCTTGATGCGTCGCTGATCATCCCCCCCCCCTTATTCCCTAGCTGTGTTGGGTTTAGTCCCACATCGGTTGTGGAAGGAGACATAACACGACTTATAAGGGTGAGGGTGTCACCTCCTAACAAGCTAGTCTTTTGGAGGGAGAGGGCCCAAGGCATGTCATAAGTCGGTGTTGCTCTCCGGTTGGGCCTGTTGACACATATGGGTCGGAAACGCTGGTGTTAGCGGACCCGGAATTGCGTAACAAGTGGTATCAGAGCCGAGGTTCCCGGAATAAATCTCGGTGGACTCACGGGTGGTTGGTCATGGTAGGTGGGCTGGAACGCTGGTGTTAGCGGGCCCATGGGTGACCGATGTGTGAGGGGGAGATTGTTGGGTTTAGTCCCACATCGGTTGTGGGAGGAGACGTAACATGACTTATAAGGGTGAGGGTGTCCCCTCCTAACAGGCTAGTCTTTTGAGGGGAGAGGGCACAAGGCCTATCATAAGTCGGTGTTGCTCTCCGGTTGGGCCTGTTGACGCATGTGGGTCGGAAACTCTAGTGTTAGCGGACCCGGAATAGCGTAACAAGCTGTACCCGAAGGACGCGGATGCCAAGGGGGCCCATTTTCACGAAGAGAGGATGCCAAGGTCGACCACCTCGTTGTCCATGACGACCAGGGCTTCTTCATCTCTAGCGAGCTGCTCCTGTAGGAGATCAACGCACCGTCCTCTTTGTTGCGGGCCCTTTCTCCTCTGAACCCTCGGTGAGCCTCGCCTCTCTGCTTCCCCTCTGTGTCGTAGCCGTCGCCGCGCTAGTCCGATGCGTTGCTGGACTTGCATCGGTGTGCGTAGCCGCAGTGCTTGCGCATGCATGCGTGCATAGCCCCGTGGATCCCCTCTGCTCGCGTAGCATAGGCCCTCTGCTTCATAAAATAGTTTGGCGCGTAGCCCCGTGTAGAGTACGTGCGTGAACGTGCGGTTTCTCCGACGAGCAGAGCCTCTGTCGTCGCCTCGCTGTTGATTCGACAGGAGGCGCCTTGTTTGATGTTAGCTAGCGTGGAGCCCCTCTCTGGGCAGGTACCCCTCTGTAGCTCGACCAGTTCGATACCCAGCGCGCCCCCTTTTATTCGGTGTGATTTTTTTCCTTGCGGTAGCAGACAAAGTGTTAAGCTAGTTCGCTTGCTTCCTCGTACGGGTCAGAGCCGCAACGTAACGTAGTGGCAATAGAGCCACATCTCGCGGAGCAGGGCAGCGGTTCCAGTCCCTTTATACATCTTCTTATTTCTTGGTGTTTTCCCTCCGGTTAGTGAGGCAGAGCTGGCTTATGTGGAAGGCTTCCCCTCGTAGTGCACATGCTCGAGCATAGCCTAGTGGTGGTTGACCGTGTTGTGTAGCAGGAGGTGGTGGGTTAGAGTCCCCCTCTCCCCCTTTTATTTTCTCTTCTTTCTGCTGGTTGTAGTTGTGCCACTGACAGTGGGCCACAGGGCCCACCTGTCATGCACTAGGGGCCCCTGGTGTCTATGACAAGTGGGCCCCCCTGTCAAATAGGTTTGAGTTTCTATTTATTATTTTGTGTTATTTTGTTTGTGTATTAAATTCCATTTTGGAATAATTCCAGAAGAGGGAATTGCCTAGTCTGGCATATGCCAAATTTGGCAGGTTCAGGAGGAGTTCCTCTTCTTGACATTAGTATAGTTTGGTCTTGTGTAGTATTTCTTTTGCTGCTTGTGGTGTTTTTTTGCATGCATATATAGCAGTATGATATATGTTTTTGGGTAGAAGAACCCAAGGAATCCAATGGTGACACTTTATTTCAAATTTGAGCAGTTATGCAAAAGTGAAATTTTGGGATGAGTTGGCACCCGGTTATCTCCATAGGTTGTTTCCGTGCATACTTAGAGTTTTTGCATGCATGCATCATATTGGTTGTTGCATTATCAAATTTTGGTGTTTATTTCCTCTTTGTTTCTTTTGGTTAGCTACTAGGTCCGGAAACGAGTTCGAGGAGTCCAGTGAGTTCATGCAGGAAGATCAGGAACTGTTCCACTGTGAAGAAATCACACGCAAGATTACCATGACCTTGACACTGTTTCTAGCTTTGTTACGCTTAGTTGATTCATTTCTATCGTTATGTCTCCACTGCCTACCACATGATATATAGGCTATCAAACATTCCCATGGAACCTCAAACACCTCCCCTCCTAGCAAATATTGTTTGGCTAACTTAGGCTTGCTCAACCACTAGTTTATTAGCGTTGCTAGTTGCAGGTGCCAGCTGGTCCATGTGTTAACATGGGCAATTTAATATCATCTTACTTAAATGTTGTTTAATTAATGCACCTATATACTTGGTAAATAGAGGAAGGCGTGTCCTTTTGCTGGGTGATTTGTTCCGTTCTTGCCGCCTTAGATTCGGCTACCGGTGTTCTTTTCCATAACTGAGCGCTCCTAACACGTTCGGGGTTGTTATGGGGACCCCCTTGATAAATCGTTTAGTGTTAAGGCTTGTCTGGAAGGACCCAGCTTTGGTGTTAATTTGCTAACAAATTAATAATAAAAAGCATAGGGAATAGCTACTCCGAGGAATTAATTAACAACCCGGGCCAGTGCTCCTTATGAGTATTTGTCCAAATAGACCACCGTGCGGGGCCAACCCGGGGCAACTCGGGTGATTTCTATCAGGACACTATACGCTTCGCTTATCCAGCGTGTCCTGAGACTGGGATACACTGCTCTTATCGGGTTCGTCGATGCGTTAGGTGGTCTTGCTGGACTTGTCTTACCTTAGCGATATCTCTTGCGCATTGGGATTCAGGTGAGACATTGGGTTTGTATCAGAGTTGAGGTTTTCCTCTAAGGAATCCGACGAGATAGCTATCTTCGTGGTCGAGGATTACTGTGCGACATGTGGTAATTTGTGATGGATTAGTTGGAGCACCCCTGTAGGGTTAAATCTTTCGGAAAGTCGTGCCCGCGGTTATGTGGAAAACATGGATATTTTTTTAAAGAAACTAAACTAAAACCTGCCAACTGTGTGCGTAACTGTAACTGTCTCTTTCAGAGCTCCTTCTGTGATCGATAACACGGTGGGGTTATGAATGATGTAAGTAGGTGTTCAGGATCACTTAGTGATCATTCTTAGATCTCGACCGTCTTACGTAGTCCACCATATCATATTTCCGATCTTCGTAAGTAGCCACCATATATGCTTAGGTTGCTGCAAACTCAATCACTTAACCCTACCTCACCTATTAACTTAGTTAGACTCGATACCAAGGTCATGGGATTGTTGAGTCCTCATGCCTCACAGTTTACTACAACCACCCAGAGGTATAGGTACTCTAGATGCAAACATCCCCGAGGATGCCCAGCTGAGGTGGGAGTTCGACGAGGCCAGTGGCAGGCTATACGTGATGTAGCCCGAGGATTAGAGGCCCTTGGTCGTGATCGTGGGCCTAGCAAGGCGGGATAGCATTGTTTTGCCATTTATCTTGTCCGTATTCGGACCCTGTCTTATGTATGAATAGTGAATGCTTGTGTGGATTGTAATCTAGAATGTGGCGAGTGTAAGCCGAATATTAATACTAATCTCTCTATTTATGTAATGGCCATGTTATCCTACTTGCGAAAATGCTGAGATGCGCCTAATACGTCTCAAACGTATCTATAATTTTTGATGTTTTCACGCTTTTATCTTGTCTTATTTGTATGTTTTATGTACCTTTTTATATCTTTTTGGGACTAACTTATTAATTCAGTGTCAAGTGCCAGTTCCTGTTTTTCCGTGTTTTTGACTCTTTTCAGATCTGATTTTGGAACGGAGTCCTAACGGAAGAAAAACCCAAAATGATTTTTTCCCGAACGGAAGAAGTCCAGGCGGCTTTTGGGCTAAACCAGGTGGGCTCCAGGGAGCCCACAAGCCCCCATTCTGCCACCAGGGGGAGGCGGCGGTGGGCAGGCTTGTGGCCTCCCTGGCCGCCCCCTGACCTAGGTCTTTGGCCTATAAATTCCCAAATATTCCGCAAAAAATCAGGGGAGCCTCGAAAATACTTTTCCGTCGCCGCAAGCTTCCGTTTTCGCGAGATCTCATCTGGAGACCCTTCCCGGTGCCCTGCCGGAGGGGACTTTGGAGGTGGAGGGCTCCTTCATCATCATCATCGCCCCTCCAATGACTCGTGAGTAGTTTACTTCAGACCTACGGGTTCGTAGTTAGTATCTAGATGGCTTCTTCTCTCTCTTAGATCTTCAATACAAAGTTCTCCATGATCTTCCTGGAGACCTATCCGATATAATCTTATTTGGCGGTGTGTTTGTCGAGATCCGACGAATTGTGGACTTGTGATCAGATTATCAGTGATATATATTTGAGTCTTTGCTGATTTCTTATATGCATGACTTGATATCCTTGTAAGTCTCTCCGAGTCTTGGGTTTTGTTTGGCCAACTAGATCTATGATTCTTGCAATGCGAGAAGTGCTTGGTTTTGGGTTTTGCCATGTGGTGACCTTTCCAAGTGACAGTAGGGGCAGCAAGGCACACATCAAGCAGTTGCTATCAAGGGTAAAAAGATGGGGTTTTTACAATTGGTTTGAGATTATCCCTCTACATCATGTCATCTTGCTTAAGGCGTTACTCTGTTCTTATGGACTTAATACACAAGATGCATGCTGGATAGCGGTCGACGTGTGGAGTAATAGTAGTAGATGCAGAAAGTATCAGTCTACTTGTTTCGGACGTGATGCCTATAGAAATAATCATTGCATAGATATCGTCACGACTCTGCACAGTTCTATCAAATGCTCGACAGTAATTTGTTCACCCACTGTCTACTTGCTTTCATGAGAGAAGCCACTAGTAAACACTACGGCCCCCGGGTCTATTCACATCCATCGTTTACATCTCTGCTTTTACTTTGCTTTGTTACTTTGTTGCGTTCAGTTCTCACTTGGCAAACAATCTATAAGGGATTGACAACCCCTTCATAGCGTTGGGTGCAAGCTTTTGTGTTTGTGCAGGATCTTGAGATACTCTTCCGCCGGATTGATACCTTGGTTCTCAATCTGAGGGAAATACTTACCTTCGCTGTGCTACATCATCCTTTCCGCTTCGAGGGAACACCAACGCAAGGCTCCACGGCCACGGGGGAAATCCTTTGCATAGTTGCCTAGGAAGTCCCTTAAGGCGTAGCCGTAGCTGAAGGATTCCTGCTGCCGTCGACACAACTCTTTCTGGTGCCGTTGCAACGGATACACAGCAAAACATCAGAAGTATTTCTGGCACCGTTGCCGGGGAGGAGAAATCAAGATCTATCCAAGTAGGTCTCACAAACTCTTCTCTTGCATTCACTTTTGTTGCCAGTTGCCTCTCGTTTTCCTCTCCCCCACTTCACATTTGCCTTTTTCCGTTCGCCCTTCTTCCGCTCACTTTCTGTTTGCTTGTGTTACCATGTGCCTTCTTTTAGCTTGCATCTTCGCTTGCTAAAAATCTATTGATATGGATCCTCATCCACTAGCTAGTCTCTTTAAGAGACCCACTATTGTTGAACGAATTTCTAGTGAGTTGAGGACAACTGACTATTTCTATGGAGTTTTGCTTAAGATGCGTGAATCTGAAAATTGTGAGGAAGAAATTCATGAAGTGATTCACGAGGGCTCCTTGGATGAAAAGCATGATTGCAATGGTTTCACTATAAATCCTATTAGTGACAATCATGCTAAGAATATGCAAAACCCTAAGCTTGGGGATGCTAGTTTTGCTATGACCACTACTTATTGCAATAATCATGATTGGGGTGATGATCTTTCTTATGATATTGAAAATTTGTTCAAACCTCATGATGATGATATTTGCAACAATACTGAAAGTGGGATTGGAGAAGTCATGACTTTATTTGATGATAATCCCACTATTTTTGAAGAGCGTCAACTTTGCATGCATGTGGATCATGAAAAGAATATCCTATGGGATAGCTATATTGTTGAATTTGAATATGATCCCACATGTAATTGCTATGAGAGAGGAAAATATTTTGGTAGAAACTTTCATGTTACCAAATCACGTCTCGTGATGTTGAGATTGCTATTGTCTCTTTCTTATTCCTTGCATTTGGCAACTATTGGTTGTCTTGACAATCTGTTTTCGTAAAAAATGCCTATGCATAGGAAGTATGTTAGACTTAGATGTGATTTTCACATGCTTTATGATGCTCTCGTTGTGCTTCAATTCTTGTCTTTTGTGAGAAGCATCATTGAATGCCTAGCTAAGGGCGTTAAACAACAGCACTTGTTGGGAGGCAACCCAACGAATCTATCATTTTTCTCTTTGTTTTGTGTTTTCCACACTTTCATAATTCTGTTATGATTGTGTTTTTTGTGTTTCTTTTTGCGTTTGTGCCAAGCAAAACCGTTATGATTAGTCTTGCGGATGATCGTTTGGCCACGCTAGAAAGACAGAAACTTTCTGCTCACGAAAAGAATTTTCATTTTTTTCTATAAGAGCTTTTGAGTTGATTCTTTTTGCTGCTGATTGCTACGCAAATTCTTCAGACTGTTTACATATTGCCACAGGCTGGTCTGCTGTTAACAGATTTTGTTTTTGTTGTGTTCGTTGCTTATTTTGATGAAACTATAGATAGTATCGGGGGGTATTAGCCATGGAAGATTGAAAGTACAGTAACCCAACATCAGCACAAGTAGAATTTAAGTTTGCTACAGTACCTAAGGAAGTGGTGGTTTGCTTTCTTGTACCAATGTTATCACGAGTTTCTGTTTAAGTTTCGTGTTGTGAGGTTTTCAAGTTTTGGGTGAAGTTCTTATGGACAAAAAGATAAAGAGTGGCAAGAGCTCAAGCTTGGGGATGCCCAAGGCACCCCAAGAGATTCAAGGATGTCGTAAAAGCCTAAGCTTGGGGATGCCCCGGGAAGGCATCCCCTCTCTCGTCTTCAATCCATCGGTAACGTTACATGGGGCTATATTCTTATTCACCACATGTTATGTGTTTTTGCTTGGAGCGTCTTGTATCGTAGGAGTCTTTTATTTTCTTTTTGTGTCACGATCATCCTTTCTGCACACATAGAGAGAGAGACAAGCACTCACCGTGATTTTGTCGAGCTTCACTTATATCTTTTGGTAGACAATTCAGCTCACATGTGCTTCACTTATATCTTTTGAGCTAGATACTTTTGCTCTATGTGCTTCACTTATATCTTTTAGAGCACAGTGATGCGTGGCTTGGTAGTTGATCTATGCTTTGAAAGTAGTCTCAAAAGGGGTGGTTATCCAAAGGGATACGAAAACTTCCACCTTCATGTGCATTGAATAGTTAGAGAAGTTTGATTCATCTCCATTAGTTTTGAGTTGTTGTTATGGTAATATTGAAGTCATGCTAGTAAGGTGTTGTGGATCAAGAAATACTTGTGTTGAAGTTAGTGATTCTCGTAGCATGCACGTATGGTGAACCGCTATGTGATGAAATCTGAGCATGATTAGTCTATTGATTGTCATCCTTTGTGTGGCGGTCGGGATCGCGCGATGGTTTATACCTACCAACCCTTCGCCTAGGAGTATGCGTTGAATGCTTTGTTTCGATTACTAATAAAACTTTTGCAACAAGTATATGAGTTCTTCATGACTAATGTTGAGTCCATGGTTTAGATGCACTTTCACCTTCCACCATCACTATCTTCTTAGTGTCGTGCAACTTTCGCCAGTGCACAAAACCCACCATTAGCCTCCCTCAAAACAGCCACCATACCTACCTACTATGGCTTTTTCAAAGTCATTCCGAGATATATTGCCATGCAACTACCACCATGATATGTGCCACCACGTCTACATTGCCTTTGCACGATCGTAAGATAGCTAGCATGATGTTTCCATTGATGTCTATGCCATGCTAGATCATTGCCACGGTACACTACCAAAGGCATTCCATATAGAGCCATAGTTTCTCTAAGTTTTGAGTTGAAAGTGTGATGATCATAATTATTGGAGCATTGTCCCATGTGAGGAAATAAAAGAGGCCAAAGAAGCCCATAAAAAAAGAGGCCAAAGATCCCAAAAAAAAGAGAGAAGGGACAATGCTACCACTTTTTCGACACTTGTGCATTTTGAGCACCATGATCTTCATGATTGAGAGTCTCTCATTTTGTCACCACCATATAGCTAGTGGGAAATTCTCAATATATAACTTGGCTTGTATATTCCAATGATAGGCTTCCTCAAAATTGCTTTAGGTCTTCGTGAGCAAGCAAGTTGGATGCACACCCACTAGTTTTCTTTAAGAGCTTTCACATACTTGTAGCTCTAGTGCATCATTTGTATGGCAATCCCTACTCATTCACATTGATATCTATTGATGAGCATCTCCACAGCTCATTGATATGCCTAGTTAATGTGACTATATTCTCCTTTTTGTCTTGCAACCCCCACCACATTCCACACCATCTATAGTGCTACAACCATGGCTCACACTCATGTATTTTGTGAGAGTTGAAAATGTTTGACAAAGTAAAGGTGTGAAACAATTACTTGGCCAATACCGGGGTTGTGCATGATTTAAACTCGTTGTGCGATGATGATAGAGCATAGCCATACTATATGCTTTTGTAGGGATAACTTTCTTTTGGCCTTGTTATTTTGAAAGTTCATGATTACTTTGCTAGTTTGCTTGAATTATTATTGTTTCCATGTCAATAGCAAACTATTGTTTTGAATCTAATGGATCTGAACATTCACGTCACATAAGAGGAATTACAAAGGACACCTATGCTAGATAGCATGAAGGCATCAAAAATTCATTCTTATCACTTCCCTACTCGAGGACGAGTAGGAGTTCAGCTTGGGGATGCTTGATACGTCTCAAACGTATCTATAATTTTTGATCTTTTCACGTTGTTATCTTATCTTCTTTGTATGTTTTATGTACCTTTTTTTATCTTTTATGGACTAACTTATTAATTCAGTGCCAAGTGCCAGTTCCTGTTTTTTCCGTGTTTTTGACTCTTTTCAGATCTGATTTTGGAACGGAGTCCAAACGGAAGAAAAACCCCGAAATGTTTTTTTTCCCGAATGGAAGAAGTCCAGGGGGCTTTTGGGCCAAGCCAGGTGGGATCCAGGGAGCCCACAAGCCCCCACTCCGCCACCAGGGGGAGGCGGCGGTGGGTAGGCTTGTGGCCTCCCTGGCCACCCCCTGACATAGGTCTTTGGCCTATAAATTCCCAAATATTCCGCAAAAAATCAGGGGAGCCTCGAAAATACTTTTCCGCCGCCGCAAGCTTCCGTTTCCGCGAGATCTCATCTGGAGACCCTTCCCAGCGCCCTACCGGAGGGGACTTTGGAGGTGGAGGGCTTCTTCATCATGATCATCGCCCCTCCAATGACTTGTGAGTAATTCACTTCAGACCTATGGGTCCGTAGTTAGTAGCTAGATGGCTTCTTCTCTCTCTTGGATCTTCAATACAAAGTTCTCCATGATCTTCATGGAGATCTATCCGATGTAATCTTCTTTGGCAGTGTGTTTGTCGAGATCCGATGAATTGTTGACTTGTGATCAGATTATCTATGATATATATTTGAGTCTTTGCTGATTTCTTATATGCATGATTTGATATCCTTGTAAGTCTCTCCGAGTCTTGGGTTTTGTTTGGCCAACTAGATCTATGATTCTTGCAATGGGAGAAGTGCTTGGTTTTGGGTTCTGCCATGTGGTGACCTTTCCCAGTGACAGTAGGGGCAGCAAAGCACACATCAAGCAGTTGCCATCAAGGGTAAAAAGATGGGGTTTTTATCATTGGTTTGAGATTATGCCGCTACATCATGTCATCTTTCTTAAGGCGTTACTCTGTTCTTATGGACTTAATACACTAGATGCATGCTGGATAGCGGTCGATGTGTGGAGTAATAGTAGTAGATGCAGAAAGTATCGGTCTACTTTTTTCGGACGTGATGTCTATAGAAATAATCATTCCATAGATATCGTCACGACTCTGCACAGTTCTATCAACTGCTCGACAGTAATTTGTTCACCCACCGTCTACTTGCTTTCATGAGAGAAGCCACTAGTAAACACTACGGCCCCCGAGTCTATTCACATCCATCGTTTACATCTCCACTTTTACTTTGCTTTGTTACTTTGTTGCTTTCAGTTCTCACTTGGCAAACAATCTATATGGGATTGAGAACCCCTTCATAGCGTTGGGTGCAAGCTTTTGTGTTTGTGCAGGATCTTGAGATACTCTTCCGCCGGATTGATACCTTGGTTCTCAAACTGAGGGAAATACTTACCGTCGCTGTGCTACATCACCCTTTCCGCTTCGAGGGAACACCAACGCAAGGCTCCAAGGCCACGGGGGAAATCCTTTACATACTTGCCTAGGAAGTCCCTTAAGGCGTAGCCGTAGCTGAAGGATTCCTGGTGCCGTCGACACAACTCTTTCTGGCGCCGTTGGAAGGGGTACACAGCAAAACATCAGCACCCTTTCCCATTTGGGGCCTCGCCCCCAAATAAGGAAAGGGTCGCATCTTAGTCGTTACAACCTCTTTTCCCAAAAAGCTACATTGTTGCTTGATAACCCACAAGTATAGGGGATCGCAACAGTTTTCGAGGGTAGAGTATTCAACCCAAATTTGTTGATTCGACACAAGGGGAAGCCAAATAATATTCTCGAGTATTAGCAGTTGAGTTGTCAATTCAAACACACCTGAAAGACTTAGTATCTGCAGCAAAGTTTCAGTAGAAAAGTAGTGGGACAGTAACAGTAGCAGTGGTAACAGTAACAGTAGTGACGGCAGTAGCGGTAACAGTAGCAGCAGTGACAGCAGTAGCGGTAAAGTAACGTAGCAAGGACCAGTAGGAAAAGACTCGTAGGAATTGGATCGGTGATGGATAATTATGTCGAATGACATTCATCATGTAACAGTTATAACATGGGGAGATATGTAACTACCTCCAGTTCGTCAATGTAATGTAGGCATGTATTCCGTATTTAGTCATACATGCTTATGGAAAAGAACTTGCATGACATCTACTGTCCATCCCTCCCGTGGCAGCGTGGTCCTAATGGAAACTAAGGGATATTAGGGTCTCCTTTTAATAGAGAACCGGAACAAAGCATTAGCACATAGTGAATACATGAACTCCCCATACTATGGTCATCTCCGGGAGTGGTTCCGGTTATTGTCACTCCAGGGTTGCCGGGTCATAACACATAGTAGGTGACTACAACTTGCAAGATAGGATCAAGAATACACATATATTGATGAAAAAATAATAGGTTCAGATATGAAATCATGGCACTCGGGCCTTAGTGACAAGCATTAAGCATAGCAAAGTAGTAGCAACATCAATATCACAACATAGTGGATACTAGGGATCAAACCCCATCAAAACTAACTCAATTACATGACAGATCTCATCCAACCCATCACCGTCGAGCAATCCAACGATGAGATTACTCATGATCGATGAAGAGCATCATGGAATTGGCGATGAAGGATGGTTGTTGATGACGACGGCGTCGATTTCCCCTCTCCGGAGCCCAGAACGGACTCCAGATCTGCCCTCCAGAGGAAGAACAGGTAGTAGCGGCGGCTCCGTGTCATGAAACGCAATGAACTCTTCTCTCTTAATTTTTTCCGGGCGAGAGAGAATATATAGAGCTGGAGTTGGAGGCTGCGGAGCCACGAGGGTCTCACAAGCCTGCCAGGCCCAGCCAGGGGGGTGGGCCTCCTGGGCTTGTGGGATCCTGGATCCGTGTCTCCAGGTGATTCTTGCGCCAGTATTTTTTATATATTCCACAAAAAATCCTCGTAAATTTCCAGGTCATTCCGAGAACTTTTATATCTGCGCAAAAACAACACCATGGCAATTCTGCTGAAAACAGCGTCATTCCGGGTTAGTTCCATTCAAATCATGCAAATTAGAGTCCAAAACAAGGGCAAAAGAGTTTGGAAAAGTAGATACGATGGAGACGTATCAACTCCCCCAAGCTTAAAGCCTTGCTTGTCCTCAAGCAATTCAGTTGACAAACTGAAAGAGACAAAGGAAAAACTTTTACGAACTATATTTGATCTTGTTGTTGTAATTATGTCTAACTCATATTCAGATTTTCAGCAAGATCATAAGCTAACCACATAAGAAATGACATTTAGGTCTCATGGTGTACTTATATCAAAGGCATAATCAACTATCTAGCAATAATAATAAGTTTCAAATGTCAACACTTCAATCGAAACAATCATGAAAGAATATGAACAGATGGTATCTCGCTAGCCCTTTCTGAGACCGCAAAACATAAATGCAGAACACCTTTAAAGACCAAGGGCTGACTGAACATTGTAATTCATGGCAAAGAAGATCCAGTCACAGTCATACTCAATATCAATTAATAGAAAAGTATAAAAATGACAGAGGTGCTCTCTAATTGGTGCCTTTTGATAAGGAGAGGATGACTCAACAGAAACGTAAATAGATATGCCCTTCGCAGAGGGAAGTATTGATTTGCAGAAGTGCCAGAGCTCAAGCTTTTAAAACAAAGATAAATAATTTTGAGTGGTATGCTCCCATTGTCAACGCGATGACCAAGAGTTTTCACCATCTTCCATGCTACACATACTATAGGCGGTTCCCAAACAGAAAAGTAAAGTTTTGACTCCCCCACCACCGATCAATCACACTCCACGACTAGCCGAATCCTCGGGTGCCGTCCATAACAACAACAATCGAGGGGGAGTTTTGTTTGCAATTATACTTTCGATTTGAGCATGTAACTTGGCATTCCGATTACCGGCCCCTTTCTCGTGAGTGATAGTGAATAAACACGTATCGAGGATAACACGCCTAGCATGGAAGATACTGACCGCCCCTCGTCACCACATGAGCGGTTCAGGCATACAAAACAGATTATTCCTTGAAGGTTTAGAGAGTGGCACATGCAAATTTACTTGGAACGGCAGGTAGATACCGCATATAGGTAGGTATGGTGGACTCATATGGAACAACTTTGGGTTTATGGAAGTGGATGCACAAGCAGTATTCCCGCTTAGTACAGGTGAAGGCTAGCAAAAGACTGGGAAGCGACCAACTAGAGAGCGACAACATTCATCAATATGCATTGAAATTAACCAACGTTGAGTGCAAGCATGAGTAGGATATAAATCACCATAAACATGAATATCATAGAGGCTATGTTGATTTTGTTTCAACTACATGCATGAACATGTGCCAAGTCAAGCCACTTGAATCATTCAAAGGAGGATACCATCCTATCATACTACATCATAATCATCTTGAAATTCATGTTGGCGTCCAAGACAAACCATTATAAGCTCCTAGCTAATTAATCATGGCATCAGAAACTATGATCTCTAAGTTGTCATTGTAAACATGTTTCTCTCATAACAATGTTGAATTAGGAACGATGAGCTAGTCATATTTATAAAAACAAAATAGGTCAAGTTCATACCAGCTTTTCCAGGCTCAGTCACTTCATCATATATCGTCATTATTGCCTTTCACTTGCACGACCGAATGATGTGAATCATAATGAGAGTGTTCGTGCATTGGACTAAGCTGGAATCTGCAAGCAAACTCAGAGGAGAAGACAAAGTAATATGGTTGTTTGACGGATAAACAAATATGCATGTGAGAGCCACTAAACATTTTAACCATGGTCTTCTACCTTGACCCAAAGAAAAAGAAAACTATTTACACGGGAAAGCTCCCAACAAGCAAAAGAAGAAAAGTAAACTAAGCAAGTAGGAAATATTTTTGGGTTTTCTTTTTAAATACCCCTAAGCAAGCAGGAAAGTAAACTTACAACTAATTTTTTTTTGTTTTTCTCAATTTAAACAAACACATGAGAAGAAAGCGAGAAAAAGAAATAAACTAGGATGGATGATACAATTGCAAGGTGTGAACACCGACTAACAAATTGAATGTGTGAGCCTGAATATAAAGTCGATGAGAAACACATACTCCCCCAAGCTTAGGCTTTTGGCCTAAGTTGGTCTTCTCCCAAGGAGGGAAGTAACCGTCTCCGGGGTACTCAGGAGTGTACTCAGGGTGCCACTGCTGGGTAAGCTCCTCTGGCTCCCACTGATAAACTGGCGTCTGGTACTCGACTGGTGGCTCGGGCATGGGCGCCTGTGGTGGCGCTATGCCCCAATATGCGTAGATGTCCGAGGGCATAATAATGTACCTGCCTAGATGAAGATTGACCAAAGAAGGAGCAGGCAAAGTAATAGTCTCACGAGTACCCTGGTTAAATACCAAGTTATAAATCATCCTCCTATTTATATCTTTATCAAGAAAGTCATGGCGAACCATGCTATCATAATCTAAATATCTCTTGGGAAGAAGCATCTCTTCTTCCTCATACAGTCTAATAGGTATCTCAAAATGTTTAGCAAGACGGGTAGCATAGATACCTCCATAAATAGCGCCTTTAGTACGGTTCATGTTCAACCGTTGAGCCACTATAGCGCCCAAGCTATAAGTTTTATCTTTATAAAGAGCTTCGCGCAAAACCGCAAGATCTGGGGAGCTAAGGGCCCTAGCTTTCCCACGGCCAATCAAACATTTTCCCACAAATAATGAGAGATACCGAAGCACGGGAAAGTGTACACTAGCAACTCTAGCACAAGACACTCCTCTCTCCTCTCCTACAGCAATAGTATCAATGAAAGCCTCCAAGTCCCGTGGACGAGGTTCATGAATATCCCCAACATAAGGTAAATTGCAAACATTGCAAAAATCCTGAAGTGACATGCGCTGGGGGATATCATATAACTTGAACTCAACCATAGGAGGACTCTTCCTTGGATAGAAATTAAAGCTTTGCACAAAAATATTAGTGAGGAGGAGGTATTGTGGACACTTATCTTCAACAAATGCGGTAAGGCGTGCGTTCTCCACCAAGTAATAAAAATCCTCATAAAGACCGGCGGCACGCAAGAACACATCGCTTGGCCACTCGCACGGACGAACTTCTGCAACTCGGGGGACCGGATACTTGGGTTCCTTCTTCTCATTTTCATCTTCCTTGGGGTCATGGCTTGAAGAGCCTCTTAGGAACCTCCTCATCTTTTCCTTTTTCTTTCTCTGAAAATTCTGAAATTTTTAGTGACTCAAAAGAAAAGTGAACGAGGCTCAAGAAAACTCATAGCAACTACTCCTACAGGTGCCTAGAGGCCATATCATGCATCAAAACTACTTGGGACCAACTAAAATTAACATGCAAAGCTCAATAACAGGGTCACCAAGGCAGCAAAAATACGCAACGAATAAAGCACTAGAGCAAAAACTAATTGGACCAATGGAGGAGTCACATACCAAGGAACAACTCCCCAAAATAGTTTGGTGAATGGGGCTTTGCACAAGGAGATCGAAAAATGCGGCAAGAGGAGCAAGAACACGGGTTTGAGCTGTGGAATGATTTCTTCTGGAGGTAGAAGAAGGAGATGAGAGCTGGAATAAGTGGAGGGGGCCACGTGGTACCCACAAACCGGCCAGGCCCGGCCATGGGGGTGGCCCGGCCTCCTGGACTTGTGGGCCACTGGTGCATCCCCTTGACTAGCTTTCTATCTCAGAAATTTTCAAAAATTCCAGAAAAAATCATACTTGAATTTTAGGGCAATTGAAGAACTTTTATTTTCGGGACATTTTCTAAGGGGCGGAAAAAGCAGAAAATAGGAAAATAAAGCTAAATTTATCATTTTTCTTCTAAACAACCAAAAGTAAAAGTTGGGAACAGAGGGTTGTGACACCTGGATTCATCCATCTCATGGTCATCAAAAGAAATCCGTCAATGAGGTTGATCAAGTCTCCTTGACAAACTTTTTTCGAATCACATAAAACCATAGAATTTTCAAATAATCACTAGGTTACCTCAACGGGGATGTGCATATCCCCAACAAGTAAATTGTACTTCATCTTGACAGTGGGTATAGGGCATTCAAAGCTTCCAATAAGAATTGATGAAGATTTTTCAATAGCATTGATGCAATGAACTCGATATTGTTTCTTCGGAAAGTGCACCATATGCTCATTACCATTAACATGGAAAGTGACATTGCCTTTGTTGCAATCAATAACAGCCCCTGCAGTGTTTAAAAAGGGTCTTCCAAGGATGACCGCCATGGCATAATTCTCGGGAATATCCAGAATAACAAAGTCCGTTAAGATAGTAACATTAGCAACCACAGCAGGCACATCCTCGCAAATGCAGATCGGAAAAGCGGTTGATTTGTCGGCCATTTGCAAAGACATTTTGGTGGGTGTCAACTTATGCAATTCAAGTCTACGATATAAAGAGAGAGGCATAACACTAACACCAGCTCCAAGATCACATAAAGCAGTTCTAACATAATTTCCTTTAATGGAGCAAGGTATACTGGGCACTCCGGGGTCACCTAGTTTCTTAGGAGTCCCACCCTTGAAGGTGTAATTAGCAAGCATGGTGGAAATCTCAACCTCAGGTATCTTCCTTTTATAAGTCACAATATCTTTCATGTACTTAGCATAAGGAGACATTTTGAGCATATGTGTCAAACGCATTTGCAAAAAGACAGGTCTAATCATTTAAACAAAGCGCTCAAAATCCTCATCATCCTTTTTCTTGGATGGTTTGGGAGGAAAGGGCATGTGTTTCTGAACCCATGGTTCTCTTTCTTTACCATGCTTCCTAGCAATAAAGTCGTTCTTATCGTATCTCTTGTTCTTAGGTTGTGGGTTATCAAGATCAACAACAGGTTCAATCTCCACATCCTTATCATTACTAGGTTGAGCATCGTCATCAACACCACTATCAATATTATCACTAGGCTCATGTTCATCACCAGATTGTGTTTCGGCATCAGAAACAGAGACATCATTTGGATTCTCAGGTGTAACAGCAGCAGGTTTGTTAGCATGCAAGTTCCTATCATCTTTCTTTTTCTTCCTATTACCAGGATGACTAGGTGCATAAGTGTTAACTCCTTGAGAATCTTGTTCAATTCTCCTAGGATGGCCTCGGGATACAAAGGTTCCTGAGTCATTCTACCACCTCTAGTGACAACTCTAAAAGAATTGTCATTCAACTCATTGAGCAAGTCATTTTGAGCCTTAGGTACTTGTTCTACTTGAGTAGTGACCGTAGAGGCATGTTTACTCAAAAGCTTAAGATCATTGACATTTCTATCCACACAAGCACTTATATGATCAATCATACGAGCATTTTGTTCCAATTGTCTCCTAACATAATCATTGAAACTTTGTTGTTTGGCAACGAAGTTATCAAATTCATCTAAGCATAAGCTAGCGGGTTTATCATAAGGAATATCACTCTCATTGAATCTACGAAGATAATTTACATTTACTACGTGTGTCGGGTTATCAAGACCATGTATTTCTTCAATAGGTGGTAGATTCTTTACATCTTCAGATTTAGTACCTTTGTCTTGCATAGATTTCTTGGCTTCTTGCATATCTTAAGGACTGAGGAATAGAATACCTCTTTTCTTTGGAGTTGGCTTCGGAGGTGGTTCGGGAATGGTCCAAGCATTATCATTGCTCAAGAAATTATTCAATAGAATTTCAGCTTGTTCCACAGTTCTTTCCCTGAAAACACAACCAACACAACTATCTAGGTGGTCCCTAGAAGCATCGGTTAGTCCATTATAAAAGATATCAAGTATTTCATTTTTCTCAAGAGGGTGATCAGGCAAAGCATTCAGTAACTGGACAAGCCTACCCCAAGCTTGTGGGAGACTCTCTTCTTCAAGTTGCACAAAGTTATATATATCCTGCAAGGCAGTTTGTTTCTTATGGGCAGGAATATATTTCTCGGAGAAGTAGTATATATCATATCCTGGGGACTACGCACACAAGCAGGAGCAAGAGAAGTAAACCAAGTTTTAGCATCACCCTTTAGCGAGAAAGGAAACAACTTAAGGATATAGTAATGGCGAATTTTGTCCTCACTCGTGAATAGGGTGGCTATATCATTCAGCTTAGAAAGGTGTGCTACAACTGTTTCAGACTCATAACCATGAAAAGGATCAGATTCAACCAAAGTGATCAACTCAGGATCAACAGAGAATTCATAATCCTTATCAGTGACAAAGATGGGTGAAGTAGCAAACTTAGGATCGTATTTCATTCTAACATTCAGAGATTTTTCTTTCCACTTGCGCAATATATTCTCAAGATCATAGCTATCCTTACATGCAAGAAAGTCTTCAGCTACATCTCCCTCCATAACATAACCCTCAGGTATAATAGGCAATTCATATCTAGGAGAGCTAGTTCTGACAGGTGAAACAGCAGGTTCTACTTCAATAATTTCATCAGTTTCAGAAGTATGATCACATTCAGCAGCAACTCTAGCAATTTGTGCATCTAGAAATGCACCCAGTGGCAAAGCATTATCAAGCAAAGCATCATCATAAGCATCATGGATAGCAGAAGTACCATCATCAAGCACAGGCGACACATCAGAATTTCTAGTAGGTGGTGGTGTCGCAAATTTACTCATCACTGAAGGTCAATCAAGTGCAGAGCTAGATGGTAGTTCCTTACCTGTCCTCGTAGTTGAGAGCAAGACTTTAGTTTTTCAATCTCTCAGATTCCTCATAGTGATCAACAGACGTAAATCCCAAGTGACTCAGAGAATAGAGCTATGCCTCCCCGGCAATGGTGCCAGAAAATAGTCTTGATAACCCACAAGTATAGGGGATCGCAACAGTTTTCGAGGGTAGAGTATTCAACCCAAATTTGTTGATTCGACACAAGGGGAAGCCAAAGAATATTCTTGAGTATTAGCAGTTGAGTTGTCAATTCAACCACACCTGAAAGACTTAGTATCTGCAGCAAAGTTTCAGTAGCAAAGTAGTGTGACAGTAACGGTAGCAGCGGTAACAGTAACAGTAGTGACAGCAGTAGCGTTAACAGTAGCAGCAGTGACAGCAGTAGCGGTAAACCAACGTAGCAAGGACCAGTAGGAAAGGACTCGTAGGCATTGGATCGGTGATGGATAATTATGTCGGATGACATTGATCATGTAACAATTATAACATGGGGAGATATGTAACTAGCCCAGTTCATCAATGTAATGTAGGCATGTATTCCGTATTTAGTCATACGTGCTTATGGAAAAGAAGTTACATGACATCTATTGTCCATCCCTCCTGTGGCAGCGGGGTCCTAATGGAAACTAAGGGATATTAAGGTCTCCTTTTAATAGAGAACCGGAACAAAGCATTAGCACATAGTGAATACATGAACTCCTCATGCTATGGTCATCTCCCAGAGTGGTTCTGGCTATTGTCACTCCGGGGTTGCCGGGTCATAACACATTGTAGGTGACAACAACTTGTAAGATAGGATCAAGAACACACATATATTGATGAAAACATAATAGGTTCAGATCTGAAATCATGGCACTCGGGCCCTAGTGACAAGCATTAAGCATAGCAAAGTAGTAGCAACATCAATATCTGAACATAGTGGATACTAGGGATCAAACCCCATCAAAACTAACTCAATTACATGACAGATCTCATCCAACCCATCACCATCCAGCAAACCTACGATGAGATTACTCACGAACGTTGAAGAGCATCATGGAATTGGTGATGAAGGATGGTTGCTGATGACGACGGTGTCGATTTCTCCTCTCCGGAGCCCAGAACGGACTCCAGATCTGCCCTCCACAGGAAGAACAGGTGGTGGCGGCGGCTCCGTGTCATGCAACGCGATGAACTCTTCTCTCTTAATTTTTTCTGGCTGATAGAGAATATATAGAGCTCGAGTTGGAGGCTGCGGAGCCACGAGGGCCTCACAAGCCTGCCAGGCCCGGCCAGGGGGGGCAGGCCTCCTGGGCTTGTGGGCTCCTGGCTCCGTGTCTCCAGGAGATTCTTGCACCAGTATTTTTTATATATTCCACAAAAAATCCTCATAAATTTCCAGGTCATTCCGAGAACTTTTATTTCTGCGCAAAAACAACACCATGGCAATTCTGCTGAAAACAACGTCACTCCGGGTTAGTTCCATTCAAATCATGCAAATTAGAGTCCAAACAAGGGCAAAAGAGTTTGGAAAAGTAGAGACGATGGAGACGTATCATTGCTCATCATCTTATTCTTGCCTGATGTCTCTCCCTAGCCATTGAGTCTTGTTGATCCTCTATTGTTTGGAGGAGAAGTCCTAGATCTACACTTCCACCAAGAGAAATGTGATTCCCCCCACTAATACCTTGCAGATCTTGTTACTCTTGGGTGTTTGAGCACCCTAGACGGAAGAGGTCACCTCGGAGCCGTATTACATTGTGGTGAAGCTTCGTGGTGTTTTTGGGAGCCTCCAATTAAGTTGTGGAGATTGCCCCATCCTCGTTTGTAAATTTTTCATTGTCGCCTTCAAGTGCACCACTAGTGGAGTCACAGCATCTCGCATTGTGTGGGGGCGTGATAAGAACACGATGGAATTAGTGGCATCTTGGGAAGCATTGTACCTCGACACCACTTCAATGGAGATGTACTTTGCCTCAAAGGGAAGGAACTTCGAAAACACATCCTTGTCTTCATCGGTTCCACTTGTGGTTACTTCCTACCTTTACCTTGTGTTTATTACTTGCTCGATTTTATTGTTGTTAGCCTCATATAGGTTGTTCACCTAGTTACATATCCAGACAACCTATTTGTTGCTGAACTGAATTTAATAAAGAAAAGTTAATATTTGGTAGTTGCCTATTCACCCCTCCCCCTCTAGTCAACCTTATCGATCCTTTCAATTGGTATTAGAGCTACGTCTCTTTATTAAGGGTTTCACTACCCAAAGAGTATGATTAACAATGGGGATCAGGTTGTGGAGTTACCCAAGGTTGTGGGTGTGAACACGATCTCGGGAGAGCATATAAATGAGGCAATTGCCCCACTTAAATCTTCTATGGTGACCAAGGCCAAATCCATGTTTAAATATTTCCTTGATGGGGTCAAACTCTCTACCGATCCGTTGCGAGTGGTTAACCCCACTACGTCGTATTCGAATCCCAACTCTGCTATGGAGAGGGCTAGTAGTGATAAGAATAAGTTGCCTCAAGGAAGGAGCGGGATGGATACCTTTGCCTTAGTTCCTCCTCCCATGGTCTATAGAGGACCTGTCCACCCACCGCATATTATCAACCTTGATCCTCCTCCTAAACTTGTAAAGAATGATTTTGCTAATTGGGTTTGTCGTATCAAGTCTCATTTGAGTCACAGCTCAACATAACTTCGGAGATCATTGAGCAAGGGTACTACCCACATGATCCAACCAACCTAACCCCAAGGGAAGAGGCCGACAATCAACTCAATCACTCCTCCTTGTTCATTCTTCAGCCAGCTTCCCCCATTGAAGATCCTACTCACTTGTGTCCTTCCACTCATACAAAGGATTGTTGGGAACAAATTGTTTCCATGTATAAGGAAATCTCGAGTATTAAATGGTCCAACTTTGAGGTGGTTTTTTATGAGGCTGATGAACTTGTGATGCTTGATTTTGAGGACCCTCGTGAGCTTTACTCGAGTGACAACACTTGTCGTCGCTCTTCAAGATCATGGAAGTAAGGATATGGATGCCAATTGGATCAAGCGTAAGTTTCTCAAGGTCACAATGTCATTCAATATGGCCATGTTCTCCATTATCCATGAAAGATCGTACTTCCACTCCTTGTACTCAATCGATGTGTTGGATGAATTCATTGCCCTGAAAATATTGAACAAGACCGCTGACAATGCTCTAGATTGTGTCCAACGATCAAGGAAAGGTACACCCAACCTACCTTTGAAGGCCAAGGCTGTTTAGGAGGAGGCGGAAGAAGAAGAAGAAGAAGAAGAAGAAGAGGGTTGTCCCAAAGACACAAAATATTCTTACCACGAGCACATGGCTCTTGCGTCGATGCAATTTTGGGAAACAAGAGAAACTCAAGTCCCAACTTCTCCGAGAACAATTAAAGTGGTTCGAAGGGCAAGCAACATGTGAGGACTTGCTATAGTTTTGGTGATGTGAGTCACTTTGTGGTGGATTATCTGTATGAGAAGAGGGAACACAATGGTGGCAAGCTCGTTCACAAAGACAAAGCAAAGTCCTTCCCCAAGAAGAACAACTTCTCCAAGAAGATGCCTCAAAATATGTTGGTGGCTCAAGAAGAGTACTTGCCCGATAATTATGATGATGAAAAGATGCAAGTGGTGAAGTAATGGGGATAGCCACAGTGGCCATTGCATCCTCCTCTCCAACCAAGATGTCTCTCTTTGACTCCCCCAATGAGAACCGCATTGCCAAATGCCTTATGGCCAAGGCATCCAACAAGGTAACCTCGAACATCAAAACTAACATTTCCACTACCCCTTATTCTATGGATAGTGGACATGAAAAAGAGGAGGTAAAAGTTGAGGAAAACTCCTTTGGTAAATTCATGACAAAAATCAAGGGTGACACCAAGAAGCATTTTGTTGCTCTCTTAGAACACCTAGGTGAGACTAGTGATCACATTGAGTCTCAAGAAGAAACCATCTCTAAATTACGGGGACATGGTAGTGACTATGCTTATGAGATAGAGGATCTCTCCATTGCTTTTGAGGAAGAGCGAGATCTTCATTTGACTCTTGAGGAGTCACACAATGATGACCTTCCTAAATTACGAAAAGATCACGATCATGCTCTTGTTCTTACTCGTGTGCTCCAATCCGGAAAAGTTGCACTTAGGGTTGACCATGATAGACTCAACGGAGATTTTGTCACACTTGAGAAGGCTCACGAGGCTTTGAAGAGTTCTCGTGCTTCTCTAGAGGAGTCTCATGATCAACTCAAGGTAAAACTTACAAAGGAAATAGCCATGTGTCCCCCTTTCGGGTTAATTGATAATGCGAATACTACTAACCCTTGTTGTGAGCATGTGCATCTTGTGGAGGAAAATGCCAAGTCGAAAGAGCAACTTGAGAAAGGCCTAGTGACATGCATCCAAGTGAGAAGAATCTTAATGACCTTTTGAGCAATCAAAAGGAAGTGGTTGCAAAGGTAGGAATTGGGTTGGCACCCAAGACCAAGAAGAAGAATAAGGTCAAGGCCAAGCAACCTCCCCCTCTCAATGAAACATTTGTCAAAGATGGGGAGGGTACTCATGAGAAGAGGAAGGACAAGGTCGTGGGTGGTCATGCCAAGAAGAGCAAAACCCCCTCATCCAACAAAGTGGGTGACTTCAACCCCTCTTATGTTTTATGTTGCGCTAGTGATGGGCAAGCTTATGCCAAATTTGTTGGTTCTTCTCATGAGTACATTGAATAGTGTATTTGGGTTCCTAAGATCCTCGTCACTAACATTAAAGGGCCCATTAAAGAATGGGTACCTAAATCCAAGCATTGAGCTCTTGTAGGAGTTTGCTTCCGGAGGAGTGTCATGATTGCCTGATAGTGAAGTAACAAATCATATCACCGGAAGCAAGCACTTGGTGGTGGATGTTAATTCTAATCCATAGTTGGCCACTCAAGTGTCCTTTGGTTATGATACAAGTTCAAAGGTATTGGGTTTTGGCAAGGTGGGAAATTCTCCGGAAGTATCCATTGAGAATGTCGTGCTTGTTGAGAACCTTGCATAAAATTTACTTTCCATTCGTCAACTTGCAATCATGGGTTTTTGTACCTTATTTGGTGTTTACACCATGGCCATTATGTGGAGAAAGACTCTTAAAGTAGCCTTTGTTCGGCGTGTGTAAAATGGTCTCTATGTGGTTAACTTCTTGGAGCCACCCACTAAGACCGCGACATGCCTAATGGCTAAAGTTGATGTGGGATGGCTTTGGCATCGCCGACTAGCACATGTCAATATGAGATCTTTGCAAAGTCTTCTCAAAGGGGATCACGTTCATGGACTAAAATATGTGAGTTTTGCCAAAGATCGTGCTTGCGGTGCTTGTATCAAAGGGAAGCTACATGAGACGACTCACCAACCCACGACTACCATATGCTCAAATAGGACCTTGGAGCTCCTTCACATGGATCTCTTTGGCCCACCATCATTCGATAGTTGGGGGAAAAAGTATTGCTTGGTGATTATGGATGATTACTCAAGATATACTTGGTTATACTTCTTCAAGAGGAAGAGTGAGGCCCCACAAACCTTCATTGAGTTCAAGAAATACACCTTGGATGAGTTTCTTAGTGATGAGGGGATCAAGAACCAACACTCCGCGCCATATATCGCTCAACAAAATGGTGTTGCGGAAAGGAAGAATCAGACATTGATGGATGCAGCAAGAACCATGATGGCAGAATTCAAATCTCCGTACAAATTTTGGGCCGAATCCATCAACACTGCGTGTCATGTATCTAATCGGCCCTAGCTCCGCAAAGGCTTCAACAAGACTCCTTATGAAATTCTTACCGGCTACAAGCCCAACCTCAAGTACTTCTGGGTGTTCGGTTGTAAGTGTTTCATTCTCTAGAAAGGTACTCCTTTGTCTAAATTTGAACCTAGAGCTCAAGAGGGCATAATTGTTGGTTATGCTACAAACTCGCATGCTTACCGTGTCCTCAACAAGTCCAATGGACTCATTGAGGATACGTGTAACATGGATTTTGATGAAAATAATGGCTCCCAAGTGGAGCAAAGTGGTTTTGTGATGTAGGTGATGAAATTCCTCCCCAAGCCATAAGAAGAATGGGTGTGGGACACTTCCTCCCGTTGAGAAACCCCTTGTGCTCGAAGGAGAAGGACATTACTTCCACACAAGTGGAACCATCACCAACACAAGACCCACAAGCTTTGTAAGAACAAAGTGAAGGCCCTCAAACAAGTGAACAAGATCAAGGGAAAGATCAATCTCATGATGATGGTGATACACAAAGTGATGCCCAAGATCAAGTTCACACCTCCAAGCAAACTCAAGATCAAGAACAAGCTTATGATGGCGCTCAATGTCGTTAAAATGTTGCTCCTCAACTTTCCATGGAGGAGATTCTAGAAAGATAAGCCGCCAACATTGCTTCCAATCTTAAACATGAACAACATGTTTTGGAGGACATCTACGAAAGCTTAAATAAAGGGGTAACAACTTGTCATCAATTAACAAACTTTTGTGATCGTGATGCGCTTGTTTCTTGTATTCAACCCCTAAAGGTACAAGAAGCGCTCGAGCACACAAAGTGGCTTGAAGCCATGCATGATGAACTGAACAACTTCGAGCGCAACAAAGTGTGTCAGTTGGTGCCAAGACCAAAGGAGAATCACAATGTCATTGGAACCAAATGGATCTTAAAGAACAAGCAAGATGTGAACGGTGTAGTTATTCGCAACAAGGCAAGATTGGTGGCACAAGGCTACTCATACGTCAATGGTATCGACTATGGTTGCTCCCGTTGCACGCCTTGAATCTATTCGCATGTTGCTAGCATATGCATCTCATCATGATTTTCAATTATATCAAATGGATGTGAACGGTGCATTTCTTAATGGTCCTCTTAAGGAGTTGGTATATGTCAAGCAACTCCTAGGGTTCGAGGATGCCAAGTTCCCTAATAATGTATAGGTGCTTGATAAGGCACTTTATGGCCTTAAACAAGCCCCACGTGGGTTTGAAATTGGAAAATTTGATACCACTCTTTTCACAAAGAAGGTTAAAGGGAACTTGCTCATATGCCAACTATATATTGATGATATTATCTTTGGTTCTCCTAACAAAGCTTTCAATGAAGAGTTTGTCGCACTAATAACCACAGAGTTTGAGATGTCTATGATGGGAGAGTTGAAGTTCTTCCTTGGATTTGAAGTCAAGCAACAAAGTCAAGGAACCTTCATCACCCAAGCAAAATACACTCAAGACATGATCAAGAGGTTCAAGTCAGATGAACTCAAACCGTTCAATGCAAACAATCACGCCACTCAAATGCCAACTTGACAATGATCCCAATGGTAAGCCATGGATCACAAGGTATATCTCTCCATGATTGGATCTTTTACCTTTCTGCATCTAGACCGGATATTATGTTGAGTCTGGGAATTTGTGCACGATTTCAATCCGCAGCTAAGGGAAGTCACTTTGTGGTGGTCAAGCGAATCTTTCGGTATTTGGATCATACCCCAAACTTTGGCTTATGGTACTGATACGTCTCCAACGTATCTACTTTTTGAAACAATTTTTCTGTGATTTTGGCCTCTAGTTTGCATGATTTCAATGGAACTAACCCGGACTAACGCTATTTTCAGCAGAATTACCTTGATGTTATTTTTTTGCAGAAATAGAAATTCTTGAAATCGTATGAAACTTTTGTGAATTATTTTTGATATTTATAAGAAATTATGGAGCGAAGACCTGCCAAAGGGAAATGCCAGGTGAGCACAAGCCATCAGGGCCCCCTGAGGGAGTCCAAGGGTCCTCGGGTCACCGGCCTACCTCTATGGGCCAGACTCCTGGGCTACTTCGAGCAGCCGATGACATATACGAGGAATATTTCACAAAACTTGGTGACCAAGACAACGACTCCTCTAAACCGATGTAGCCGACTAGGACTCTTGTTATCCTAGGCCTACAGTGCATTATATAAACCGAGGACAGGCAAGTCGATAGACGATCTCATTTTCATTAGACACAACGTCTACATCATTAGGGCTTAGACCACAACATACGGTCTTGAGGTAAATCAACTCTCTATTTGATACTACATCATCAATACAACAAGAGCGGGATGTAGGATTTTACCTCCATCAAGAGTGCCCGAATCTGTGTAAAACATCGTCACCATCGTCCCTTGTTACCCATCAATCCAAGATCCACAGTTCGGACCCCCTACTAGAGATCAACTAGTTTTTACAACGACGTTAGTGCTTACATTGAGAGTTCCGTTGTGTGATCAGCAGAAGCATGGATGGCTCATGTGCAGATTGATTGTAGTTTTTCTGGACAGCGAATTTGTGATCGTCGTCCCCAATTCCTCGAGCACCGCTTTGACGAGTGCTTTGGTAAAATTATGCGCAATTATATATACAACAATCCAGCAAAATTTCGTCGCGTTCCTATGGAGAAATCTCCGGCGATATCCGATATACCGGAGCAGTGTCGAATGTGGACGGGATTCGCGATGAGTTTCGGGTGAGGGGTCCAGTAACCCGCTCGGACATCCGTTGGAAAATCCCACAGTTCATCAGCTGCGGAATTCCTATATCGATCATTCCTCCAAATTTCAGCCCGGTCCGACCGTTCAAACTTTAGGAAACATCGGATTAGTATAACACATTTTACATGTGTTTTCTATGCGAAAACGAATTTAACCCGAGTTCATCCTTCTACGGGAACGTGGTTTTGGACGTCCTTTTTGAAGGAATTTTTTTAAAAAGTATTATGTGTTGTTCTAAAACACACGTACATAAAGTATGAGTATTTTTCCAAGGCAATCTTCATCATTACGTTAATGTCAAACCAGCCCGATAACGTTCCTCCACGGATGTCCTGCACTAGGAACATCATCGCTTCATCAAGCCGAGGTAACCTCATCTGATCAACACCTCGGCGATCCGACCAAGTGTTCAGCATTGCAAGGGCCAAATAATCTGTGGAGAATACCGTCCCCCACAGGTTGTATGGGTCGGGCATGCCATTGCTTCATCAAGCCAGCATTGACTACGTCACAAATTCCGACCTGCGTCGGCATCACCACACCGTCGATTTCTTCAAACGACGTTTAACACGCCAACCTCCTTTCTCACATTAGCTGGCATGGGGATTCTAGCGCTGCCTTACTGAACTGCTCCGTCACCTCGGCTAGACCGTGGGCTTCACCACCTCTTCATCAACCTGCTCCGAAGTATTCGGCGTCACTAGCTGAACAGCTTCATCACCTCGGTTGGACTGAGGGCTTCGCCTTGCCACATCGATCGTGTCGCATCATGAATACATCAGGCCGAGCTCTTTGCTCGGGCACCTCGGCGCTCAGGCTATATTTTTCACAAATATTTACTTCATTTAAGTTCATTAAGTGGAGAATATTATTATTTGATATTAGTTTTGGCTTGCACTGTTTTATGTGCACACGTGATCGTATCCGATCGTGTTCAACAGTCACCTCGGTGTTCCGACGTCGTCGTCACTACTCTGTCAACTAAATTGCATCGGTGGGGGCTTTACCGTCACAC
Source organism: Hordeum vulgare subsp. vulgare (assembly GCF_904849725.1). Classification (NCBI taxonomy): domain Eukaryota; kingdom Viridiplantae; phylum Streptophyta; class Magnoliopsida; order Poales; family Poaceae; genus Hordeum; species Hordeum vulgare. Next base: position 189,934,827 of record NC_058521.1, read on the forward strand.
TGTCGAACTACTCTATCTCCTTGGTTGGACCGAGGGTTTCGCCTCGGCCTTTCCGAAGTGTTGTGTTGTCACTTTATCAAGGCGAACTCTTCATCAACTACCTCGTGATACGCTTGGGGGCTGCGACCTCGGATCACTGCAAGCTCGGACCACATCACATCGAGCACATTAACCAGATAAGTCGATTTCATGCTCAACGTAATTTCTAATTTTTTTGTGGTTCAACCAAGTATTATATTTGTGTTAATCAGAAAAGTTGTTTGTTAGAACCTTAGATTGTTAAAAGCATTGTTTGTTACAAACACTTCCTTTACCTACGTTAAGTGGGGGTTCTTAAATTTATATGAGCCGTTTTATAAATAAATGGTATTTATTCTTAGTCGTTGAAAAGTTTTTTCTAGTACTCCTTTTTCCGAAACTAGTGTGTGGTCAATAGCCGGATAGTCTGGTTTCTTTGTAAAGTTCCTTGAGTTTAGTTTGCTAAACAGGCCTCAAAAAACATTCCGCCTTTGGAATATGGATGTTGAAGCCAAAGGCTGACCCGCTTGAAGTCTCAAGGTAGTATGTATCATGTTGAAGCACGATCGAAGCATATATTAATTTTAAAAAGACAAATTTTGGATTGGCACCGAAAAATTTGATTTAATTAAAATGTCAAGTCCGTACATAATTTTTTGGTTTTTTGAACTTATGAAACTTTTAACCTCTTGAATATTTTTAAGAGGAGGAACATCGTCTTCACCAAGGTGCCCCCACGTAATAATTCAGCTAGGGAAATATTTACCGTCCCGCAATTCGGCATCTTCCCTGCCGACCTACACCTCGGTTTCTCAGATTTGATTTATATGTATCAGTTTTCAATTGTGTCTTTGGTCAATAGTTGGGTTGCCCGGCTCCTATGATTGCTTCCTACGTTCTGCTTTGTTCGGCTAGGTGTGCAAAGGGAGAACCACTGCGATTGTACTTCCGATTTAACTCGTAAAGTACCTCAGTGGAGAAAGCCGAAAACTAACTGTCACAATGAGCACAAACTAGTCAGCGATCCGATGACTCTAGACCGACAAAGGTTACCCCATGGGCCTTTCATAAATTTTGCCAGAGTGTTAATGGCTTGACCTCGACTGATGCCGAACACTGACCAGTTGACTGGCCTCCTAAACTTGAAGCTCCTATGACTAAGTGAGAGTTATAAAGCCTGGATATTTGATTGCCTCATTTCCGCTAACACAACCGCCTTCGGGCATCGAGACGTCGGCTAAGGATTGTTTTGTTACTGCGGAAACACCCTGCATAACATGTACAAAGGGGTAGAAGCCGACGATGGGCCTCTCTCAAATGATAAACGGTCACAAAGGAGTCAAAATAGCATATATCACAAAAGCATTTGTATTTAATATGCGATTGCTTCCTTCCGTAATCATCATTATAAAGACATAAATATGCATCAATTTGACTTAAGATTTTGGCCAAGCTGGGTTGCCTCGCTCCTGTGCTTACCACCTACGCTCCCGATTATTCGGCTAGGAGGTAAAGGGAGTACCCCTGTGATTGTTACTTCCGGGTCATCCGGGTTAGTACCTCACACAGGGTGAAGCCAAAAGCTAGCCATCTTAAGAACATAATTGGTCGGCAACGACGGAAGTGAAAATTTTGGTTCATTAACAACCACGGAGTTCAGGAACATCCCCCAAAATAAATCCTCAATGATTTCCTCCCGCATTGATTAGAATTGAGGTTTCACGATCATGGTCAACATGATATCCTGGGAAAAGGAACTTATAAATGATCAATTTTTCCCAAAGGATTCTTCTTATGATAAATAGTAATATAGAATATCTCCCTGCATAACTTTGTTTATAAAACTATATGGCCAGATTGCCTTGTTTGACGTAAATCTTTGCCCTTATAAAGGCTTTATAAAGTAGGACAAACACTCCTTGACTACTCACCGAGGAGGTTGAAGCCGATCGTCGGTCAACATATTGTCGTACAATGTGGATCCGGGCATTACTCATGTGAAGTACTTGGATACGTAGAATCATTACACTTAAACTGTGTCAAACATAACAAAGTTTGTGTCAAAGAAACATAAATCCTTAATTGGACCACCCGTGCCCAAATAAAGGCTCGAGGGGCTACTACATTGCTTATTCAATGCTGCAAATTCAAAGTGCATACTGTTTCTGAGGAGATTCGATCCTCAGGTCGGTCGGCCGCACCCAACCTGAGTCTCGGAGGCTATTGCACAACTGAATGAAACTTGATTTAGCTCGGAACATAATGTTTTGCTAAACTTTTTGGTATTGCCAAGCTTATGGCACCTTTAACCTATTTTTTAAGATGCGGGACATCCTCTAGTTCGAGGTATTCTGCGTGGTGATTCTGTTCGGAGAATTTTTCTCGACCTACAGTTCGGCATCTTCCCTGCCGAGCTCCACCTTAGTGTTGTCAAAACATACTTAATGGATGAAATAGTTCTCGAGGAGATGTGACCCTAGGGCCGTCCATGTTTCCCAACTGAAGTCTAGGGGTACTGATTCTACATCTCGTTAGAGAATAAATTACACCAACCGAAAAATATTTTCCGACACACAGTTTGACATCTTCCGTGTACACCTGCACCTTAGCATTGTCAAAACGCACACAACAAGTGCAAAATGATTCCCGGGAAGATTTGATCCTTGGGTCGGTCGGCCGCACCCAACCTGAGTCTCGGGGGCCACTGCACACCGCGTTTTAATTCCTAAAGTTTGTTGTCGAGCAAGGAATTGATCCTCAAGCTGATTTCGCGAATCGACGTGAGTCTCATGGGCTACCGGGATCAACGGTTTTATTTTTTCCTTCAGGTGCATCTCAAGTTTTAGACCGACACGCACCTTGAGGGCAACTGGCTATATATCCACAAAAAATCAGCCAACGACTCAGGTGGTGCAGCACCTCAGAAGCAATCTGGCATATAGTTCGGATGCAAAAGGCTGGATCCATAAAAGACTATTCCGGCATTTAAGCTCGGATGAATTCCTTCAAATTTTCACAGACCGAGGTAATCTATGACACCTTGGATGCAGACCGACGTTGGAGCTCGGCTTCAAAAAGACACCACAAATGCAGTCCGGTGTTGGAGCTCGGATGCAAGAGGATACATCGGATGCAGTTCGGCATTGGAGCTCGAACGCAAGAGGATATCGCCACACGGGAAACATTTCAAACCCGAGGTGTGGCGTGAAAATTACAAGGCATTAATAAAGGCCGATAACTTAAAGGGGCTCCTGTGATGCCCGATGTGTCAAATTCTTCGGATTCACCCCGGCGATCCTCAAGATCAGTGATGGGAAAATTTGTTGAACCAGTATTCAAGACCTACGACCGAAAATTAAAAACAGTTCGGAAGAACCAAGGAGCATCCCTAACTTGAAGACATATGCTCACAAATCGGGAAGTCATTGGTGGCCGAACTAGTGTTCGCCGAACATAAATGGGGAGAAGAACTCGTCCCACAAGTCGGATACTTTGTACGCATGAAGATGTCAAGGATCAAGACTACGGCATTACCGGCCAGTTTGGGGGCTACTGAGGGAGTCTAGGACTAAGGGTTCCTCGGGCTGCCGGCCTATCTCTATGGGTCAGACTCTTGGGCTACTTCGGGTAGCCGATGACATATACGAGGAATATTCCACAATACTTGGTGATCAAGACAAGGACTCCTCTACACCGACGTAGCCGACTAGGACTCTTGTTATCCTAGGCCTACAGTTCATTATATAAACCGAGGCCAGGCTAGTCAATAGATGATCTCATATTCATTAGACACAACATCTACATCATTAGGGCTTAGACCACAACATACGATCTCGATGTAGATCAACTATGTACTCGATACTATATCATCAATACAACAAGAGCAACACGCAGGTTTTTACCTCCATCAAGAGAGCCTGAACCTAGGGAAAACATCGTCTCCATCGTCCCTTGTTACCCATCAATCTAAGATCCACAGTTCGGACCCCCTACTCGATACCAACCAGTTTTGACACCGACACCCCCCTGGGTTGCGGCATGATAGCTTGTGGGGACTTCGAGGCTCCTCCAACCCTATTTATAGTCCTATAAATTCATAATCGCTGAGATTAAAATAGGAGAGAAGTTTTCAGCGCATTCTATGAGAGGGAACCTGTGCCACCTTCTGTTCTTCCTGTGGAGGGCTGATCTGGAGTCCGTTTGGGGCTCCAGAGAGGGTGATTCGTCTTTGTGGCCATCATCAACCCTTCTCCATCAACACCACCATGATGCTCACCACAGGGAGTGAGTAATTACTTTGTAGGCTTGCTAGACAGTGGTGGAATTGGATGAGATTGATCATGTAATCGAGTTAAGTTTGATAGGGCTTAATCCCTATTGTACACTATGTTCTCATGTTGATGTTACTATGACTTTGCTATGCTTAATGCTTTTCACTGGTGCCCGGGTGCCATGATTTCAGATTTGAACCTATTATTTTTTCATGAATATAAGAGTGATTTGGATCCTACCTTGCAAGTTATAGTTACCTATTAGGTGTCTTGATCTGCATAACCCAAGGTGATAATAATTGGGATTCTTTCCAGTCATTGCCGTAGTTTGAGGAGTTCATGTATTAACTATGTGTTAATGCTTTGTTCCAGTTCTCTATTAAAAGGAGGCCTTAATATTCCTTAGTTTCCAATAGGACCCCGCTACCACGGGAGGGTAGGACAAAATATGTCATGCAAGTTCTTATCGCAAGCATGTACGACTATATACGGAATACATGCCTACATTATGTTGATGAACTCGAGCTAGTTCTGTGCCGCCCTAGTGTGTAAGTGTTAGATGATCAATGTCATCTAAATCATTATTCATTGCTGATCCATTGCCTATGTGTTACATATATTGAATCTTGATAAGTTACTACTGTTGCTGCTACTGTCACATGTGTTACTGAATTGCTACTGCTACTACTGTTACTACAGTTGCTGTTATCACTTTTACTATTACTACTATCACTTGTTGTGCTACTATTATTTACTGCAGAAGAATATCCCAAGTGCGGTTGAATTGACAACTCAACTGTTACAGCCAATAAATATTTTTTGGCTTCCCTTGTGATGAATCAATAAATTACGGTGAAATACTACCCGTGAAAACTATCGCGATCCCCTACACTTGTGGGTTATTATGACCTTTTTCTGGTGCCGTTGCTGGGGAACATAGCTCTATTTATTGTGTTGACTTGATGATATTCAATTTCTATTATGAAGAATCTGAAAGATAAGGGAACCGAGATCATCCCCTCTCACACGAGAGGAGGTAAGGAACTGCCATTTAGCTTTGCTTTTGACTCACCCACTGTTTTGAATCGACTTGTTACACCACCACCTGTTGCTAGACCTAATATGCCACATGAATTTGATGATGCTACTTCTGAAATTAATGATGATACTATTGCTACACATGATGAAACTAAAGTTGTGCCACTAGGAGAATTACTTGATGCTCATATTGCTAGAGCTAGTGAACTTGAAAATGTTGAAACTGATGAAGACTTTGAATTACTTGCTACACACCATCCACCTAATAGATATGAATTGCCTTATATAGCTAAAATTTATGTTATGGATGGTTAAGTAGCTAGGGACTTTCTTGCTTGTAATGACAGAGATGGTTTGAAGAAACTACTAGGAAAACTAAAAGAAAAATCTATGCTGGAGACAATGAAATATGATCCTAAATTTGCTACTTCTCCTATACTTGTTACTGATAAGGATTATGAATTTGCTATAGAACGTGAACTGATTCCTATAGTGGAATCCAATCCTTTCCATGGCTACGAAAATGAAACTGTGGTAGAACACCTTATGAAACTAAATCATATTGATGCCTTGTTTACCAATATTGAAAAGATATGATACTATTATATCCTTAAGCTTTTTCCCTTCTCACTGAAAGGCGAGGCCATGGAATGGTTCCTTTCTCTTGCTCCTGGTTGTATGCGTAGTCCCCAAGAAATGATGCATTACTTCTCTGAAAAATATTTTTCTGCTCATAAGAAACAAGCTGCCTTACACAAAATATTTAACTTTGCTCGAATTAAGCTTGGGGAGGCTTCTCCATTTACTAAGAGCGTTGCGTGATTGTCGTGTTAAGAAAATTAAAATTCTGGATATCTTTTATAATGGACTAATAGACCCTTCTAGGGATTTCCTCGATAGTTGTGTTGTTGTGTTTTCAGGAAAACAATCGTTGAACAAGCCAATAAGCTATTAAATAATATGCTGTAAAATGTTGATTATTAGGCACCCCCTGAACCACCACCTGAACCTATCCAAAAGAAGAGAGGTATTCCATTTCTGGGTCCTGGAGATATTCAAGAAGCAAAAAAAGAACTATGAAGGAGAAAGGTATTAAAATTGAGGATATTAAGAAGTTACCACCGATCAAAGAAATACATGGACTAGATATCCCGACACAGGTGGTAGAGGTAACTTTCTCCTCTCCTTTAATGATAATAACATACCTGATGCTAAGACTCCTGATCAATGTTAAGACTCTTGATAACCCATCCCCAAAGAATAAACGCTATGATAAGAGAGACTTTGTTGCTAGCAAACGTGGTAAGGAAAGAGAACCATGGGTTGAGAAACCTATGTCATTCCCTCAAAAGTCTTCCAAAACAAGGGATGATGAATATTTTGAATGCTACACTGAAATGATTAGACATGTCTTTTTGCGCACTCGCTTGACTCATATATTGAAAATGCCTCTGTACGCTAAGTATATGAAAGATAGTATTACCAACAAAAGAAACATACCTCGAACTAAAATTTCCACCATGCTTGCTAATTATTCTTTTGATGCTCGAGTACCTAAGAAGTTGGGAGATCATGTTATACCCACTATACCTTGCTCCATTAAGAAAATTATATTAAAACTGCTTTAGGTGACATAGGAGCCGGTGTTAGTGTTATGCATTTTTCTCTTTATAAAAGACTTGAATTGAATAAGCATACACCCATTGAGATGTCTTAGTAAGTGGCGGATAAATCCACTGCTCTACCTATTGGAATTTGCAAGGACGTTCCCGTTGTGGTTACAAATGTTACTATCTTAACATACTTTGTTATACTTGATATGCCCGAGGACGACAATATGTCAATCATCCTTGGTAGACCCTTTTTGAATACTGCACGCGATGTTATTGATTGCAACAAAAGCAAGGTTACCTTCAATGTCAATGGAACGCAACATAGTGTGTATTTTCCAAAGACGCAAATTTTAGTGAATAATATTAATGTTATTGAGACTTGTGACATTTTCATCATCGGAGACCTTCAAATCCCTCTACCTACTACCAAGAAAAATAATTACTATAATCTTGTTGTAGAGGATATGCAAATCCCCATTGAGGTAACTTAGTGTTATACGAAAGTTCTTCGATTTCATGTTAATCGGAACCGGTTATTAATAAAACTTGATCAATCTTATTAATGGGTCTTTTTCAAAAGACATGAGATTGATGAATTTAGTTCTCACATCTCTGTGTACCCCAAGTTTACCTATTGTTCTTCTAGCTGTATACAAATAAAATGCCTTGAATTTCCTATTTTTTGAGTTTTCTGTGCACTAGGAAATGACCCAAAAATAAGAAGTCTTAGATCGCCAACAAATTTTAACATGAATTTTTCTGGAATAAATAAGAATTTTTGGAATGAAAAGTGTAGCAGGGAGGTGCGCCTATGGGCGACAAGCCAAAAGGCCACGACCCCCCTAGGGTCGAGGCCTAATAGCTTGTGGGGCCCATAGGGACCCCTGCCTTATCTCTTTAGCTTACTTCGTCTCCCACCTCCAGAAAATTCTTCCTTGCACTCTCTTTCCCGTTTTCTTCCCTTAGAAACTAAACTTTCGATCTATTTTCTCGGGCCTCCGTTTCCAAAACTGTTTTGAGGGAATTGCTCCATGGTCTGTGACTCCTCCATCCCTCCAATTAGTTTTTGCTTTAGAAGTTTATATTTTTCTTAAATTGCTTCACTTGGTGCTACAGAATATGAGCTTGCATGTTGAAATATTTGAGTTCCAAGTAGCATGAATGCTTGATATAGCCTCTAAGTACCTTTATGAGTAGTTGCTGCCAATCCTGCAAAGTTTTATTGACATAATTTTTTTGCCCCAAAAATTTCAGAAATTGTGTGCAGGAAAATGAATTTCCTAAGGAGATGTTCCTCTAGGAAGGGTTCTTCAAGCTGGAGTCCTAAAGGAGTTGCATTAAGAGCTCTAGATAGTGACCTCAACATTACTCACGACACGGAGGTTAGGCTGTGTGAATGGCCGCATGCATCCTTCATGAGTGAAGCTGGTTTTATTGAAGAATTCATGAAGTTTATCGCGAATGCTGGATTGAGCAACTTCCTCGCAGATGGGTGTGACCAATACTACCTCCTCACTAATTCTTTCGTTCAAAACTTTTATTTCATAAACACTCCTCATGATCCCACAGTACATTTTAATATATATGCAACAACTTATGAATTGCCTCTAGACCGATCTGTGGAATATGCTTGCTTCCCTCTGATGGGAAAGTGCATGATCCTAAGCCTGAGGAATTCGAGAATTTCCTCTTCACCTTAAGTTTGGGGGAAACTAGGGGAGTATCGAACGCCAGAGCAACTAGTCTACATTTTCCTTTTGTGCATTAATTTTCTTTGTTCATAGGAAAATGCATGATTCCTATGGAGTAGGATGGCGGTTTGAGTGCCCCGACCCTTGCTATTTTTAGCCGCGCACTTTACTGTGATAACACTTACAACTTAGGAGCTATTGTTGCACGCCAGTTGCATCTTAACCGAACTGGAGGCATGATTCATGGTGGCATTTATGCCACACACCTGTCTAAGAGCTTTGAAGTGGCTATATGCCCCACTTACTATTTATTTCCCTAGGTTTATCTCGACCACCAGTCTTTGAGAGAACATCATTTAACCCATGCAACTAACATACCGCCAGCCATTCATTACAACGTAGTATTCAGTGAGGTTACTCGTCACATTATTGTGTTTTCTGCATCTCCCTTGTTTCATTTCCATGCCAGGAACGGATACACCACCATGCTAGAGAACACAATTGCATACCGCAATGAGTTAGCTGCAGAGGCCAAGGCCTGGGATTGAGATGCTCAGGTGCCACGGCAGAAATACTTTCCTAGACCTGACGGTTGTTACCAGTGGTGATTACCAAGCTAGGAAAAAGCCTAAGATTGGGGGATTACGTATTTCTCACCGACATTACATTCGTGTTCACACACTTCATACCAATTGTCGTTGTTCGTCCTCTTTCATTGTATATCCATGTTAGCTTTATTTTTCCACTTTCTTCTTGTGCGTTTGAAAAACTTTAGAAAATCCAAAAATATTTGTTGCTTCTTTTTGGTTTTTCTTTCATGTCTAATTAGTGGTAGTCGTAAAACAAACCCCAAAAAGATTTCCTCTTCATTTTTGGGAGCTTTCCCGTGTAAATATTTTTTCCCCGTTCTTGTTTTTGCATAGTTCACCTTCTTGCTTAATAAAAACAAAAACTCCAAAAATTTCTCTACACTTCTCTCCAATTTGTTGAGTTATAAATGGAGAAGACCATGATGAAAATGTTGAGTACTATCATATGCTTTATCATCGATCTAAAGAAGAACCAATGCTACCATGTCTTCTCATTTATTTAAAACTGTCATGCAGATTCCAGCTTAGTCCTCGTCACCCTTGCACTTTTATTATTTTCATATCATTCAGTCGTGCAAGTGAAAGGCAATGATGACGATATTAGGTGAAGTGATCGTGTTAAAGAAAACAGGTATGAACTCATCTTGTTTTTCTTTTTTTGTAAATATGTTGGCTCGTTCGATCTTGATTCAGTGTATCATGAGTGAGCATGTTTATGATAACAATTAGAGATCATAGCTTTTCATGCCATGCTTAAATAGCTAGGAGTTAATAATGATTTACCTTGTGTGTCAACATGCATTACAATGGTTATGATGTGATATGGCAGTATGGTATTTCCCTCTGAGTAATTTGAGTTGTTTGACTTGGCCTATGTGCAAACATGTAGTTGATTCAAAACCAACACAGCCTTCGTAATGTTTAAATTTAGAGTGCTCATATTCCACTCATTCTAGTGCTCATTGTTTATTATTTTCAATGCATGTTCATGACCGTTATTTCTCTCTAGCTGGCCGCTTCCCAACCTATTTCTAGCCTTCACCTGTACTAAGAGGGAATGTTGCTTATGCATCCAATATCTTGAAACCAAGTTATTCCACATGAGTCCACCATACCTACCTATATGCGGTATTACCCTGCCAGTTCAAGTAAATTTGCATGTGCCACCTCTAAAACCTTCAAATAAACATCTATTTTGTGCACTCGTACCGCTCATGGAACGACAAGGCAACCGGTATCTTCCATGCTAAGTAAGTTACTCTCAAGACGGGCGCTTATTTGTTGTCATTGCACGAGGGAGGTTGGTAACAAGGGTGTCCAGCCCTACTTAACCAAAACAAATTCAAAACAAAACTCCTTGGGAAAGCTGATATGATGGTTGTGTATGGATGGTGGGTAGAAGTAAAACATTATAATTCCGTTTGGGTACCACCTATAATGAGTTTAGAACGGAATATGGTGAAAACCTTTGTCTTAACGTTGACACAAAAGAACACCACTCAAAAATTATATTTTCATTCCCGTTTTAAAAACTTGAGCTCTGGCCCCTTTGTAAATCAGTGCTTCCCTCTGTGGAGGTCCTATCTTTTTACTTTCATGTTGAGTCATCACCCTCTTACTAAAAGCACCTGACCAGTGGGCACTATTGTCATTTTTATGCATTGGGTCTAGTCAATATTGGTTATGAGTATGGCTAGGATATTTTTTATTTCTGAATTATAATATTTAGTTACTTGCTGAATCTCTGAGGTGCTCTGCATTTATGTTTTGCGGTATGAGAAAGGGCTAGCGAGATACTATGTCACCATATTATATCATGATTTTATTGACCAATTGTTGGCATGTGAGATATCTTATTACTGCTTACTAATTGGTTATCTATTGTCATGATTAGATAAAATGCTCAAATAATTATCATGGATGTGTTTCTTTATGATTTATTCTGAAAACTTGAACACTCGCTAAGCATGTGTAAAATGACGAGAACAAAACAGTTTGTATAACTTTTCTTTATCACGTTCGGTTTATCAACTGAATTGCTTGAGGACAAGCAATGAGTTAAGCTTGGCGAGTTGATACGTCTCCAACATGCCTGGTTTTCCAAACACTTTTTCTCTCATTTTGGCCTCTAATTTGCATGACTTGAGTGGAACTAACCCGGACTAACGTTGTTTTCAGCAGAACTACCTTTGTGTTATTTTTATGCGGAAGTAAAAGTTCTCAGAATCGAACAAAACTTTTTGTGAATTATTTTTGGGATTTATTAGGATTTATGGAGCAAAGACCTACCACAGAGGAAGTGCTAGGGGCACAAGCCATCAGGCCCTCCAAGGTCGTGGCCCGATAGCTTGTGGGGCCTTCGAGGCTCCTCTGACCCTATTTGTAGTCCAATAAATTCATAATCATCGAGGGAAAATCGAAGAGAACTTTTCATCGCATTCTATGTATGGAGCCACCGCCACCTCTTGTTCTTCTTCCGGAGGGCTGATTTGGAGTGTGTTTGGGGCTCCGGAGAGGGGGATTCATCGTCGTTGTCATCACCAACCCTTCTCCATCAGCACCACCATGATGCTCACCACTATGACTGACTAATTACTTTGTAGGCTTGTTGTACAGCAATGGAATTGGATGAGATTTATCATGTAATCGAGTTAAATTTGACAAGGCTTGATCCCTAGTATCCACTCTGCTCTCAGATCGATGTTACTATGACTTTGCTATGCTTGATGCTTGTCACTAGGGCCCAGGTGCCATGATTTTAGATATGAACCTATTATTTTTTCATGAATATAAGAGTGATTTGGATCCTACCTTGCAAGTTATAGTTACCTATTACGTGTCTTGATCCACATACCCCAAGGTGACAATAATTGGGATTCTTTCCGGTGATTGCCGTAGTTGGAGGAGTTCATGTATTCACTATGTCTTAATGCTTTGTTCCGGATCTCTATTAGAAGGAGGCCTTAATATTCCTTAGTTTACAATAGGACCCTGTTGCCACGGGAGGGTACGACAAAATATGTCATGCAAGTTCTTATCGCAAGCATGTATGACCATATATGCAATACATGCCCACATTATGTTGATGAACTGGAGCTAGTTCTATGCCGCCCTAGTGTGTAACTATTATATGATCAATGTAATATAAACCATTATTCATTGTTGATCCATGTGCCTACGCATTACATATATTTATTTTTTCTAAGTTACTACTGTTGTTGCTACTGTCACACCTCTTACTGAATTTCTACTTCTACTACTATTACTAAAATTGTTGCTATCACTGTTACTGTTACTACTATCACTTGATGTGCTACTAATTATTTGTTGTGTAAGAATATCCCAAGTGCAGTAGAATTGACAACTCAATTGTTACTGCCAATAAATATTCTTTGGCTGCCCTTGTGTCGAATCAATAAATTGGGGTGAAATACTACCTGTGAAGACTGTCGCGATCCCCTACACTTGTGATATATCAGGTACCCGAAAGGTGCTTCATTTGATCATATAGGATATTTGGACTTGGATTGGGCAAAAGATCATTTGGAGAGGAAGTCAACTTCCGGTGGTTGCCAATTCCTTGGTCGTTCTTTGGTAAGTTGGTCTTCAAAGAAATAAAATTGTGTTTCTCTCTCGTCCACCGAAGCCGAGTATGTAGTTGGTGCAAGTTGTTGTGCATGGCTACTTTGGATGAGGAAAACTTTAAAGGATTATGGTCTCACTTGTGACAAAGTTCCTATTTTCTGTGGCAACAAAAATGCAATTCAGATCTCCAACAACCCGGTACAACACTGCAAGATGAAGCAAATTGAGATTCGTCATCACTTCATCCGGCAGCATATCAAGAATGGGGAGATTGATCTTATTCACCTCCACATTCATGATCAACTTTCAGATATAATCATGAAGCCATTGGATGAAGCTAGATTTCATGAGTTAAGGCATGAGCTAAATATCATTGATTGGAGCAATGTGGATTGAAATATTGCACACCCCACCACACTCATCATATTACCTTGTTTAGATGTAGGCATGGACATAGGGGGGTGTTGTATTCTCAATGAACTATCCCTCCCCATATTATTCATAAATCGAACAAGACTTTCAAAAAAGCCATTTTTTATGGTATTGTGCTTCAAAGACGAGTTTCGGCCACGGACCCAAGGTTAAAATCTTCGTGGTGCAATACCAATTGACTCAAACATTTGCTATTTGAGAGCTCGGTTTTGACTTGTGACATGTCAAGTGTGTTTGCATTTTTTGTTTTCCTTCTTTAACTTGGCGTGTTTCTTTTGTTTTGGTTGTTTTTGAGTGTCTCCAACCCAAGATTTATCTATCTCTCGAACTCATAGTCACATAAGCCATGTTTTCTTTTTTGCATCGTTCGTATTTTTGGATGCAAGTGGTACTACCATTCGTTCTGACAGTACTACCACCTCAAACGGTACTACCAGGCCAACCTACAGTACTACTGCTTCATGGACTCATGGACAGTTCAAGTAGTGGGTAAGGGAGTTCTAACTCTCCATCCCCCTTCACTTCTCCCCACTTCGAGTTCTCTCACGCGACCAAAATCTGCCCCAGAGGCCGGCTCTGTATCCCCCATCCTGTGTCGTCTTCCAAATTTTCGTCTGGTGGGATTAATCCCCCTTCTTCTTCGTGTCATGCACACCGGTATTTTCCTCTTTTGTTTTCTATTTGCTTCTATTTTTTCAATCTTGGATTTAGGGCAATGCATGTGGTTTCCTTGATTTTTCACGAAATCTAGGCATGAGTAGGACGTGAAATGGTTTCTAGTTGGAGAGTAGTTAATGGTTGATGACCCACAAGTATAAGGGATCAATCATAGTCCTTTCGATAAGTAAGAGTGTCGAACCCAATGAGGAGCAAAAGGATCTGACAAGTGGTTTTCAGCAAGGTAAAATTTGCAGGCAATGAAATTGTCGGTAGCAAGTGATTGTGTGGTGAGATGATTCATAGCAAGCAACAAGTAACAAAAGTAGAAACGGTGCAGCAAAGTGGCCCCATCCCTTTTGTAGCAAGGTACAAGCCTGGACAAAGTCTTATAGGAGGAAAAACGCTCCCGAGGACACACGGGAATTTTTGTCATGCTAGTTTTCATCATGTTCATATGATTCGCGTTCGTTACTTTGATAGTTTGATATGTGGGTGGACCAGTGCTTCGGTACTGCTCTTACTTGGACAAGCATCCCACTTATGATTAACCCCTCTCGCAAGCATCCGCAACTACAAAAGAAGAATTAAGACAAAGTCTAACCATAGCGTTAAACTAGTGGATCCAAATCAGCCCCTTACGAAGCAACGCATAAACTAGGGTTTAAGCTTCTGTCACTCTAGCAACCCATCATCTACTTACTACTTCCCAATGCCTTCCTCTAGGCCCAAATAATGGTGAAGTGTTATGTAGTCGACGTTCACATAACACCACTAGAGGAAAAACAACATACAACATATCAAATTACCGAACGAATACCAAATTCACATGACTATTATTAGCATGACTTATCCCATGTCCTCACGAACAAAAGTAACTACTCACAAAGCATAATCATATTCATGACCAGAGAGGCAATGAGTAGCATCAAAGATCTGAACATAAACTCTTCCACCAAGTAATCGAACTAGCATCAACTACAAAGAGTAATCAACACTACTAGCAACCTTACAAGTACCAATTGGAGTCGCGACACGGAGATTGGTTACAAGTGATGAACTAGGGTTTGGAGATGAGATGGTGCTGATGAATATGTTGATGGTGACGAGTCCCCCCCCCCCGATGAGAGGAGCGTTGGTGATGACGATGGCGACGATTTCCCCCTCCGGGAGGGAAGTTTCCCGGGCAGGATCGTCCTGCCGGAGCTCTAGAATTGTTCTGCTCAAGTTCCGCCTCGTGGCGGCGGCGAATCCACGAAAAAGATCATCCTTAATTTTTTCCTGGACGAAACCCTTCATATAGCAGAAGAGGGGGCCAGTGGGCCAACAGGCTCCTCACAAGCCCTCATGGCCCGGCCTAGGGGGTGGCCGCACCTTGCAGGCTTGTGGCCACCTGCGAGCGCCTCTCTCGCGCTTCTTTGGCCCAGTATTTTTTATAAATCCGGAAAAAAATCCTCGTTGATTTTTACGGCGTTTGGAGTTGCACAGAATAGGTATCTCAACTTTGCTCCACTTTCAGGCCAGAATTCCAGTTGCTGGCATTCTCCCTCTTCATGTAAACCTTACAAAATAGGAGATAAAAGGCATAAGTATTGTACCGTGAAGTGAAATAACAGCCCAAGAAGCGATAAATATCAACGTGAAAACATGATCCAAAATGGACGTATCAACTCCCCCAAGCTTAGACCTCGCTTGTCCTCAAGCGAAAGCCTAGCTCAATAAATATGTCCACATGTTTAGGGAGAGAGGTGTCGACAAAACAAGATACGAACATGCATGCATCATGATCATGATCAGAACAACAATACCAACATATAATCTCTCATGCTAAATTGATAATTCCTTCACAAAGTAAAGCATGGATCAAGAACCTTACCAAGAAGTAACAATCGATAGCCTTTAGTCATTGAAGCACTTGCAATTTATCACAACATCACAAAGAGTCAAATAAGAGCTTGTAAAGCAAATCCACATACTCAATCGTTCTTTCATTCTCTACCATTTCTACAACTCACGTGGTACTCATGAGATCAAAGTTTCAGCTGGACACAGAGAAAGATAGGGGCTTATAGTTTTTCCTCCCAACTGTTTACCTCAAGGGTAATGTCAACAATAATAATTCATCAATACTTAACTCCAAGTTGACATATGAATATAGATCTTTCCCAAGCATATGACGTTAGCCAAGACAAAGGCGAAATAGGGAATTGGTGAAGATCACCATGACTCTTTCAAGGGCAAAAAGTAAAGGTACAAGATAGGCCTTTCGCAGAGGGAAGCAGAGGTTGTCATGCGCTTTTGAGGTTTGGATGCGTGTCCTCTTAGTGCGGAGGAACGTCACTTTATATTACCTCGTGTGATAAAGAACTTTATTATGCAGTCTGTCGCTTTTATGTCTTCCTCATCGCAGGTTCTTATAAAGCTTATTTTCCACACACTAATAGATCATACATATTAGAGAGCAATTTTTATTGCTTGCACCGATGACAACTTACTTGAGGGATCTTATTCAATCCATAGGTAGGTATGGTGGACACTTATGGCAAAATTGTGTTGATGGTTTATGGATGCACAAGTAGTATATCTACTTGGTGCGGGATTTTTGGCTAATATGAGGTGGAAGCAATCGTCACATGCTAAGGGATCTCTATTAATATAACATTGTTCGGAGCCAAGCAAACACAATTCATTATGTTGTCTTCCTTGTCCAACATCTACTTCTAGGCATGCAATAGTTTAGTGAGTGTTCACAATCATAGATGGTGTCAGAGATGATATATTTATATGTGAACCTCTCCTTCTTTATCACTTCCTATTAATTGCAACCATGACCAAGGTCTACGTTTGCCTACCCTCAACAAGTTTCAATCCTCATTCTTTTTATATGTGAAGCCATCACTTCCCATAAGATCATTACATGATCTTTAATGCTTTTGTTCTATTCTCACTCTTTTGATCATGGCAAGAGGCAAAGCCCTTCAACTAAGACACTCTTTATTATATGGCTCACGAGCTCGAATACATCGGGAGTGACACAAAGCGAAACTCAAGACTAAAACACTAAGACTTTTAATCTACTAGAGAAAGAGAAAACTAAAAAGGAAAACTAAAACAAAGGTAAAGGCAAAAGATGTGATAGTGATACGATACCGGGGCAACTCCCCCAAGCTTAGCACAAGCAAAGGGGATTGCCCATACCAATGCTCAGTTGTCTTCTTGTGGAGGTGATGGTGGTGGAGTTGTTGAAGAGGTCTTGAGCTTGTTTAATTTCCACTTGAGCAAATAATTCTTCTCTCTCAGATCATCATTTTCCTCTTCAAGCTTCAACACCCTTTGGCATAATTCCTTCTTACTCTCCTGCAAGAAATGAGAAGGGATAAACAAAGCCCTAGGCTTCTTCCTTGAGTTAGGGAGGCTCGACTTCTTGAACTCCACATGCGTGTGTCTAGGTTGAGGTAGAGGAGCCTCCTCTTCATCGGAACTTGTTTGTTCCTTCCCCTTCAAATCATAATCTTATTCCTCATCAGTGGTCCAGCCATAAGGATCCAAGTCCCCATAGACCTTGGGATTAGCAAGGTAATCTGCCACAAAGCTCTCCCCCTCTGAATCTTGAGAAGACATCTAGCCCTAAATATGCGATAGAAAACAGGCTCGAAATGAAAAACAGAGAAAATCTGCGTGATGTAGAGGTCAGACCAAACCGGAGTATATATAATGATTTTTTTCAGACCAGAAGGAGTACCCCGCACGAAAATGGAGTCCGGGAGGTGCACGAGGTGGCCACAAGCCCTCACGGCGCAGCCAGTGGGTGGGCCCGCACCGTGCAGGCTTGTCGCCTCCTCGCGCACTTTCCGGACTACTTCCAATCTCGAAAATTTTTGGACTCGGTTTTCTTACCGAATCACATACCTCTTCGTTTTTGGAGTCTGAAACAGGTTGATAAATATCCCTTAGGTATTCTTACGGAGTTATGGTATTGATAATATTGCTTTCAACATTTATGGGAGTACCTGAGATATAATGCTTGATTCTCCGCCCGTTTACCACTCTCGGACAATTACCTTCCGTGGTGTTGATCTTGATAGCACCGGAACGATATATTTCCTCAACAACATAGGGACCTTCCCATTTAGAGAGAAGCTTTCCTGCAAAGAATCTTAAATGAGAGTTATATAGCAAGACATACTCACCTACATTGAACTCACACTTTTGTATCCTCTTATCATGCCACCTCTTAACCTTCTCTTTGAACAGCTTGGCTTTCTCATATGCCTGAGTTCTCCACTCATCAAGCGAGCTAATATCAAATAACCTCTTCTCACCGGCAAGTTTGAAATCAAAGTTGAGCTCTTTGATTTCCCAATAAGCTTTATGCTCTAGCTCAAGAGGTAAATGACATGCTTTACCGTACACCATTTTGTACGGAGACATGCCAATGGGATTCTTATAGGCAGTTCTATAAGCCCACAGTGCATCATCGAGCTTCTTAGACCAATTCTTTCTAGACCTGTTGACAGTCTTTCGCAGAATCAGTTTAATCTCTCTATTACTTAGCTCTACTTGACCACTGGACTGAGGGTGGTAGGGAGACGCAATTCTATGGTTGACATCATACTTAGCAAGCGTTTTACGGAAAGCACCATGAATGAAGTGTGAACCACCGTCGGTCATTAGATATCTAGGGACTCCAAATCTAGGGAAGCTAACTTCTTTCAGCATCCGGATAGAGGTGTTGTGATCAGCACTACTAGTGGGGATAGCTTCTACCAACTTAGTGACGTAATCAACAGCAACTAGGATATGATATACCCATTGGATTTTGGAAAAGGTCCCATATAATCAAAGCCCCATACATCAAATGGTTCAATGACAAGTGAATAGTTCATAGGCATTTCCTGAACTTTGCTAATATTACCTATTCTTTGACATTCGTCACAAGACAAGACAAACTTACGGGCATCCTTGAAGAGAGTGGGCCAATAGAAACCTGATTGCAATACCTTGTGTGCAGTTCTATATCCCGCATGGTGTCCTCCGTAGGCCTCGGAGTGACACTTCTGTAGGATCTGTCCCTGTTCATGTTCAGGTACACAACGTCTAATAACACCATCTACTCCTTCCTTATAAAGGTGAGGATCATCCCAAAAGTAATGTCTCAAGTCAAAGAAGAATTTCTTCTTTTGCTGGTACGTGAAACTAGGTGGTATGTATTTGGCAACGATATAGTTTGCATAATCAGCATACCACGATGCACTACGTGAAGCATTGATGACATTCAGTTTCTCATCGGGAAAGCTATCATCAATAGGTTGTGGGTCATGAAGAACGTTCTCCAACCTAGACAAGTTATCTCCTACTAGGTTATCAGCACCCTTTCTGTCGACAACGTGCAAATCAAATTCTTGTAGCAAGAGAACCCATCTGATAAGTCTAGGTTTAGCGTCTTTCTTCTCCATGAGGTACTTAATAGCAACATAATCAGTGTGAATAGTGACTTCGGAATCAACTATGTAAGACCTGAACTTTTCACATGCAAACACGACTGATAAAAACTCCTTCTCCGTAGTAGCATAGTTTCTCTGGGCACTGTCTAGAGTTTTACTAGCGTAGTGAATAACATTCAACTTCTTATCGACTCTTTGCCCTAGAACAGCACCAACAGCATAATCACTAGCGTCACACATGATCTCAAAAGGTAAGTTCCAATCAGGTGGTTGAACAATAGGTGCAGTTATCAAAGCCCTCTTAAGTATTTCGAAGGCTTCCTCACAATCACCGTCAAAAACAAAAGGAATATCCTTTTGTAAGAGATTGGTAAGAGGCCTAGAAATCTTAGAGAAGTCTTTGATGAACCTTCTATAGAAACTAGCATGACCAAGGAAACTTCTTATACCTTTGATATGTGTGGGGTATGGCATTTTCTCGATTGCATCAACCTTAGCCTTATCGACTTCAATACCTCTTTCAGAAATTTTATGTCCTAAGATAATGCCTTCATTAACCATAAAGTGGCATTTCTCCCAATTCAAGACAAGACTGGTGTCTTTACATCTCTGTAAGACTCGATCAAGATTGTTAAGGGAATCATCAAAGGAAGACCGGTAAACAGAAAAGTCATCCATGAAAACCTTCACAATCTTTTCACAGAAGTCAGAGAATATAGCCATCATACATCTTTGATAGGTGGCAGGTGCATTACATAAGCCAAAAGGCATACGTCTATAAGCAAAGGTACCAAAAGGACAGGTGAAAGTGGTTTTCTCCTGATCAGACTGTGCAACTGGAATTTGGGAGAAACCAGAATAACCGTCTAGAAAGCAGAAGTGTGTGTATTTGGACAGCCTTTCTAGCATTTGGTCGATAAAAGGCAAAGGGTAATGATCTTTCCCAGTGGCTTTATTCTGTTTCCTAAAATTGATCACCATCCTATAGCCAGTAATAATCCTCTGTGGGATCAATTCATCCTTATCATTAGGGACAACGGTAATGCCTCCCTTCTTAGGGACGGAATGCACCGGACTCACCCAATCGCTATGAGCAACAGGATAGATAATACCCTCTTCCAGGAGCTTTAGTATTTCTTTTCTTACTACCTCTTTCATCTTAGGATTTAATCTCCTTTGATGATCAGCCACTGGTTTGAAATCAGGATCGGTTTTAATCTTGTGCTGGCATAGAGTGGGACTAATGCCCTTAAGATCATCAAGAGTATATCCAATAGCAGCACGGTGCTTTCTCAGAGTTTTTAGTAACTTCTTTTCTTCATGCTCTGAGAGGCTAGCACTAATTATAACAGGATATATCTCTTTTCATCAAGATAGGCATACTTAAGAGTATCACGCAACGGTTTAAGCTCGAACACAGGATCACGCTTTGGTGGGGGTGGATCCCCAAGCAGTTCAACACGCAGATTATTCTGAAGGATAGGATATTGTTCTAAGACAACTCTATCTATCTCATCCCTTTCATCCATATGCATATCATTTTCATGCTCAAGCAAGTATTGCTCTAAGGGATCAGTAGGAGGCACGGCAATAGAAGCTAAGGCAATAGTTTCATCCTTACTAGGCGACTCTTTTTCATGAGGTTGTCTACCAAACTTGGAGAAGTTGAACTCATGTGACACACCTTCAAAGCCAACAGTGACAGTTTGCTTGTCACGATCAATATGAGCATTGACGGTATTGAGAAAATGTCTACCAAATATGACGGGACAAAATCTATCTTGTGCGGTAGCAAGAACGAGGAAATCAGTAGGATACTTCGTTCTACCACATAAGGCTTCAGCATCCCTAACAATTCCTACAGGGCAGATAGTATCTCTATTGGCAAGCTGAATAGTGACATCAATATGCTCTATCTCAACAGGTGCAATCTCGTCTTTAATTTCATCATATAAGGATTGAGGTATTGCACTAACACTAGCACCCACGTCACATAAACCATGATAACAATGATCTCCTATCTTAACAGAAACCACAGGCGTGCCAACAACAGGCCTATGTTTGTCTCTAACGTGAGGTTTAGCAATTCTAGTAGCATCTTCACAGAAGTGAATATTATGTCCCTCAACATCGTCGTACAGAAGATCTTTGATAATAGCAATGCTAGGTTCAACTCTAATTTGCTCAGGGGGTGTAGGTGTTCTAATATAGCCTCTACGTATCACAGTTGAAGCTTTAGAATGATCCTTTATCCTAACAGGGAAAGGTGGTTTCTCAATGTAAGCACTTGGAACAACAGGATCATAATAGGCAATGACTTTCTCTTCAACTAGAGTGGGTTTACTACACTGACTTCTAAAGGAGGATGATATTTAAACCACTTATCTTCGGGGAGATCAATATGAGCAGCAAATGATTCACACAATGAAGCTACTATCTCAGAGTCAAGTCCATACTTAGCGGTAAAGTCACAAAAAGTATTTGTCCCATCAAAGGATTTAACGCAATCAATTTGGAAATTCATACCTGACTCCTTACCTTCTCAAGCTCCCAATCTTCAGAGTAGAGTTTAATTCTCTCCAATAAATTCCATTTGAAGTCAATATCTCTCTTCATAAAAGAACCGGTACAAGAACTGTCAAGCATGGTGCGATCATCATGAGAAAGCCGAGCATAGCAGTTCTGAATGATAATTTATCTCAAGAGCTCATGATTGGGGCATGAATATAGCATTGATTTATGCCACCCCCAAGCTTGAGCGATGCTTTCTCTGTCACGAGGCCAAAAATTGTAAATATAATTCTGATCACGATGTACTACATGCATAGGATAAAACTTTTGATGAAATTCCAATTTCAACCGATTGTAGTCCCATGATCCAGTATCATCACGTAGCCTATACCATGTCAACACCTTATCCTTCAAAGATAAAGGAAATACCTTCTTCTTGACCTCATCCTCGGACAAACCTGCAAGCTTAAATAAACCACAAACTTCATCTACATAGATTAGATGCAAGTTTGGATGTGATGTTCCATCTCCTGCAAAGGATTAGCCAGCAGTTTCTCAAGCATACCCGAAGGAAATTCAAAGAAAATATTTTCGAAGATACCCCGAACAAGCCCCTCAAAGGATTAGTATCCATAGTGACAAGTGACAATAAATTTTAGCACACTATATGAATGTTTCCTTACCAAGTTCCACTTACCAAAGGCGCTTCACTCCCCGGCAACGCCGCCAGAAAAGAGTCTTGTTGACCCACAAGTATAGGGGAACAATCGTAGTCCTTTCGATAAGTAAGAGTGTCGAACCCAACGAGGAGCAGAAGGATCTGACAAGTGGTTTTCAGCAAGGTAAAATCTGCACGCACTGAAATTGTCGGTAACAAGTGATTGTGTGGTGAGATGATTCGTAGCAAGCAACAAGTAACAAAAGTAGCAACGGTGCAGCATAGTGGCCCAATCCCTTTTGTAGCAAGGGACAAGCCTGGACAAAGTCTTATAGGAGGAAAAAGTCTCCCGAGGACACACGGGAATTTCTGTCATGCTAGTTTTCATCATGTTCATATGATTCGCGTTCGTTACTTTGATAGTTTGATATGTGGGTGGACCAGTGCTTGGGTACTGCCCTTACTTAGACAAGTATCCCACTTATGATTAACCCCTCTCGCAAGCATGCGCAACTACAAAAGAAGAATTAAGACAAAGTCTAACCATAGCATTAAACTAGTGGATCCAAATCAGTCCCTTACGAAGCAACGCATAAACTAGGGTTTAAGCTTCTGTCACTCTAGCAACCCATCATCTACTTACTACTTCCCAATGCCTTCCTCTAGGCCCAAATAATGGTGAAGTGTTATGTAGTCGACGTTCACATAACACAACTAGAGAAAAAACAACATACAACATATCAAATTACCGAACGAATACCAAATTCACATGACTACTATTAGCATGACTTATCTCATGTCCTCACGAACAAAAGTAACTACTCACAAAGCATAATCATATTCATGACCAAATAGTTAAGGAGTAGCATCAAAGATCTGAACATAAACTCTTCCACCAAGTAATCCAACTAGCATCAACTACAAAGAGTAATCAACACTACTAGCAACCTTACAAGTACCAATCGGAGTCGCAACACGGAGATTGGTTACAAGTGATGAACTAGGGTTTGGAGATGAGATGGTGCTGATGAATATGTTGATGGTGATGAGTCCCCTCCGATGAGAGGTGTGTTGGTGATGACGATGGCGATGATTTCCCCCTCCGGGAGGGAAGTTTCCCGGCAGGATCGTCCTTCCGGAGCTCTAGATTGGTTCTGCTCAAGTTCCGCCTCGTGGCGGCGGCGATTCCACAAAAAAGCTCCTCCTTAATTTTTTTTCCTGGACGAAACCCTTCATATAGCACAAGAGGGGGCCAGTGGGCCAGCAGGCTGCCCACAAGCCCTCATGGCGCGGCCTGGGGGGTGGCAACGCCGTGCACGCTTGTGGCCACCTGCTGGCGCCCGTGTGGCGCTTCTTTGGCCCAGTATTTTTTGTAAATCCAGAAAAAAATCATCGTTGATTTTTACGGCGTTTGGAGTTGCGCAGAATAGGTATCTCAACTTTGCTCCACTTTCAGGCCAGAATTCCAGTTGCCGGCATTCTCCCTCTTCATGTAAACCTTGCAAAGTAGGAGAGAAAAGGCATAAGTTTTGTACCGTGAAGTGAAATAACAGCCCAAGAAGCGATAAATATCAACATGAAAACATGATGCAAAATGGACGTATCAATGGTCATCAGAAGTGTCAAATTATTCGTCACCACTACTACCGGATCCGTGCCGCGGAAGTCTTTCTGTGGTTTGGGCGGTACTACCGCTGGTGCACGACCGGTACTACTGCTCCGACGGTACTACCGCTCGTGCACCATGGTACTACTGCTTACCTCTCAGCGCTACTACCATTGTTGGGCGTGGTACTACCGCTTGTGCCCTTGTATTCCAGACTTCGTGTGTTTCATCATCTATTTTTTCTCTTGTTTTTCCTTAGGCTTATGCAATGGCTTTACACCGGCTTTTCCTTCGTTCCTTCTTTCTGAGTTCCAAGTGATGGTACCTCCTTTCCTCTAGCTCGCCGCACAAATCCAAGCCGAACTAGTGGTTCCAAGCATTTCCGCACGTGTAAGGATACCGAGGCTGGTTCCAGTATGCAAACCCAGCGGTAATCTATGAAGAAGACTTCTGGCAAGAAGAAATCTGGCAAAGATGCTTAGGACATGACTACCAAGGAGTTTTGTGAGTTCCGTTAGCACAACCCATATCGCCATCCTCAGGACGAGGCACTTGTTGGTTGTCCCTTCTAGACCAAGGAATAATCTCACTTATGTTGGAGTTCTGAAGCACAAGACGAACCTCTATGTGGACGTCAAGTCAATTGATACAGGGTATATGGGAGTTGTCCTCACACTCAGTTCTTCACTGAAGCTAGTGCTCTATGTCAGCAGTGTGGTCTGTTTCCCATCATCAATTTCAACAAGGATTTTTATAGCAAGATTGTGGCTCAATTCTATGCCACTATTCACTTTCACAATGATGAGGAGAAAGACTTTACATGGATGACTGATAGTAGAATAATGTGTTCCAACTAGAAGATCATCATGAACTCTTTGGGATATGCTGATTAGGGGTTGGATGTGCCTATTGGCCTCAGGCCACACACTGCAGTTGCAACCATTCACAAGTCCAAGCTTGTTCGTTATTCCAGGGTTGTGCAAACTGCCAAGGGTACATGCACTGAGCTCATTCTGTTTCTAGATATTATGCATTTTTTCTTTCACAACACTCTATTTCCTTACATTGGGAACAAGGATCACGTTCACTCTTATCTCGTGAATCTATTGCTTATGTGCATGAAGGAGAGGGGCATAGAATCTACTTTGGATTTTTGCCACATTATGTGGAGCGAGCTACGTTCAGCTGTGCTTGACAGGAAGGTTCCTATCTATGTCCCCTATCTCTTTAAACTAATTGAGGATACTTGGGATGCTTCGTTCCCTAATGAGCCCCTTGTCACGAACAACATGGTGCATCACGGTACTCTGATGCTCCTTGTGAAGGAGAATTTGGGCATTCTACCATCAGTCCCTGAAATTGCCCTCACTAACTCTAATGATGAGCTAGAGCCAGATTAGGCGTGTGCTCCACCTTCTAAGATCGAACCATCATGGGCTTCCAAAATCAAAGCAAAGGTGAAGAACCTTCTCTTCTTCTAGGTCAAGGATCAGTACAAGGCACATGTGGAGGCCAAAAGGCTCGCAGCCGTGACAAGATGATCATGAGGAAGATTGGTCTGGATGTTCATAGTGGGTCTAAGGAGAGGATCACTGACAAGGAGGAGTGGATCAAGAACAATTGTCCGTAAGCTGAGCCAGAGGAGGATGTATCTACTGCTTCTGATGAGGAGGTGGATGATGAGGAGGATTGATGGCTATCATGAGCTCACCATCACTTTGGATCGTCTTAGTCATATGTGCCCCTTTTGGTGTCTTGGTGCCAAAGGGGATGACTGTGTTTAGGGATTTGCTGGATTTGCTGAGTCACTCGTGTTTTACTGTTATTTGTGTGTTTCCTCTCTCTTGAACTCGTTTATTTGCTTGCTTTGGTTTGGTTTATGGTGTCCAGACTTGTGAGTACTTAATTATGATGAAAGACATATGTTGCCTCTCCTGCCTACTCTTATGTCAATGTTATTTACTATTTGAGATTGTATTTCCTATGCTTTCTTATATGCCCATAACTCATATTTTGTAGTTTGCAAGTATATGGCCTTGTCTATAAAATATGGGGGTGTTGTGTGTGATTTTTGCATTCCAAAGGCATGTTCAAATAGAGCACACATCTAGGGGGTCCTGTCTATATTTTGTAAATGTTTGGTTTGCTTACGCTTCATTGTTTTTCTTAAATAGAAAATCATGTGTTGCCATAAACCCACCAAAAAGGGGGTGGTCGTAAGAGCATATTTTCCCCAAGTAGTTTTGGTGGTTGATGACAATGCCATTTGCGGACTAACCATGTGCATTAAGCTTTCAGAGATTATCATGTGGCATGAGACTATTTTCTTAGCCTAAGTGGTTAAAAGAGAGGACGGTTATTTTCTGTCGATTTAGTGTTGGTGGACTTGAGTCGTAGCAAAAATCTGTACTATCAAGAGGAGGTCCGCATTTGGAAAGGTTGGGTGGAATTAACATGTACACATTTGCACACCTTCGTTGTCCCAGCACTTTGGAGCTTCTGATCTCTCTTAGGTCTCCTCATTGTCATCTAAGTGGAAGTATCACGCTACAGAGTAGTAGTATCGTTCCAGCAGTACAGCTCCCATGTGGTGCAAAGGCCACTTCCACTTATATGTTCTTGCGATGCCTTTGCCTCTGTTAAGTAGAAGTACCGTTAGGGTGGAAGCAGTAGTACCGCTCGGGCGGAACTGCCATCCTCCACTTCCGTCCTGCTACCACTTATCTTTTGCTCCCTTGGTAACCCCTCTACTCAAGAAAAGTTAGAGCGGCACTACAAAGCGGTAGTACCACTGCGCACCATATTGTCGTGTTGCCCTCCTCTGTTTTTCCTAACTCCTCTTCCTACAGCTCCAAGTGGAAGTACCGCTGGCAAGGAAGCGGTAGTACCACTCCGGTGGCCCTATCGTCCACCTTGACTGTGTCATCTGTATGCAAAGCCATGATCTTTCGTGCAAGCGTAAGTATTATTCACTAGAGTGGTACTACCGCTTATACATGGCTTGTGCGCAGAAAACATTCAGATTTTCTTCCACTATATAAGTGGGTCTTCTTCTCCAAGAGACCTTACCAATTTTCCCAAAAATCTCCATTGTTGCTCCTAAGCTTATTCTTGCCCGATCTCTCTCCATATCTATGGAATCTTGTTGATGCTCTAGGGTTTGGAGGAGAAGACCTTGATCTACACTTCCACCAAGAGAAATTTGATTCCCCCCACTAATCCCTTGCGGATCTTGATACTCTTGGGTGTTTGATCACCCTAGACGAAACAGGTCATCTCGAAGCCATATTCCATTATGGTGAACCTTCGTGGTGTTGTTGGGAGCCTCCAATTAAGTTGTGGAGATTCCCCAACCTTGTTTGTAAAGTTTCGGTTGCCGTCTTCAACTGCACCACTAGTGGCATCACGAAATCTCGCATTGTGTAAAAGCATGAGGAGAATATGGTGGCATTAGTGGCATCCTGGGGAGCACTGTGCCTCCACACTGCTCCAACGGAGACGTACTTCCCCTCAAAGGGAAGGAACTTCATAAACACATCCTTGTATTCATCGGTTCCACTTTTGGTTACTTCTTATGTTTAGTTTGTGTTTATTACTTGCTCGGTATTATTGTTGTTAGCATCATATAGGTTGTTCACCTAGTTGCATATATAGACAACCTATTTGTTGCTAAACCTAATTTGTTAAACAAAAGTTAAAAAATTGTAGTTGCCTATTCACCTCGCCCCCTCTAGTTAACCATATTGATCCTTTCACTTGTTGTGGTAGGTATTGAAGACTCTATAGGTCTGCGAGGCCTTTCCGTAACCAAGCATAAAACCTTCATGTGCTTTCGCTATGAATTTGTCATTGTGATGAGGATCTGTAATCCAAGATTTTGCACTGAAGAACTTTGAATAACTCACGTTGGATTTCTTGTTAGTGAGTAGCTCATATGAAGTCTTCTTGAGGAATTTTTGAAGATATACCCGATTGATTATGTGGCAAGCGGTATCAATTGCTTCAAGCCAAAAATGGCAAGGATTCTTGTATTCATCAAGCATGGTGCAAGCCATCTCAATGAGAGTCTTGTTCTTGCGCTCGATGTTGCCATTTTGTGGAGGAGTGTAGGGGGGGAATAACTCATGAGTAATTATGGGTTCATCAAGATAATCATCAAGTCCTTTATTCTTGAACTCGATCTCATTGTCACTCCTGATATGCTTGATCTTGACGCTGAAATTCATCGATGCCTTTGAAGAAAATCATGTGAAGACTTCCTACACTTCTGTTTTGTACATGATAATATGCAACCAGATGTAATGAGGAAAGCCATCAACTATGACGAAGCCATATAGAGATACATCATTGGTTAGTGTGGCATAATGAGTAGGACCAAAGAGATCCATGTGAAGCAATTCAAACAGACGAGAGTTAGGCTTGATTGTGTTTGAGGGATGCTTGGATCTAGTCATCTTTGCAAACTCAGAAGCCCGCACACAAGTGATCCTTGGCGAATTTTACACCCTCAATGCCAATGACATGCATCTTCTTTGCAAGTGTGTGAAAATTCCTCATGCCAGCATGTCCAAGTCGTCGATGCCATAGCTATCATTATGAAGCCTTTGTAATAAGACAAGTGGTTGGATGAGGACTTGTAGAGAAATCAAAATTATAAAAATCTCCTCGTTGAAATTCCTCAAAGCCATCACCTTCCATAAGCACAATGCAACAATATTTGTCAAAAATAACAATCATATCAAGGTCACAAAACATTGAGACTGGCATGAGATTGAATCCAAGGGATTGGACAAGCGTCACTTTATCCATGTGTGGATTATTTGAGATTGCAACCCGACCTAGACCCAATACTTGATTTTTCCTTTGTCACGGTATGTGATATGCTTCAAAGGAGATGGAGCAAGAGTTCAGTCCATCAACAAACTTTGGTCACCATTCATGTGATTGGTGCATCCGCTGTCGAGGACCCACTCAGTAGCCTTAGGTGTTTCTTCATGTACAAGCATTATTCCAATATTACGAACTCATATACATCAGACTAAACAATATGAATTTCGTCTAGAGTATTTCATCAAATTATAGTAAATATAGTAACATGGGGATGTGAGAAATGAAACATTCATTTCTTCATGATTAGCTTGCATCCTGATACGTCTCCGTCGTATCTATAATTTTTGACATTTTCATGCCAATATTCTACAACTTTCATATACTTTTGGCAACATTTTATATTATTTTTGTGACTAACTTACTTATCCATTGCCTAGTGCTAGTTCTTGTTTTTTATTTCATAGAAAATGCATATCAAACGAATGCTAAATGCGATAAAAATAATGGAGATTTTTTAGAATATATGGTGAATTTTGGGAAGAAGAATCAACTCCACACGGTGACCGAGATACTACCAAGACAACAGGGTGCGTCCAGGGGGTTGGTCGCGCCCTGATACCTTGGGGCCACCCGGTAAGTTGGTTGGAGCCCTTCTTTCCCCGCAAGAAATATAATTTCATGATAAAAAACCCTCAAACTTTTATCCCAATCAGAGTTATAGATCTCTGGATATTTAAGAAAAGGTGAATGGGTTAGAAAACACTCATGAAAATAGGAGAGAAACAGAGAGAGAGGTCCAATCTCGGAGAGGTCTTGCCCTCCGGGAGCCATGGCAGCCATGCACCAGAGGGGAAAATCTCCTCCCATCTATGGGGAGACTAAGAAAGAAGAAGAAGGAGGGGGATCCCCCCCCCTTCTCTCCCGGTGATGTAGGAACGCCACCAGCTACCATCATGACGACGATCTACACCAACAACTTCGTCGTTGTCCCCACAAACTCTCTCCCGCTCTATGTAGCGGTATACAACTTCTCTTCCCTGTTGTGATATATAGTAAAACATGGTGGTTAATGTTATATGTTATTATCAAATGATGTGTGGCTATCCTATGATGTTTTAGTAGATTTGTTTGTCCTATGGGTTGATTGATGATTGTGATTGGTTTGAGTTGTATGTTTTATTTTGGGACAATCATATAAAACTACAACAATGGTTACCGATCTATTTATCCATTTCCTAGGGACAAATCCTTCTCTTGTGTTACAAAAAGACTATCTACTAAACAACTAACTTAATTAATCTTTATATAAACAGTCATTAACTTGTATTTACTTGTTCTTTATTACCTTGTGAAACTATCTATTACACCTACTAAGTACTTCTAGTTTTATTCCTGCTGTCGTGGGTATAAGTCTGACAGTAGATGTGTAGGGTACGAAAGAATGGGCAGAGCCTTAGCTACGGCGAGGTTGTATGAGTTCAGGCCCCTCTACGGTGGAGGTAAAAGCCCTACGTCTCAGTGCTCTTGGGAGCTTGTTGTCGAGTGGAATATGGATTACAGTGAAGTGCTAACCCCTGCACGAGTGGGGAAGGGCGGCTTATATAGAGTGCGCTGCCCTTCACAACGGTTCGGTGCACAGGGGTGGAGTAGTGGCGAATAAATGCCTACGTTACAGGTAACGTATGGCTTAAATGCTAATAAAGGTACATGAAAATGTATGACCGTTGCCCTCCAGGGGGGTTACGATGTACAGAGTGGAATCCAGTCAGTAAGTTTGATACGCTCGAAATGCTCATCTCCGACTAGATGATGGAGGAATCGTCACCGACTGGATGATGGGAAGTCCTTAATTCAGTCGGAACTGACTAAGGGCATTATCCTTTATGAAGGGTAGTCCTTGGGTAGGACCCATAGGGCAGGCCTATGACCCTACCCTAGGACTATAACCCCATCATTTGTCCCTGAATGGATTGGGGTTGGAACGACGAAGCGATGCTTGGAGTACGGATCCGACTGGTATGGATGTGACTTTGGCGTTGTCTGCCTCAATCCATTTTATCCTCTTGACCAGTGATCCGAGTGGATGTATCTGTGAAACGAACCGTCACGGACCGAGTGCTTCCGTGGAATCTTTTGACGTGACCAGTCAACTGACAGCGGCGGATTTTCTGGGATCGCCACGCGCTCAGCGGGGATGACGACATCGCAATCGAGTAGTATCTGCCGCCTCAATTTCCACGCCTTCATCTCTTCCACTAATATCGCAGCAACCGGTCGGGGGATAAGATTTCGAGGCCACCTGCTAGTGACCCAGTCGGAACCTTATTTAAACCTCTACAGCGAGGGTTTTCCATTGCACTCGCCTGATAGCTCACACTTGCCTCGCTTCTCTCGCGACCTCCTGTGCATCCCAAGCTCCTTCCTTCCCCTCCTCCCCCGCGGATCTACAGCCTCCACCATGACGAAGGGGCAGACGAGCAAGCTTGAGGCGCGGAAGAAGAAGAAGGCGGCGGCTCCTGCTCAGCGGCGGCAGCGAGCACTGCCGGCGGGTTGGATCCAGGGGGACTTCCTCCCCTCCATAGTGACGAAGGAGGACATGCTGGAGCTGGTGGAGCAAGGCATGATCGAGCACAAGACGTGTAGGCTGCCGGCGGAGGGCTAGACGGAGGAGGAGTCCGAAGAATAAGAGGGGGAAAATGAGGAACAGAACTCGCCGCCCCCACCAGCATAGCCTCGAACTAAACGCCACCACGAACCCGTGGCTCCGCCGGCTCCTCCAGCGGCCTCGAGTGCCCCGCCAGCTCCTCCTGTGGTTCCGAGTGCCTTCCCAACTTCTCCCGTGGTTCCGAGTTCTCGGATCACAAAGAGGACCAGGGACTCTGCTGCTGAGCCCGCGGGCCAGCCCTCTAAGGTGGCCAAACCGAGTGGATCCAAGCCTCGGAAGGCTTTGCCGCGGATGAGGATCGCCGTTCCCGTCGCCTCAGCGTAAGTGTATTGTTCTTCTATCTTCTTCCAGTATTTGAATTTTACTCGACAGAGCTGCCACCTCCGCCACTTCTCTGCCACGCCAGGGGGACGATCCCATAGATACGGACAACGTTGTCACATCCCAGCAAGGTACGTCGTGGCGACTCCGAGAGCTTACATTATTGTTTCACAAATTCTGTCTTTGGTCTTGTCCTTTTTCCTGTGGTCTCACGTCGTTTGGTCGGGCTTCCTTCAGAGGTGATCCATGTGGAGGAGGACGATCAGAAGAGGTCCGAGCAAGCTGTGGCGCCTGTCCTTGAGGTTGTTCCGTCTGTTACTACTCCCGAAATGGACGCGCCGCCAACCGAGACGATGTCGTCGACTGACACGGCGCTCATCGTTGCTGAACCGACTGGAGCACGACTTGGGATGCCCAAGGAGTCTCTTGTGGTGCCAGGTCCGTCGACCGTCCAGTTCGACGCCCAGCGCCTTCCGGAAGATCAGGTGGGAGCTGCCAAGGGGGCCATGGTGCAGGCGGAGTTGATGGCGGGTGATGCCAAGAGAGCGTACGACTCCATCGCGTCTGTGTACAAGTGAAGCTTGGAACTCTGGGACGATATCCGAGTAAGTGGACTAGTAAGTATTTTCTTTCCCCTTGTAACCCAGTGGGTGTTTAAGCAATATACTCGGATGCAGGATGATTATTTTGCAGTGGGGTCGCTCTTAGTGAACCCAGTGGGTGTAGTCCCGGAGACTTCTGTCGAGTGCTTGCACTGGCAGTTGTCTTTATATACATTGTCTTTAAGTTGATCAGATCAAAACTAATCTGTTCGAATGTTACCGGTGGGGGCACTCCGAGTGCACCTACTGGATTAGTCCCCGAGAGTAATTTTACTCAGGTCGGGCAGTAGTAGCCTCATAGGCTTGTTTTTGTTATGTATCTCAATAGAGCGGACCTGTTTGAGCTTCATGCCAGTGGGGTCACTCTTAGTGAACCCACTGGGTGTAGTCCCCGAGACCGCTATCGACTGCTTGCGTCGGCAGGGGTCTGAAGAACTTCGAGTTTTTATTGTTTTCCTTGCTGAATTTGTCTGATCGTCTCTTCACGCTGACTTGTAGAAGACTTGCGAGATGGGATCGACGTACAACACTGTGATGGCTGAAAAGATTCAGCTTGCTGCGGAACTGGAGGCAGCAGTGCTTGCCTTGGCTGGTCTAAAGGGTGCTCTCACTGAACGAGAGAAATACTTGGAGGAGTCCCGTGAGGCAAACAAGGCATTGGTGGCCGAAATGGAGAAAATGGGGAAACAAAGAACTGAGTTGATGGGGCAGATGAAGGTGATGAACAGGCGGTGCATATCACAGGAGAAGTACGTCAGTGACTGGGCAAGGTAGATGATTGCGCTTCTCGGTGGTAAGTTTTGTTTTTTCGAGTGCTTGTTGACTGTGTAGTTCATTCTGTGCTTACTTTCTGCTCGTCTTGTTTGCAGATTTTTGTATGGACGTTGAGGCTGAAGCAGCTGATGTTGAGCGGTCGGTTATTCCGAACGTTCCACTCGGCGACGACGCCAATCGAGACATGCTCTGAGCGCACATTCGCCTGGGTAAAGTGGGACCTTTCATCGGTCGACTGAGAGAGGTCGTCGGCCGAATCGACAAGGAGCTGTGGCCTGAAGACGAGTCCCGGCAAGAGATGGAAGGGTTGATGACTCGGCTGGCGGACGTCCCAAACCGAGTGCAGGCGTGGAAGAAGTCTGCTGCTCGCTATGGTGCGGACGTGGCGTTGTCGCTGGTCTGAGTGCACTGCAAGGAGGCTCGCGAAGAGAAGCTGAAGGCGCTGCAAGTCACAAACACCAAGAAGCTTCGATTCGAAGATTTCATGGAGACCTTCCTTGAGAGCACCACTCGCATCGCAGATCGGATCGACCTCGACACTTTCGTGGAGCCTGCCAGTCCCAATGCCATTCCTGACGACGCTTGAGAAAACTTTTACCTCGGTATGCCGAGTGTTAGTTGTATGAAACTTTGGCCACTGCTGTTGGCCGTCACATTCGTGGTTCGGTGTGGATAAGCTTGATCTACACCGAACCAACTATCTTTAGACGAACTTTGAATTTGAATCGAATTTTTTGCTCTTCCTTTGCCAAAGAGTTGTTGACACGATTTTGGCTCGTGGTTTTTGTTTGGCGTTTCTTGGTGAAGCCAATGGCAAACATGCGGAGCATGTAATTGTCAGTTGTCTTGACATCTGCATGAGCCTCACTGAGGGTCTGTTGAGTCTCCGAGTGGATCTGTAGGATACACTCGAAGGCAATTGTGTACTTAGGCGATTCGTTATCGCGGCTAAGTCTTCGAGTGCGACTGTAAGGTCGTACTCGGAGCGAGTTGTTACTCATGTAATTATCAGTTGTCTTGACATCTACATGAGCCTCAATGAGGTTCTGGTACTCATGTAATTGTCAGTTGTCTTGACATCTACATGAGCCTCAATGAGGTTCGTGCTACTCATGTAATTGTCAGTTGTCTTGACATCTACATGAGTCTAAATGAGGTTCATGCTACTCATGTAACTGTTAGTTGTCTTGACATCTACATGAGCCTCAATGAGGGTCTGCTAAGCCTCCGAGTGGATCTGTGAGATACACTCGAAGGAAGCTTTGCCCTCAAGCGATTCTTGGTCGCAGACAAGTCCCCGAGTGCGACGTTTAGTGCACACTCGGAGAAAGTTAATACTTAGGCGATTCTGGATCGCGGCTAAGTCCCGAGTGTGACGTTTAGTGCACACTCAGAGAAAGTTAATACTTAGGCGATTCTTGATCGCATCTAAGTCCCCGAGTGCGACGTTTAGCGCACACTCGAAGAAAGTTTGTACTTAGACGATTCTTGATCGCAGCTAAGTCCCCGAGTGCGACGTTTAGTGCACACTCGGAGAAAGTTAATACTTAGGCGATTCTTGATCGCATCTAAGTCCCCGAGTGTGACGTTTAGCGCACACTCGGAGAAAGTTTGTACTTAGGCGATTCTTGATCGTAGCTAAGTCCCCGAGTGCGACGTTTAGGGCACACTCGGAGAAAGTTAATACTTAGGCGATTCTTGATTGCATCTAAGTCCCCAAGTGCGACGTTTAGCGCACACTCGGAGAAAGTTTGTACTTAGGCGATTCTTGATTGCAGCTAAGTCCCCGAGTGCGACGTTTAGCGCACACTCGGAGAAAGTTTGTACT
The DNA here is from genome assembly GCF_904849725.1 of Hordeum vulgare subsp. vulgare. Classification (NCBI taxonomy): domain Eukaryota; kingdom Viridiplantae; phylum Streptophyta; class Magnoliopsida; order Poales; family Poaceae; genus Hordeum; species Hordeum vulgare. Next base: position 189,969,961 of record NC_058521.1, read on the forward strand.
TAGGCGATTCTTGATCGCAGCTAAGTCCCCGAGTGCGATGTTTAGTGCACACTCGGAGAAAGTTATTACTTAGGCGATTCTGGATCGCAGCTAAGTCCCCGAGTGCGACGTTTAGTGCACACTCGGAAAAAGTTAGTACTTAGGCGATTCTGGATCGCAGCTAAGTCCCCGAGTGCGACGTTTAGTGCACACTCGGAGAAAGTTTATACTTAGGCGATTCTGGTTCGCAGCTAAGTTTTTTTTTTGAGACCGGAGTCTGCGAACGCGGAAGAATTTTGAATCTGCAAAAACTCAATCTGCTTTGTATTACTTCAACGATACTTGTTCTTTACATTGCTCCAGTCGACGGTCACGTGTAGAAGTGCTTCAGGAGATCTCCGTTCCATGCTCCCGGCTCGTCCGTTTCCCTGTCGAGGTTGTAGAGTCGATATTCTCCGTTGTTCCGCACCTTGGAGATGATGAAGGGTCCTTCCCAGGCGGGAGCCAACTTGTGAGGTCTCTGCTGATCCACTCGGAGCACCAGGTCGCCTGCTTGGAATGTACGACTCCTCACGTGTCGCGCATGAAAGCGCCGCAGGTCTTGTTGATAAATGGTTGAGCGAGTCAGTGCCATCTCGTGCTCCTCCTCTAGAAGATCCACTCCGTCTTGCCTTGCTTGCTCTGCTTCAGCTTCGGAGAAGAGTTCAACTCGTGGAGCATTGTGAAGCAAGTCACTCGAAAGGACTGCCTCTGCTCCGTAAAGGAGGAAGAACGGGGATCGCCCTGTAGATCTATTTGGGGTTGTGCGGAGACCCCAAAGCACCGAAGGCAGCTCGGTGACCCATGCGCCGGCGGCATGTCCCACTTCTCGCACGAGTTGAGGCTTCAAACCTTGCAGAATAAGTCCATTCGCCCGCTCTGCTTGCCCGTTTGTTTGGGGATGCGCCACAGATGCAAAATCCACTCGGATACCTTGGCCTGTACAGAAACCTTTGAATCTGTCCGAGTCAAAGTTTGTTCCATTGTCAGTGATTATGTTGTGAGGTACCCCGAATCTGGAGATGATGTCCCTGACAAACTTGATGGCCGTAAGGGCGTCGAGCTTCTTGATGGGCTTGGCTTCAATCAACTTTGTGAACTTGTCGACTGCCACCAACATATGTGTGAATCCCCCTTGGCCTGTCCTGAATGTACCGACTGTATCTAATCCCCATACTGCAAACGGCCAAACAAGAGGGGTTGTCTTCAACGCAGATGTTGATTTGTGGGACTTGTTAGAGTAGAACTGACAGCCTTCACATCGGTCGACCATATCTTTCGCCATTTCATTCGCCTGCAGCCAGAAGAAGCCAGCTCTGAATGCTTTGGCGACGATTGCCCTTGAGGAGGCGTGATGACCGCAGGTTCCCGAGTGAATTTCTTCCAGGATTAACTGTCCCTCCTCAGGGGAGATGCATCGTTGAAGGACGCCTGAAACGCTTTCTTTGTACAACTGGCCATCAATGACAGTGAACGACTTTGACCTGCGAACGATCTGTCTCGCTTGGACTTCGTCTTCTGGTAATTCTTGCCTCAGGATGTATGCAATAAACGGCACAGTCCAATTGGGGATGATAGCAAGAATCTCCATGATCAAATCAACCACAGCAGGGACTTCGACTTCAGTCGCATCTGTCGAGCTCTTTGGTTGTACTGGTTCCTCTATGAAAGGATCTTCTTTAACTGAGGGAAGGTGGAGGTGCTCGAGGCAGACGTCACTCGGGACTGGTCTCCGAGTGGATCCGAGTTTCGCCAACTCATCAGCTGCTTGGTTTTTCAGTCGCGGAACATGGTGGAGTTCCAGACCTTCAAACTTTTTCTCGAGCTTCCTCACTGCATTGCAGTACGTGGTCATGGTGGGGTTCCTGACGTCCCACTCCTTCATCACTTGATTAACCACCAAATCCTAATCGCCATAGACCATCAGGCGACGGACGCCGAGTGCGATGGCCATGCACAGTCCATAAAGGAGAGCTTCATACTCTGCCTCGTTGTTGGAGGAATCAAAGTGTATCTGCAAACATACTTGAGTTTGTCACCCTTTGGCGATATGATCACAACGCCAACGCCGGAGCCATTCAACATCTTGGACCCATCGAAGAACATTGTCCAATGAGCCGAGTAGATGTGGGTCGATTGTTGTTGTTCTACCCATTCTGCTATGAAGTCAGCCAGAGCTTGAGACTTTGTAGCTTTCTTGGCCTCGAACTTGATGTCGCAGTATAACATCTCCATTGCCCACTTCGCCACTCGGCCCGATGCGTCCCGATTGTGTAGGCTTTCCGACAACGGAGCATCAGAAACGACGGACACCGAGTGGTCTTGAAAATAATGAGCCACCTTCTTCGCAGTCATGTAAATCCCGTAGATAAGTTTTTGATAATGGGGATACCTCTGCTTGGAAGGAGTCAGGACTTCGGGGACATAATACACTGGCTGCTGAACCTTGTATGCTTTGCCTTCTTCTTCCCGTTCGACTGTGAGAACAGTGCTGACGACTTGATTTGTAGACGCGATGTACAGAAGAAGGGGTTCTTTACTGAGCAGAGCAGTAAGAACCGGCTGGGTGGAAAGTAGGACTTTGAGGTCGCCGAATGCGATTTGGGCTTCGCCTGTCCACTCGAAAGTATCTGATTTCTTCATGAGTCGGTACAGAGGAAGTGCCTTCTCGCCGAGTCGACTGATAAACCTGCTCAAAGCCGCTAGGCAACCTGTGAGTCTTTGAACATCGTGTATTCTGACCGGCCGCTCCATTTGGACGATGGTCCCGATATTTTCGGGGTTGACATCGATCCCTCGTTCAGAAACGAAGAAACCGAGTAACTTTGAGCTGGGAACGCCAAATGAACACTTGGCTGGGTTGAGCTTGATATCGTACCTACGAAGGTTGGCAAATGTTTCTGCCAAGTCAGTCAGCAGGTCGGAACCTTTGCGTGACTTGACTACGATATCATCCATATACGCCTCCACATTCCGACCGATCTGGTCGAGGAGGCATTTTTGGATCATGCGCATAAAGGTTGCTCCCGCATTCTTCAAACCAAATGGCATAGTGATGTAGCAGAAGCACCCGAATGGGGTGATGAAGGCTTTTTTTAATTCATCGGGACCATACAGACGGATCTGATGATAGCCCGAGTAGGCATCAAGGAATGACAAACGCTCGCAACCCACAGTCGAATCAACAATTTGATCGATGCGGGGGAGCGCAAAATGGTCTTTCGGGCAGACCTTATTGAGATGCTTGAAGTCGATGCACATTCGGAGCGACTTGTCTTTCTTGGGCACCATGACAACATTGGCGAGCCACTCGGAGTGGTGTACCTCGCGAATGAAGTTGGCTGCCAAAAGCTTAGCCACCTCTTCTCCGATTGCCTTCCTCTTGTGCGTGGCGGACCAACGCAAGCGTTCTCGGACAGGCCGAGCGGCGGGATCCACATGTAGTCGGTGCTCAGCCAACTCCCTGGGTACACCTGGCATGTCAGCGGGCTTCCATGCGAAGATGTCCCAGTTCTCACGGAGGAATTGGATGAGCTCGGCTTCCTATTTAGGATCGAGGGTGGTGGAGATGTTCGTCGGGGCAGCGGTGTCGTCCCTCGTCGGGGCAGTGGATGCTGACCTTCTTCGTTTCTCCCACCGACTGGAATGCGGACTCCGAAGCTAGCTTCTTCGAACGCATCAAGTCAGCGGGGTCGACTGTTTTCTTGTACTCGTCAAGCTCGAGGACAGCCATCTGCTGATCGGCGATCCTCGATCCCTGTTGCAGACACTCATCGGCCCACTGCCGATTGCCGGTGATAGCGATCACACCTTTTGGGCCTGGCATCTTCAGCTTCAGGTACACGTAACATGGACGGGCCATGAAACGTGCATACGTCGGGTGGCCCAGAATTGCGTGGTACGCACTCTGGAAGTCCACCACCTCGAACGTCAGCTTTTCCTTGCGGAAGTTCTTGTCGGAGCCGAAGACGACGTCCAACGCGATCTGGCCGAGTGACTTGGCCTTTCGTCCAGGGACGACTCCATGGAACTGCATGCTGCTCTCGCTAAGTTCGGACATCGGAATGCCCATCCCCTTGAGAGTGTCAGCGTACATGATGTTCAAGCCACTGCCGCCGTCCATGAGGACTTTGCGCAGTCGGACTCCTTCCACCACCGGGTCGACGACCAGAGCCTGCCTCCCTGGGGTGGGTACGTGTGCTGGATGATCCGACTGGTCAAAGGTGATCGCAGTCTGAGACCATTTGAGGAACGTGGGGTTGGTCGGCGTGCCCATGTTCACCTCCCTGTTCACCAGCTTCAGTCGACTCTTGCTCTCAACGTCAGCAAAAATCATCAGTGTTGCATGGACTTGGGGGAACGGATCCTCCTTGTCCTCCTCATCCTGTTCATTGTCCTTTTCACTCGGCTGCCCTTCGCCGAACCCATGGATCAGGAGGCGACATTGCCGAGTGGTATGCTTCGGAAATATGGCGCTGCCCTCTTCATCCATCTTCGTGTGAATTGGACATGGCTGGTCCAGGATGTGGTTTCCGAACTGTTTCTTCTTGGGGGTGAACTGAGCCTTCCCCTTGCCCTTGAACTTGGCATTGGTAACGGATGCGGCCTCTGCCTGCGGAGTGGACGGAGCTTTCTGCTTCTGCTTCCGAGTGTTCTTCCCATCTCCATCGGCGACTCCTTTGTGCTTGCCACTACGAATGTGGCCCTCTTCTTCGCCATTTGCATAGCGTGCCGCTATCTCCATCATCTTACTCATGGAGATGTCGCATGTTCGACCGAACTTCAGGTACAGATCTCTGTACCGCACGCCTGCCTTGAAGGCGCAGACTGCTTGGTGCTCTATGACGTTCTCCACCGTGTGGTAGAGGGTCGTCCAATGCTGAATGAAATCGCGCAGGGGCTCATTCTGCTTCTGGACACAGTGCTGGAGCTCCACGAGACCAGCACGGCGTTTGCACGTCCCTTCGAAGGTCCTGATGAAGACTCGGGCTAGATCTGCCCAGCTGTAGATGCTTGGGGGAGCCAACTGGTCCAGCCACGCTCGTGCCGAGCCGTCGAGCATCAGAGGGAGGTGTTTCATGGCGACGTGGTCGTCCCCTCCTCCAATCTGGACTGCCACTCGGTAGTCGTCCAGCCACGTTTCTGGCTTGGATTCTCCTGTAAACTTGCTGATCCCCGTCGCCAATCGGAAGTTGGGAGGGATGTCAGCCGAACGGATGGCTCGACTGAAACACTCAAGACGAGAGACGATGGTCCTGCTTCCACTCGGACGGTCCATATCATGGCCATCGCGGTGGGCCCGGCCCCTGTCGACCTTCCTCTGGGCGATATGCCCTCTCGCGTCGGGCCGTGGATCATAAGTGTCACCGACTGAACGCCGATCATCATGATGTCGGGTCCCGTAGGGCCCACCCCGCGGAGGGGTGCGTGAACGGCGACGATCTTCGGGATTCATGGAACGGCTGCCTCCCTTGTGTCGCTGATGAGAACCGGGGCTGTGAACTGACCGATGCGTGTTCGCGTGAACAGAACTATTGTGGATCCTGTTGTGCGACTGGGAGACCGCCGAATTTTGCTGCTGCATCGTGTGCAGCAGGGCACAGATTTGCTCGATCCCTCTGCCAGCCTCTGAATCAGTCGGCTGGAGGGAATCGGCTATCTTGGTGGCGGCATCCAGGTCGAGGACGGGTGTGCGGAACACCTCCACGTTGCTCCGCCGAGTATACCGACTGGCAGAACGGCGGGGCTGACGGCGAGCGCCGGATGTTTCGCCGACCTCGTGCTCGTTCCGGCAGGTCTGGCGGGGACTTTCATGGGAGTTGGCCATGTGCACTTCGGCTGCAGGCCCGCGACCCAAGTACTCGGAAGGAAACTCAGTCGGAACTGAGTCCGAGCGCTGGGACGGCGGCGCCACTACAACCGACTCTAGGACCGCCACATGTGAGGAGGAGTGCTGGCGCGCCTGGGTGTGTTGCACCCAACGCTGGAGCCGCGGACGATGGGACCGCTTATTGCGGCGTGCGGCGGCGGCGTAGGTCGACACCGGAGCCGACTGCTGGAGAAGAAGGATACCGCGGGCGCCGGCACGGAAGTGCGTACCCCACGACTGGGGAGCGTGTGACAGCCCGATGCCGACGCTCCAGAAGATTCCCCTTTATTTCCGTTTCCGTCGTGCGGCTATTTTATTTTGTTGGTTGCATCATCATTTAGTTTGCATCATCGCATCATGCATGGCATCATGTCATCGGTGTTTTGTCGGTGTTGCTTGTTGCTCCGTGTTGTTAGGCGTTAGTGCTTCGTGAGTGGCGTTGTTTTGTTGGAGTGATGAGAGAGGGAGCGTGAGAGCCACCGCTAAACCCCGTTTCACCGCAGACCTAAAACCCTCCTCTCCCCTCCTAAGTTGTTTTGTGGTTTTGCTAAAGATTTCTAACTTTACCCCTCTTTTAAAATATTCGTCTTCTTTTAAAAGATCCTTTTATGAAATGTAGGGGCAACCCTTAGGTTTTATTTTATTTCTCCGTTGTTTTATTTTAAAAACCCTCCCTTTTTATTTTCTCTTTTAAAAGGCTTTTATTTATTCTTTAAATAAAGAGTTTTATTTTAATTCTTTAAAAAGGGGTTTTGAATTTTTAATTCTTTTAAAAGGGTTTTATTTTAATTCTTAAAAAGGTTTCATTATTATTTCTTTAAAAATGCCCAATCTATTTTATAGTTGGGGTATATTTTCTTTTAAAAAATGAGCCAAAAGCATTTTTTTTCTATTTTGTTTTTAAAAAAACTTTTACATTTTGTTGGTGTTTTCTGTTTTTTTAAAGGAAAAAACCAAAAGAGGCACAGGACATGCCGGCCCAAGACCAACCAGACCCCTGCCCTAGCGCCTCCTTCCTCCCTTGTTCCCTCTCCCTCCTGCCCGAGCGCCGTCACGTCCTCCCCCCTCGCACGCGCCCTTGCCTCACCCCTCCTGACGCCGCCTCCGTCTTCCTCTCGCCGCCAGCAGCCCCGCGCCGGCCTCAGCTGGTCGCCGCGCCCGCGTCCCCGCACGACCGCCGTCGTCGCCTCCCTGTTCCACCGGTGCCGCGCCGCGTTCCCTCGCGAGCTGCTCCGCCCTGCGCGCCAGCTCCGGCCCCACCGCCATGGCAGCCCTGCCCGAGGTGCCGCTGCCAGGAGGTGCTCTGCGCCGGAGCGAGCCACCGTCGTCTCCCGCGCGCGCCCCGTTGTCGCCTCCCCGAGACTCGGTGCCGCGCCCGCCTGCCCGAGCGCCCTGCCCCGCCGCCTCCTCGTCGCCAGCCCCTCCAGAGCCGCCTGCCGCCATCCTCCTGCTCGTTGTCACTGCGCCCTTTTGCTACCCTGCTACTGGCCGTTGCAAGCTTGCGCCACTGTCATGTTGTTGTTGCTGCGCGTTGCTTGCTGATGCTGCCCATGCTGCCGAGTGTTGTTGTTGTTGTTGTCGCGCCTGATGCTGCTTGCCGTTTCCCGTGATCCCTGTCGGTGTGCCGAGCCGCTACATGTGCCTGTTGCTGTGCCGGTTGCCTGCCTAGCTGCTACTGCTATAGTTGCTGTTGCCGTTCTGTTGCTCTTGCTGTAGGTTGCTGTGCATATTGCTGTTGCCGCGTTGTCCTTGTTGTCGTTTGCTTGCCTTGCCTGCCCGTCACTGGCTGTTGCCGATGGTGTTGCTTGTGCTGTTGTCGCTGTTAGCTGCTAGCTGAGCCGCTTGCTGTTGCTATTCCCGCGGCGGGATGCTTGCTGTTTGCCTGCATGCCGCTGCTGCGTTTGCTGTTGCTAGCCGTAACTAGTGTTGTTGCTAGGTAGCTTCTATAGCTAGTTGGTGCCGCTAGTTGCTAGTTTGCTGTGTGCTGATGCTTGCTGGCGTTGCTAGTAGATGCCTGGTGTGGTGGCTAGCTTGCCTTGCTGTTGGTTGCATGCTAGGCTAGTTGTTGTAGCTGCTGCTAGGTTGCCTTAGCTGTTGCTGTTGTAGATTGCTGTTGCTAGACTGTGCTGCCGCTTGTCCTTGCCGCGTGCACCATCCTCGCCTACCGTGGGTCGACGTCCAGTTCGTCGAGCACCACGTCGTCCTCGACGACCCCCGGAAACGAGTTCGACTTCCTCGACGTCGCCGAAGACCCGTGATCGACTACCGACGCCGAAGACCTGAGAACCACGACGCCGAGCGAAAAACTACCGTTGACGAGACCGTGTACCACTACTTCAACTACCGGCGCGTGTACGACTACTTCCACGACGACCACGACGTTCGCTACGAACCGATACGCTCCGTTATGCACGCTTCAAAGGTATACCGATGGGTCATGTCGTGTACCGTGTGCTAGTGATGTACGAATGTATGTGTTCTACAAGTTGAATGCATGTATGCACCGTTTGTTTGCCCGTGCATGTTGTCTTCCTTTTCGTCGTGCCCTCGACACATGGGAACCCGGTAATCGGGATCACCCCATCTTTATTTAGCGTTCCCGTGTGCGCTTCAATTCGTTGTCACATATATCTCGTCGAGTATCGGGATAGGAACGTTGTCGTGGCATCGTCTCCGTCTTGCCGCCATGGTTCCCTCTAGCTCACCGTGGCGACACCTGTTTATTTCTCTTCTTGCCCGTGATGTTTGAACTCGCATGCATGACGCATTCATGGCATATATATATTGCATTGCATGTCTCATGTGCCGTAGCTCCGATCTATGTTTCGCGTGGTAACCGACTAGGATGACTTGTAGGATCATCGCTTCACCCTTGCCATGATAACTACAATTTAATATTGTCGTGTAAATAATCGGAGTGAATTAAATAATTAATCATGGAGTTTCGTCGATATGTAATTAATCATGGAGTTTCGTCGATATGCAACCCGTTGCATATCGAGCTTCACTTAATGAGTAGTGTTTGCGTGAGGTGAATTGCCATGCCATCCCTTGCATCTCTGAACTCATCATGCATCATAGTAGGTTATGCATCATGTTGTGCATCGTGTGGTGAATATTTGTGTTGATGTTGTTTCCGGTTTGCCCGTCTCGATAGAGTTCCGCAAGCGTGTCGGAATGTGAGGACCCATTCGACTACGTTGGTTTGCCATTACTATCATTTCCATGCTAGTTATTTCGATGCTATCGATTATGTCTCCGAGTTGTTCTTCTTCCAAGCGGGATCTCAGGCAAGATGATCATTTCCCCAGATACCATTACTATCATTTCCATGCTAGTTATTTCGATGCTATCGATTATGTCTCATTGCCTACCACATGTTAATTATCAGCCTCTCAACAATGCCATGAATACCTTCAACCTGTTCGACCTAGCAAACCATTGATTGGCTATGTTACTGCTTGCTTAGCCCTGTTGTTAGCGTTGCTAGTTGCAGGTGCAGTTGCTTCCATGTGATAACATGGGTTCCTTGTCATATCACCCTATTAAATGCTATTTAATTTAATGCACCTATATACTTGGTAAAAGGTGGGAGGCTCGGCCTTTCTAGCCTGGTGTTTTGTTCCACCTTTGCCCCCTTAGTTTTCGGCTACCGGTGTTATGTTCCATAAACGAGCGCTCCTAACACGATCGGGGTTGTTATGGGGACCCCCTTGATAATTTGTTTTAGATTAAGACTGGTCTGGCAAGGCCCAACTTTGGTACTACATTTGCCTAATCACTAATAAACTGCATAGGGAGTAATTAACCCGAGGAAATTTAATCAACCCCCGGGCCAGTGCTCCTCATGAGTGTTGGTCCAAATTGGCAGACTACGGGGCCACCGCGGGGCAACCCGAGGTTTGGTTCTCCTAGTGTGACCCATCCGTCGTGTCCTGAGAACGAGGTACGCGACTCCTATCGGGATCGTCGACACGTCGGGCGGCCTTGCTGGATTAGTTTTACCTTTGACGAAATATCTTGTGCATCGGGATTCCGGTCATGCTTTGGGTAATCTCAGAGTTGAGGTTTTCCACTAGGGAATCCGACGAGATCGCGAGCTTCGTGATTGAGGATTTCTATGCAGCTTGTGGTAATTTGTGATGGACTAGTTGGAGCTCCCCTGCATGGTTAAATCTTTTGGGAAAGCCGTGCCCGCGGTTATGTGGCAACGTGGATACTTTGTTTAACACTGGTTCTAGACAATTTGAAGTTAACTTAATTAAAACATGCCAACTCTGTGCGTAACCGTGACTGTCTCTTTCGTGAGTTCTATCTCCGATCGGGGACACGGTGGGCTTATGTCTGACGTAGGTAGGTGTTCAGGATCATTCATTTGATCATCAGTAGACACGTCCGCTATGCGTAGACCTTCCCCTCTCTTATTTCTTGTACTCGTAAGTTTAGCCACCAAATATATGCTTAGCCGCTGCTGCAACCTCACCACTTAACCATGCCTCACCCATTAAGCTTTGCTAGTCTTGATACCTTTCGAAATGAGATTGCTGAGTCGTCTGTGGCTCACATATTACTACAACACCAGTTGCAGGTACAGGTAAAGGTTACTTGACGCGAGGGCGTTGATTGTTCATTTGGAGTTGCTTCTTCTTCTTCATCATCATCGATCTAGGATGGGTTCCAGGCCGGCAGCCTGGGATAGCAAGGATGGACGTCGTTCTTCTTTTGTCGTTTATTTTCATCCGTAGTCGGACCCTGCTCTTACTCTTGATGATTATGTAATGTACTGATGTGACTCTGATGTAGCTTGTGGCGAGTGTAAGCCAACTCTTTATATATCTCTTCTTTTCAGTACATGTACTTGTAACGATATCCATTCTTGCGACACGACGAGATGCGCTTCTATCCCTGACGAGGCCCTCGTGCCAAATTGAGGATAGGGTCGCATCTTGGGCGTGACAAGTTGGTATCAGAGCCGTACCGACCTAGGAGCCCCCTTGACTGATCGAACTTGGCCGAGTCGAGTCTAGTTAAAAACTATTTGAGTCTAGTTATATATTGGAGTGTAGGATTCTTTTTTCTCCTCTTCTATGCTCTGGTGAGGAATCTTGACGTAATAATTTATTCCACTCCTCTTCTCACTCAAAATTTTTTTAGGATCACGCGGATATTTTTGAGATCTATATGATGCCGATGTGACAGAGTTCTGTCTTGGTGCCTCCTGTCTGACTTGATTTTCTTCCGGGGAGTTGAGCTCCAGGGGATTCTTGAGCATATCGTTATCATTCAGATTTCTTAGTATCTCAGAACGAAGGATGTTCGTAATTGCTTCAATACTAGTAGTGGCGAGATAACCCCGATGTCCCCAGTGATTGGTTTTCATCCAAGTGCATTCATTTCATTGTGCTTCCGCTGTCTGTTCTTTTCTCTCTTACCCGGTGATTCGTTGTGAAGATTCTCAGGAGCTTCATGTTCATCTTTGTTCATTCTTGTCATCCTTACCGGTGAATTTAATTCAGTTATCAAGGGTCATCATATCCTTTTCAAACATTAAATTCTTTCCTATGTTGGGAATTCTTATGAGCCTATCTTGTTATTCATTCCTCTCTGTTTCTATCCGGAGTGTTAAAGATATTTCAGTAGTTTCTCGTTTTCAATTTTTTTAATTATTTTGAGGTGCTAACCTCATCAAGTTTTCATTTCTACCAGTGCAATATCTCTCTTTCTAGCAATCTTTTCTAACGGTGGTTTCTTTGAGTGGGCCCATAACCCACAGGTTCTTTCCCAGGATCTTTCCTGGCTCTTTTAATCGTTTCCTAGAGATCATTAATTCTTTTCAACTATGACGTAAGTATGAATTTCATCAGTCATATTCTTTCATTAAGATCTATTCGAATTATTCTCATATTTGGCTCAACCTTGCATTCTTCTTTATTCCGGAGTGTCTCAGTTATTCGTGGTGTTGTTCTCGTCGTCATTCTTAGCTTGCAATTCGAAGGACTGTTTCTCTCAATCTTGGTTCATTCTCTTGGAGATTCATCATTTCAGCTTGGTGTCATCTTCTTAATTGTTGTCTATCATGAGTAATCCATTTTCTTGCGATCCGGTGCATTTCTGAGTTGTTTTATTTCTCGTTCCTCCGAAGGCCATCATTTTAGAAGATTCTTCGTTCTCAGCTTTCAGCTTTCATCCTCAATTCTTCTCAATTGTTGTCTCTTCGTTCGTCTCTCGGTTATTCCGGCGCCTTGTTAACTTTGTTTCTCTCAGGTGTCTCATGATCTCTTCATTCTAATGTATTTCCATTCATGATGGTTGCCTCATTCATTTCAATTCTTACCGGTGCTTCCTTAATTTTACTTCAAGTGGTGCTTATCTCTCTGTCTCTTCAAGATCATTGCAAGAAGAATAAGTGGTGTGCTAAATCCGTTGTTTGTCATCGATTAAACTTGATGAAGGATAAACATAACATAACTCTTATTCTTGTTTTATCAAATGAATATCAATTCTTCTTCCGGAGTGGCTCATGACATCGATTCCTTTTTCTCAAGTGTTCTTATCTTTTTCTTTTCCAGAATTCCAAGTTTGCTCAAGTATCTCTTCGTGAAGCTTCATCTAAATCTTGACAAGGTCATAATCTTATTCTTTTCTACCTTCATATCTTTGCATCATTCATTTGTATACGGAGGTCCTTCTTGGTGGTTCGTCAAGGTTTCAATTCGTTATCAAGTGTTCTTCAAGATTCCTGTTGGAGAACCTCTAGTATCCTTTCTCTTGCATTTATATGTGCAATTGTTCTTCCTTTATCCTTTGAGGTGGTATTATAGCATTCTTGTTAGTGTAGGAGCCTCGAAGAGTTTTCTTTTCAAGAATGAGATAATTAAATCCACCAATTCTTTGATCATGAGATATTTTAGCCCATGATTTCTTCATCGAGCTATCTTGGTTTGGATTTCACCTAAAGCTTTTCCTATGGATTGTTGCTATCATGGTGCTTGTCATTAATCCGAGTTCTCAATGCACCTTCTTGGTGTAAGAAGTTTTCTTATCTTTGCTTTCATCTATCCTTGTTTCTTGTAGTGGTTGGTTGTCACCTCATTAATTTGAAAAGGTTTCCATAAGTCCACTACTATCTTGTTCTTTCGTTGTTGTTTTTCCAACAACTCCGTTCAATTCTTCTTGCAAGGATGCTTGCCAAGTTCGTTGGAGTTAGTAGTTGTCATTCTTTTCTTCATTCTCTTCTTCCGTATGAGCTAGTTTCTATTCCCTTGTTCCGGAGGCATTGTGATGTTGCTCTTTTGAGTCTATTATGTTGTTCTACCAAGATCATGGTGTTCCCTTGTTCTATTTGGTTGTTGTGAATATTGTCTAATTCTCCTACCTTTTCAAAAAAATTGTCCATTTTCCTACCGAAGTGCTGCCGAAATTTTCCGTGAATTCTTGCTTCTTTCTCATATCAGTCTTCATCTCTTTGTAACCTTCAAGGATTGTTGGTTTCACTCGTTTGTCAAAGAAGCGACTAAGTTTTTACCTCTCGTTCTTTCTCACCATCTCCCCACTTTCATTCTTCGATCTCGGGGCGAGATCTTCTTGTAGTGTAGGAGAGTTGTGACAGCCCGATGCCGACGCTCCAGAAGATTCCCCTTTATTTCCGTTTCCGTCGTGCGGCTATTTTATTTTGTTGGTTGCATCATCATTTAGTTTGCATCATCGCATCATGCATGGCATCATGTCATCGCTGTTTTGTCGGTGTTGCTTGTTGCTCCGTGTTGTTAGGCGTTAGTGCTTCGTGAGTGGCGTTGTTTTGTTGGAGTGATGAGAGAGGGAGCGTGAGAGCCACCGCTAAACCCCATTGCACCGCAGACCTAAAACCCTCCTCTCCCCTCCTAAGTTGTTTTGTGGTTTTGCTAAAGATTTCTAACTTTACCCCTCTTTTAAAATATTCGTCTTCTTTTAAAAGATCCTTTTATGAAATGTAGGGGCAACCCTTAGGTTTTATTTTATTTCTCCGTTGTTTTATTTTAAAAACCCTCCCGTTTTATTTTCTCTTTTAAAAGGCTTTTATTTATTATTTAAATAAAGAGTTTTATTTTAATTCTTTAAAAAGGGGTTTTGAATTTTTAATTCTTTTAAAAGGGTTTTATTTTAATTCTTAAAAAGGTTTCTTTATTATTGCTTTAAAAATGCCCAATCTATTTTATAGTTGGGGTATATTTTCTTTTAAAAAAAGAGCCAAAAGCATTTTTTCTATTTTGTTTTAAAAAAAACCTTTTACATTTTGTTGGTGTTTTCTGTTTTTTTAAAGGAAAAAAACCAAAAAAGGCAGAGGCCCAGCCGGCCCAAGACCAACCGGACCCCTGCCCTAGCGCCTCCTTCCTCCCTCGTTCCCTCTCCCTCCTGCCCGAGCGCCGTCACGTCCTCCCCCCTCGCGCGCGCCCTCGCCTCGCCCCTCCTGACGCCGCCTCCGTCCTCCTCTCGCCGCCAGCAGCCCCGCGCCGGCCTCAGCTGGCCGCCGCACCCGCGTCCCCGCACGACCGCCGTTGTCGCCTCCCTGTTCCGCCAGTGCCACGCCGCGTTCCCTCGCGAGCTGCTCTGCCCTGTGCGCCAGCTCCGGCCCCGCCGCCATGGCAGCCCTGGCCAAGGTGCCGCTGCCAGGAGGTGCTCTGCGCCGGAGCAAGACGTCGTCGTCTCCCGCGCGCGCCCCGCTGTTGCCTCCCCGAGTCTCGGTGCCGCGCCCGCCTGCCCGAGCGCCGTGCCCCGCCGCCTCCTCGTCGCCAGCCCCTCCGGAGCCGCCTGCCGCCATCCTCCTGCTCGTTGTCGCTGCGCCGTTTTGCTGCCCTACTGCTGGCCGTTGCAAGCTTGCGCCACTGTCATGCTGCTGTTGCTGTGTGTTGCTTGTTGATGCTGCCCATGCTGTCGAGTGCTCTTGCTGTTGCTGTCGTGCCTGATGCTGCTTGTCATTCCCCGCGATCCCTACCGGTGTGCCGAGCCGCTACATGTGCCTGTTGCTGTGCCGGTTGCCTGCCTAACTGCTACTCCTATAGTTGATGTTGCCGTTTTGTTGCTCTTGTTGTAGGTTGCTGTGCATATTGCTGCTGTCGCGTTGTCCTTGTTGTCGTTTGCTTGCCTTGCCTGCCCGTCGCTGGCTGTTGCCGATGGTGTTGCGTTGTGCTATTGTAGCTGTTAGCTGCTAGCTGAGCCGCTTGTCGTTGCTATTCCTGTGGCCGGATGCTTGTTGTTTGCCTGCATGTCGCTGATGCGTTTGCTGTTGCTGGCCGTACCTAGTGCTGTTGCTAGGTAGCTTCTATAGCTAGTTGGTGCCGCTAGTTGCTAGTTTGCTGTGTGCTGATGCTTGCTGGCGTTGCTAGTAGATTCCTGGTGTGGTGGCTAGCTTGCCTTGTTGTTGGTTGCATGCTAGGCTAGTTGTTGTAGCTGCTGCTAGGTTGCCTTAGCTCTTGCTGCTGTAGATTGTTGTTGCTAGACTGTGCTGCCGCTTGTGGTTGCCGCGTGCACCATCCTCGCCTGCCGTGGGTCGACGTCGAGTTCGTCGAGCACCACGTCGTCCTCGACGACCCCCGGAAACGAGTTCGACTTCCTCGACGTCGCCGAAGACCCGTGATCGACTACCGACGCCGAAGACCTGAGAACCACGATGCCGAGCGAACGACTACCATCGATGAGACCATGTACCACTACTTCAACTACCAGCGCGTGTACGACTACTTCCACGACGACCACAACGTCCGCTACGAACCGATCCGCTCCGTTATGCACGCTTCAAAGGTATACCGATGGGTCATGTCGTGTACCGTGTGCTAGTGATGTACGAATGTATGTGTTGTACAAGTTGAATGCATGTATGCACCGTATGTATGCACCATTTGTTTGCCCATGCACGTTGTCTTCCTTTTCGTCGTGCCCTCCACACATGGGAACCCGGTAATCGGGATCACCCCATCTTTATTTAGCGTTCCCGCACGCGCTTCAATTCGTTGTCACCGATATCTCGTCGAGTATCGGGATAGGAACGTTGCCGTGGCATCGTCTCCGTCTTGCCGCCATGGTTCCCTCTCGCTCGCCGTGGCGACACCTGTTTATTTCTCTTCTTGCCCGTGATGTTTGAACTCGCGTGCATGACGCATTCATGGCATATATATATTGCGTTGCATGTCTCATGTGCCGTAGCTCCGATCTATGTTTCGCGTGGTAACCGAATAGGATGACTTGTAGGATCATCGCTTCACCCTTGCCATGATAACTACAATTTAATATTGCCGTGTAAATAATCGGGAGTGACTTAAATAATTAATCATGGAGTTTCGTCGATATGCAACCCGTTGCATATCGAGCTTCACTTAATGTGTAGTGTTTGCGTGAGGTGAATTGCCATGCCATCCCTTGCATCTTTGAACTCATCATGCATCATAGTAGGTTATGCATCATGTTGTGCATCGTGTGGTGAATATTTGTGTTGATGTTGTTTCCGGTTTGCCCATCTCGATAGAGTTCCGCCAGCGTGTCGAAATGTGAGGACCCGTTCGACTACGTTGGTTTGCCGACTTCTCCGAGTTGTTCTTCTTCCAAGCGGGATCTCAGGCAAGATGATCATTTCCCCAGATACCATTACTATCATTGCCATGCTAGTTATTTCGATGCTATCGATTATGTCTCGTTGCCTACCACATGTTAATTATCAGCCTCTCAACAATGCCATGAATACCTTCAACCTGTTCGACCTAGCAAACCACTGATTGGGTATGTTACTGCTTGCTTAGCCCTGTTGTTAGCGTTGCTAGTTGCAGGTGCAGTTGCTTCCATGTGATAACATGGGTTCCTTGTCATATCACCCTATTAAATGCTATTTAATTTAATGCACCTATATACTTGGTAAAAGGTGGGAGGCTCGGCCTTTCTAGCCTGGTGTTTTGTTCCACCTTTGCCCCCTTAGTTTTCGGCTGCCGGTGTTATGTTCCATAAACGAGCGCTCCTAACACGATCGGGGTTGTTACGGGGACCCCCTTGATAATTCGTTTTAGATTAAGACTGGTCTGGCAAGGCCCAACTTTGGTACAACATTTGCCTAATCACTAATAAACTGCATAGGGAGTAATTAACCCGAGGAAATTTAATCAACCCCCGGGCCAGTGCTCCTCATGAGTGTTGGTCCAAATTGGCAGACTACGGGGCCACCGCGGGGCAACCCGAGGTTTGGTTCTCCTAGTGTGACCCATCCGTCGTGTCCTGAGAACGAGGTACGCGACTCCTATCAGGATCGTCGACACGTCGGGCGGCCTTGCTGGATTAGTTTTACCTTTGACGAAATATCTTGTGCATCGGGATTCCGGTCATGCTTTGGGTAATCTCAGAGTTGAGGTTTTCCACTAGGGAATCCGACGAGATCGCGAGCTTCGTGATTGAGGATTTCTATGCAGCTTGTGGTAATTTGTGATGGACTAGTTGGAGCTCCCCTGCAGGGTTAAATCTTTTCGGAAAGCCATGCCCGCGGTTATGTGGCAACGTGGATACTTTGTTTAACACTGGTTCTAGACAATTTGAAGTTAACTTAATTAAAACATGCCAACTGTGTGCGTAACCGTGACTGTCTCTTTCGTGAGTTCTATCTCCGATCGAGGACACGGTGGGCTTATGTCTGACGTAGGTAGGTGTTCAGGATCATTCATTTGATCATCAGTAGACACGTCCGCTATGCGTAGACCTTCCCCTCTCTTATTTCTTGTACTCGTAAGTTTAGCCACCAAATATATGCTTAGCCGCTGCTGCAACCTCACCACTTAACCATGCCTCACCCATTAAGCTTTGCTAGTCTTGATACCTTTCGAAATGAGATTGCTGAGTCGTCTGTGGCTCACATATTACTACAACACCAGTTGCAGGTACAGGTAAAGGTTACTTGACGCGAGGGCGTTGATTGTTCATTTGGAGTTGCTTCTTCTTCTTCATCATCATCGATCTAGGATGGGTTCCAGGCCGGCAGCCTGGGATAGCAAGGATGGACGTCGTTCTTCTTTTGTCGTTTATTTTCATCCGTAGTCGGACCCTGCTCTTACTCTTGATGATTATGTAATGTACTGATGTGACTCTGATGTAGCTTGTGGCGAGTGTAAGCCAACTCTTTATATATCTCTTCTTTTCAGTACATGTACTTGTAACGATATCCATTCTTGCGACACGACGAGATGCGCTTCTATCCCTGACGAGGCCCTCGTGCCAAATTGAGGATAGGGTCGCATCTTGGGCATGACAGAGCGCCTTGACGTCGAGAGGGGCGTCCCGAAGCCATGCCGAATTGTCGACGATGAAGGAGAGAGCGCCGAAGAGGATCTCGTGACCCATGCTAAAATTTCCATCGGATGACATGATGAAAAAATGTAGTCGCAAACTCGCCGGAAGTCGCTTAGACGCCTGCCCCACGGTGGGCGCCAACTGTCGTGGGTATAAGTCTGAAAGTAGATGTGTAGGGTACGAAAGGATGGGCAGAGCCTTAGCTATGGCGAGGTTGTATGAGTTCAGGCCCCTCTACGGTGGAGGTAAAAGCCCTACGTCTCAGTGCTCTTGGGAGCTTGTTGTCGAGTGGAATATGGATTACAGTGAATTGCTAACCCCTGCACCAGTGGGGAAGGGCGGCTTATATAGAGTGCGCTGCCCTTCACAACGGTTCGGTGCACAGGGGTGGAGTAGTGGCGAATAAATGCCTACGTTACAGGTAACATATGGCTTAGATGCTAATAAAGGTACATGAAAACGTATGACCATTGCCCTCCAGGGGGGTTACGATGTACAGAGTGGAATCCAGTCGGTAAGTTTGATACGCTGTGAATGCTCATCTCCGACTGGATGATGGAGGAATCGTCACCGACTGGATGATGGGAAGTCCTTAATTCAGTCGGAACTGACTAGTGCCTTATCCTTTATGAAGGGTAGTCCTTGGGTTGGACCCATAGGGCAGGCCTATGACCCTACCCTGGGACTATAACCCCATCACCTGCAAAGTAGTTTCATAGTTGTTCTAGGTAAAGCAATCATTAGCGTGCGTAAAGTTGTATCGGTAGTCGATGGAACTTGAGAGAATATTAATTCTACCTTTAGCTCCTCGTTGGGTTCAACACTCTTCCTTATCAAAAAAGGTTACACACGATCCCCTACATTTGTGGGTTATCACATCCTAACAAGCATTTTTCAAGTAGCAAATTCTTCACACGTTCAATTTCATCTAGGGACCTGACCCTATAGAAGTGATTAATTCCCTTTCTTCACCACCCACATTTGAATGGGTGGCAAAGAATTCATCATTCTACGAGCTGCATATGAGAATTGAGGCATTGAAGCTAACACATTTCATTTCACCGTGGGGGGTAGAGTACTCAAATGAATAAGCAAAGAATTTATATGAAGATTTGTCAACATAATGGTTTGAAGAATAGTGCTCATATTCGTGATCTCAAACTTTTCCCAGTGAAACAAAAGCTTTAGCACGAGAATGAGTAGATTTGTGACCATATAAGGAATTTGGTCAATATGAGGACTTTGGTCCATATGAAGAATTTAATCTACCGTGGGGACCCCCGACACATAAGTCGGGGTCACCGGATTCACGTGTACAGTGATCCCAGGATCAATACTCGTTAAACAAATAGAAACTAAATAACAAGAGTCTTACGTCCATTACATACCGTATTACACAAATTATGACCATTATGGTCAAGGCGTACATAGATAGGGCCATGAAGGCCAAACATCAAACATAAACTCGCAGCAGAAATCGTCAACGGTAGTGTGGACCGATGATATCTGCCTTGACCCTTCAGGCATTCTGACTAGGAAGCGTCCTAATTCGCATGTGTGACACCGAGGTACTCTTCATCATATTCCTACTCTTCCATACCTAGCCAAGTAAATAGCCAGTGACAAGTCAGTGAGTACTTTTTAATGTACTCGCAACAAATCCATGTTTGGAACAAGGTAAACAGTGCATGGTATAACACTAAGCGAGTAATTTTGTGGAAAGCTATTTTTGAATGCAATATCATGTCCTATCATTTGTAAAGCATGCATCATGAGGTTACAAATATCAATATAAACATAGTTTGGACAACTCAAGTTTAATCATCTCATCAAGTCGTCTAAATTAGCTCAAGTATTTCTTTTCCACACACACACCAAGTTTTATAAAACAATGGACGTAAGAGAAGTTATCAAACTGTCCTTGACTGTGGACAGTGCTATTCGAATAGTTTGACACTCCGCGGAGGTTGCACACTTTACCCACAAGACTCGGGGAACCTCTGTGTCATCACGACTCATGGTATACTACATAGACGAGGTAAGCACCCAAACAATATATTTCCCTTGCAGCACTAAACAAAGAGTCCACTCATTGGTACCCATGCCTCATGATGTATATCACATCGTACCATCAATGAGGGGACACAACAGTGTGTCCGGTGCGTGTGAAAACAGCCATCGTCGTACATCGAGGCACGATCCCATATCGAGAGAGTGACTCAACTCTCTCGCCACTAGTAATGTGGGATCTGTGCTTGAATCGACCAAAATAATCACCAAATCCCGATACCACAAGGGGTATTTGGTCATACATGTAAGGTTGGAGTAACAGTCACAACTTAAACAAACCCATTTTCAAAAACAACACACTCACTTGCCTCGGTACACCGCTTATTTATCAAGTAGTTACTGTTGGAATTATGCCCTAGAGGAAATAATAAATATAGTTATTATTATAATTCCTGTATCAAGATAATCGTTTATTATCCATGCTATAATTGTATTGAATGAAGACTCATTTACATGTGTGGATACATAGACAAAACACTGTCCCTAGCAAGCCTCTAGTTGGCTAGCCAGTTGATCAAAGATAGTCAGTGTCTTCTGATTATGAACAAGGTGTTGTTGCTTGATAACTGGATCACGTCATTAGGAGAATCACGTGATGGACTAGACCCAAACTAATAGACGTAGCATGTTGATCGTGTCATTTTGTTGCTACTGTTTTCTGCGTGTCAAGTACTTGTTCCTATGACCATCAGATCATATAACTCACTAACACCGGAGTAATACTTTGTGTGTATCAAACGTCGCAACGTAACTGGGTGACTATAAAGATGCTCTACAGGTATCTCCGAAGGTGTTCGTTGAGTTAGTATGGATCAAGACTGGGATTTGTCACTCCGTGTGACGGAGAGGTATCTCGGGGCCCACTCGGTAATACAACATCACACACAAGCCTTGCAAGCAATGTAACTTAGTGTAAGTTGCGGGATCTTGTATTACGGAACGAGTAAAGAGACTTGCCGGTAAACGAGATTGAAATAGGTATGCGGATACTGACGATCGAATCTCGGGCAAGTAACATACCGAAGGACAAAGGGAATGACATACGGGATTATATGAATCCTTGGCACTGAGGTTCAAACGATAAGATCTTCGTAGAATATGTAGGATCCAATATGGGACTCCAGGTCCCGCTATTGGATATTGACCGAGGAGTCTCTCGGGTCATGTCTACATAGTTCTCGAACCCGCAGGGTCTGCACACTTAAGGTTCGACGCTGTTTTATGCGTATTTGAGTTATATGGTTGGTTACCGAATGTTGTTCGGAGTCCCGGATGAGATCACGGACGTCACGAGGGTTTCCGGAATGGTCCGGAAACGAAGATTGATATATAGGATGACCTCATTTGATTACCGGAAGGTTTTCGGAGTTACCGGGAATGTACCGGGAATGACGAATGGGTTCCGGGAGTTCACCGGGGGGGCAACCCACCCCGGGGAAGCCCATAGGCCTTGAGGGTGCGCACCAGCCCTTAGTGGGCTGGTGGGAAAGCCCAAAAGGGCCCTATGCGCATTGGAAGAAAAATCAAAGAGAAAAGAAAAAAAAAGGAGGAGGTGGGAAAGGAAAGAAGGACTCCACCCACCAAACCAAGTAGGACTCGGTTTGGGGGGAGTCCTTCCCCCCTTTGGCTCGGCCGACCCCCTTGGGGCTCCTTCAGCCCCAAGGCAAGGTCCCCTCTCTCCCACCTATATATACGGAGGTTTTAGGGCTGATTTGATACGACTTTTCCACGGCAACCCGACCACATACCTCCACGGTTTTTCCTCTAGATCGCGTTTCTGCGGAGCTCGGGCGGAGCCCTGCTGAGACAAGGTCATCACCAACCTCCGGAGCGTCGTCAAGCTGCCGGAGAACTCTTCTACCTCTCCGTCTCTCTTGCTGGATCAAGAAGGCCGAGATCATCGTCGAGCTGTACGTGTGCTGAACGCGGAGGTGCCGTCCGTTCGGTACTAGATCGTGGGACTGATCGCGGGATTGTTCGCGGGGCGGATCGAGGGACGCGAGGATGTTCCACTACATCAACCGCATTCACTAATGCTTCTGCTGTACGGTCTACAAGGGTACGTAGATCACTCATCCCCTCTCGTAGATGGACATCACCATGATAGGTCTTCGTGCGCGTAGGAAAATTTTTGTTTCCCATCCGACGTTCCCCAATAGTGGTATCAGAGCTAGGTTCATGCGTAGATGTCTTCTCGAGTAGAACACAAAAGTTTTTGTGGGCGGTGATGTGCGTTTTTCTGCCCTCCTTAGTCTTTTCTTGATTCCGCGGTATTGTTGGATTGAAGCGGCTTGGACCGACATTACTCGTACGCTTACGAGAGACTGGTTTCATCGCTACGAGTAACCCCGTTGCTCAAAGATGACTGGCAATTGTCGGTTTCTCCAACTTTAGTTGAATCGGATTTGACCGAGGAGGTCCTTGGATGAGGTTAAATAGCAACTCATATATCTCCGTTGTGGTGTTTGCGTAAGTAAGATGCGATCCTACTAGATACCCATGGTCACCACGTAAAACATGCAACAACAAAATTAGAGGACGTCTAACTTGTTTTTGCAGGGTATGCTTGTGATGTGATATGGCCAACGATGTGATGTGATATATTGGATGTATGAGATGATCATGTTGTAATAGATAATATCGACTTGCACGTCGATGGTACGGCAACCGGCAGGAGCCATAGGGTTGTCTTTATACTAATGTTTGTGCTTGTAGATGCGTTTACTATTTTGCTAGGATGTAGCTTTAGTAGTAATAGCATGAGTAGCACGACAACCCCGATGGCGACACGTTGATGGAGATCATGGTGTGGCGCCGGTGACAAGAAGATCGTGCCGGTGCTTTGGTGATGGAGATCAAGAAGCACGTGATGATGGCCATATCATGTCACTTATGAATTGCATGTGATGTTAATCCTTTTATGCACCTTATTTTGCTTAGAACGACGGTAGCATTATGAGGTGATCTCTCACTAAAATTTAAAGACGAATTTGTGTTCTCCCCGACTGTGCACCGTTGCTACAGTTCGTCGTTTCGAGACACCACGTGATGATCGGGTGTGATAGACTCAACGTTCACATACAACGGGTGCAAAACAATTGCGCACGTGGAACACTCGGGTTAAGCTTGACGAGCCTAGCATGTGCAGACATGGCCTCGGAACACATGAGACCGAAAGGTCGATCATGAATCATATAGATGATATGATTAGCATAGGGATGCTTACCACTGAAACTATGCTCAACTCACGTGATGATCGGACTTGAGCTAGTGTAAGTGGATCATGAACCACTCAAATGACTAGAGAGATGTACTTTTTGAGTGGGAGTTTAGCGAATAATTTGATTAAGTTAAACTCTAATTATCTTGAACATAGTCTAAGTCCACTTTGAATATATTTGTCTTGTAGATCATGGCTCACGCGACAGTCACCCTGAATTTTAATACGTTCCTAGAGAAAGCTAAGTTGAAAGATGATGGAAGCAACTTTGTAGACTGGGCTCGTAATCTTAAGCTAATCTTACAAGCTGGGAAGAAGGATTATGTCCTTAATGCTGCCCTAGGAGATGAACCACCCGCTACGGCTGATCAGGATGTTAAGGACGCTTGGTTAGCACGTAAGGAGGACTACTCAGTAGTTCAATGTGCAGTCTTGTATGGCTTAGAACCGGGACTTCAACGTCGCTTTGAGGGTCATGGAACATTTGAGATGTTCCAGGAGTTGAAGTTTATCTTTCAGAAGAACGCCCGGATCGAGAGGTATGAGACCTCCGATAAATTCTATGCTTGCAAGATGGAGGAGAACTCGTCTGTCAGTGAACATGTGCTCAAAATGTCTGGGTACTCAAACCGTCTAGCTGAGCTGGGGATTGAAATCCCGCAAGAGGCTATCACTGACAAAATCCTTCAATCACTGCCGCCAAGCTATAAAGGCTTTGTGTTGAACTACAACATGCAAGGGATGAACAAGTCACCCGGCGAGTTGTTTGCGATGCTAAAAGTCGCAGAGTCTGAACTCCGTAAAGAGCATCAAGTGTTGATGGTGAATAAGACCACTAGTTTCAAGAGAAATGGCAAAGGCAAGAAGGGTAATTCAAAGAAGAGCGGCAAGCCTATTGCCAATCCGACGAAGAAACCCAAAGCTGGACCTAAGCCTGAAACAGAGTGTTACTATTGCAAGGGTATGGATCACTGGAAGCGCAATTGCCCCAAGTATCTGGCGGATAAGAAGGCGGCCAAAGAAAAATCAGGTATATTTGATATACATGATTATTGATGTGTACTTAACCGGCTCTCGTAGTAGTGCCTGGGTATTCGATACCGGTTCTCTTGCTCATATTTGCAACTCGAAACAGGAACTGCGGAATAGATGAAGGATGGCGAAAGATGAAGTGACGATGCGCGTAGGAAATGGTTCCAAGGTTGATGCAATCGCCGTCAGCACAGTTTCACTTCAGTTACCATCAGGATTAGTTATGAACTTAAATCATTGTTATTTAGTGCCTGCGTTGAGCATGAACATTATATCTGGATCTTGTTTATTGCGAGACGGTTACTCTTTTAAGTCAGAGAATAATGGTTGTTCTATTTCTATGAGTAACATCTTTTATGGTCATGCACCCAATGTGAGAGGATTGTTCATATTGAATCTTGATAGCGATACACACATACATAACATTGAGACCAAAAGAGTTAGAGTTAACAATGATAGCGCCATATTTTTGTGGCACTGCCGCTTAGGTCATATTAGTGTAAAGCGCATGAAGAAACTCCATGCCGATGGACTTTTGGAGTCACTTGACTTTGATTCACTTGACACGTGCGAACCATGCCTCATGGGCAAGATGACTAAAACTCCGTTCTCCGGAACAATGGAGCGTGCAAGTGACTTGTTGGAAATCATACATACCGATGTGTGTGGTCCGATGAGCGTAGAGGCACGCGGCGGATATCGTTATTTTCTCACCTTCACTGACGATTTGAGTAGATATGGTTATGTCTACTTAATGAAGCACAAGTCTGAAAAATTTGAAAAGTTCAAGCAATTTCAGAGTGAAGTTGAAAATCGTCGTAACAAGAAGATCAAGTTCCTACGGTCTGATCGTGGGGGTGAATATCTAAGTTTCGAGTTTGGTGCTCACTTAAGACAATGTGGAATTGTTTCACAGTTGACACCGCCTGGAACACCACAGCGTAATGGTGTGTCTAAACGTCGTAATCGTAATTTATTAGAGATGGTGCGATCTATGATGTCTCTTACTGATTTGCCGTTATCGTTTTGGGGTTATGCATTAGAAACAGCTGCATTCACTTTAAATAGGGCACCATCAAAATCCGTTGAGACGACACCATATGAACTGTGGTATGGCAAAAGTCCAAAGTTGTTGTTTCTTAAAGTTTGGGGATGTGATGCTTATGTCAAAAAGCTTCAGCCTGAAAAGCTGGAACCCAAAGCGGAAAAGTGTGTCTTCATAGGTTACCCAAAAGAGACAATTGGGTACACCTTCTATCTCAAATCCGAGGGCAAAGTGTTTGTTACTAAAAACGGAGCTTTTCTCGAGAAGGAGTTTCTCTCGAGAGAATTGAGTGGGAGGAAGATAGAACTTGACGAGGTTGTCGAACCTCTCATCCCTTTGGATGGTGGCGCAGGGAAAGGGGAAACCTCTGTCGTTGCGACGCCGGTTGAGGAGGAAGTTAATGATGACGATCATGAAACTCCGGTTCAAGTTTCTGTCGAACCACACAGGTCGACGAGATCACGTGCTGCTCCAGAGTGGTACGGTAATACCGTCTTGTCAATCATGTTGCTGGACAAGAATGAACCTGCAAATTATGAAGAAGCAATGGTCGGCCCAGATTCCAACAAATGGCTAGAAGCCATGAAGTCCGAGATAGGATCCATGTA
Source organism: Hordeum vulgare subsp. vulgare (assembly GCF_904849725.1). Taxonomy (NCBI): domain Eukaryota; kingdom Viridiplantae; phylum Streptophyta; class Magnoliopsida; order Poales; family Poaceae; genus Hordeum; species Hordeum vulgare. The sequence goes on from NC_058521.1 coordinate 189,996,120, forward strand.
TGAGAACAAAGTGTGGACTTTGGAGGTACTGCCTGAGGGCCGCAAGGCTATTCAGAACAAATGGATCTTTAAGAGGAAGACGGACGCTGACGGCAATGTGACCGTTTATAAAGCTCGACTTGTGGCAAAGGGTTTTTCACAAGTTCAAAGATTTGACTACGATGAGACATTCTCACCCGTAGCGATGCTTAAGTCCGTCAGAATCATGTTAGCAATAGCTGCATTTTTCGATTATGAAATCTGGCAGATGGATGTCAAAACGGCGTTCCTTAACGGTTTCCTTAAGGAAGAATTGTATATGATGCAACCCATAGGTTTTGTCAATCCTAAGAATGCTAACAAGGTGTGCAAGCTCCAGCGATCCATTTATGGACTGGTGCAAGCATCTCGGAGTTGGAACAAACGCTTTGATGAGGTGATCAAAGCATTTGGGTTTATACAAGTGGTTGGAGAATCTTGTATTTACAAGAAAGTGAGTGGGAGCTCTGTGGCGTTTCTAATATTAAATGTGGATGACATATTGTTGATTGGAAACAACGTGGAGTTTTTGGAGAGCATAAAGGATTACTTGAATAAAAGTTTCTCTATGAAGGACCTAGGAGAAGCTGCTTACATTCTAGGCATTAAGATCTATAGGGATAGATCAAAACGCCTGATAGGACTTTCACAAAGCACATACCTTGATAAAGTTTTGAAGAGGTTCAAAATGGAACAGTCCAAGAAGGGGTTCTTGCCAGTTTTACAAGGTACAAGATTGAGTAAGACTCAGTGCCCAGCAACTGATGAGGATAGAGAGCATATGCGCTCCGTCCCCTATGCTTCAGCCATAGGTTCTATCATGTATGCAATGTTGTGCACTAGACCGGAAGTTAGCCTGGCCATAAGTATGGCAGGTAGGTTCTAGAGTAATCTAGGAGTGGATCACTGGACGGCGGTCAAGAATATCCTGAAGTACCTGAAAAGGACTAAGGAGATGTTTCTCGTGTATGGAGGTGACGAAGAGCTCGCCGTAAAAGGTTACGTCGATGCAAGCTTTGACACAGATCCGGACGACTCTAAGTCGCAAACCGGATACGTATTTATTCTTAATGGAGGTGCGGTAAGCTGATGCAGTTCCAAGCAAAGCGTCGTAGAAGATTCTACATGTGAAGCGGAGTACATGGCTGCCTCGGAGGCGGCTAAGGAGGGTGTCTGGATGAAGCAGTTCATGACGGAGTTCATGGCTGCCTCGGAGTACATGGCAGTGGTGCCAAGCGCACTGAATCCAATAACCTTGTTCTGTGACAACATGGGTGCCATTGCCTTAGCAAAGGAACCACGGTTTCACAAGAAGTCCAGACACATCTACGACGCTTCAACCTCATCCGCGACTACGTCGAAGGGGAGGACGTAAATATATGCAAAGTGCACACGGATCTGAATGTAGCAGACCCGCTGACTAAACCTCTTCCACGGCCAAAGCATGATCAACACCAGAACTGTATGGGTGTTAGATTTATTACAATGTAATTCGCATGATGATGTGAGGGCTAGATTATTGACTCTAGTGCAAGTGGGAGACTGTTGGAATTATTCCCTAGAGGCAATAATAAATATAGTTATTATTATAATTCATGTATCAAGATAATCGTTTATTATCCATGCTATAATTGTATTGAATGAAGACTCATTTACATGTGTGGATACATAGACAAAACACTGTCCCTAGCAAGCCTCTAGTTGGCTAGCCAGTTGATCAAAGATAGTCAATGTCTTCTGATTATGAACAAGGTGTTGTTGCTTGATAACTGGATCACGTCATTAGGAGAATCACGTGATGGACTAGACGCAAACTAATAGACGTAGCATGTTGATCGTGTCATTTTGTTGCTACTGTTTTCTGCGTGTCAAGTATTTGTTCCTATGACCATGAGATCATATAACTCACTAACACCGGAGGAATACTTTGTGTGTATCAAACGTCGCAACGTAACTGGGTGACTATAAAGATGCTCTACAGGTATCTCCGAAGGTGTTCGTTGAGTTAGTATGGATCAAGACTGGGATTTGTCACTCCGTGTGACGGAGAGGTATCTCGGGGCCCACTCGGTAATACAACATCACACACAAGCCTTGCAAGCAATGTAACTTAGTGTAAGTTGCGGGATCTTGTATTACGGAACGAGTAAAGAGACTTGCCGGTAACGAGATTGAAATAGGTATGCGGATACTGACGATCGAATCTCGGGCAAGTAACATACTGAAGGACAAAGGGAATGACATACGGGATTATATGAATCCTTGGCACTGAGGTTCAAACGATAAGATCTTCATAGAATATGTAGGATCCAATATGGGCATCCAGGTCCCGCTATTGGATATTGACCGAGGAGTCTCTCGGGTCATGTCTACATAGTTCTCGAACCCGCAGGGTCTGCACACTTAAGGTTCGACGTTGTTTTATGCGTATTTGAGTTATATGGTTGGTTACCGAATGTTGTTCGGAGTCCCGGATGAGATCACGGACGTCACGAGGGTTTCCGGAATGGTCCAGAAACGAAGATTGATATATAGGATGACCTCATTTGATTACCGGAAGGTTTTCGGAGTTACCGGGAATGTACCGGGAATGACGAATGGGTTCCGGGAGTTCACCGGGGGGGCAACCCACCCCGGGGAAGCCCATAGGCCTTGAGGGTGGCGCACCAGCCCTTAGTGGGCTGGTGGGACAGCCCAAAAGGGCCCTATGCGCATTGGAAGAAAAATCAAAGAGAAAATAAAAAAAAGGAGGAGGTGGGAAAGGAAAGAAGGACTCCACCCACCAAACCAAGTAGGACTCGGTTTGGGGGGAGTCCTTCCCCCCTTTGGCTCGGCCGACCCCCTTGGGGCTCCTTGAGCCCCAAGGCAAGGTCCCCTCTCTCCCACCTATATATACGAAGGTTTTAGGGCTGATTTGATACGGCTTTTCCACGGCAGCCCGACCACATACCTCCACGGTTTTTCCTCTAGATCGCGTTTCTGCGGAGCTCGGGCGGAACCCTGCTGAGACAAGGTCATCACCAACCTCCGGAGCGCCGTCACGCTGCCGGAGAACTCTTCTACCTCTCGGTCTCTCTTGCTGGATCAAGAAGGCCGAGATCATCGTCGAGCTGTACGTGTGCTGAACGCGGAGGTGCCGTCCGTTCGGTACTAGATCGTGGGACTGATCGCGGGATTGTTCGCAGGGCGGATCGAGGGACGTGAGGACGTTCCACTACATCAACCGCATTCACTAACGCTTCTGCCGTACGGTCTACAAGGGTACGTAGATCACTCATCCCCTCTCGTAGATGGACATCACCATGATAGGTCTTCGTGCGCGTAGGAAAATTTTTGTTTCCCATGCGACGTTCCCCAACAGTTACCTAGCTCAACTTCTCCCTCAGGCATTAGTGGCATCCCATGGGGTTTTCGAAGAAGTCTTTCAAACATTGTTGCTTCCCATCTCAATGCATATTCCTTTACCACTTGTGTATCCAACTACATAGAATCCTAACTACTTCCCAGCCGCATAACTCTCACAGGAAAGTAGAGTCATGCATAATGCACGTATCAATGAGAAATGCATTGGAGACAACCCAACAAGGTGGTCACCATCTCATCATGCTTTTTATGCAACATATAAAGTGCTAAATGACATGCATAAAAGGGGTTTCATTAACATGGTCAAAGGGTTGCTTTTCGGGCTCAACAAAGTCTTTGGGATCTTCAAAAGCTTCTCGTCAAACTTCGCCTTCAACCACGTAATCTATCGTTGCAAAATAATGGGCACAAATAAGGCCATAGAAAAAGAAGGAAAAAAAAGCACTCAGAAAAATGTCAACCTATTTTTATTGAATACTAGATTAAAAATTAAAAATAGTACACTTGTTGTTTTTGGAGCTGGATTCACAGAAATGTAGATATAGATTTTAGACACTCGATTTAATACCTAAATGTGGATTTAATTAGGGGCAGAACAGAAAAAGTTTTCCAAATGGTGCACAAGTGGCACCATTGAATTGTGAGATTTATTCAAGACTTTAGGAGTTTGAATCACTGGATTTGGAAAAAATATTTGGATATGTAGACTTTTTGAAAAAATCATAGAAAACACCAAAAGAAAAGTGACCATGTACCACTGGGCCAAAAATGGATGGCCGAGCCGACCAAGAGGCAAAGCAGACCTGGTAAGCCAGGCCACGCGCTACACCCAGGTTTTAAATATGATGTACGTGCCCCTTCTATCAATGAGGGAGGAGGGCACAGGAGGCTGATTCACGGGTCCCATGTCGTCATCGTCAATCTCCCGTCAGCGATGTGGCGACACTAACGAGTGATGTTCTCGGGCATGACGAGGGTGATTACAAGAGGGGATGGACTTGTCATGCTCCCACCATTTGGTTGGTGGTGGTGAGGGTCGTCGGGGAGGCCTGGGTCGCCGGCAATGAGGAGGCCGCGACGGAGCTGCTTCGGGGGCAATCGTTGGGGCCATTTTCAGATGCAAACTGCACGGGAGAGAGAGGTGAGGAAGGACCAAAGGAAAAGGAATATGAGCCAGAGAGGGCATGTACCCTGAGATCATGGAGGCCCGACACGGCAGACGTCTCGTTCGACCCAAACATAGGGGCTTCACTGAGAAGAAATGGTGGTGTCGGAATGGAATTGAGGGTGAGAGAGGGGGTCCAGAGGGGGAGAGAGAGTCCTTGGTGAGCTATTTATAGGGGAGACGGTGCACCACAGACCCGTGAGTCGGCAAGGTGACTGCCATCCCTAAAGGCCACAGGAGCTCGCAGGTACGTGACTGAGGCATTTGCCGGGCTGGTCTATGCCCATATGAGGGAATAAAGAGAAAAAGAGGGAGCCCTAGTGCCCACGTGTGCGAGGTTGGCCATTGGCCGAGCCGGACGTGCGTGGAGGGGGATGAGAGAGGGGGGAGATGGGGCTCCCGACATGATGGCGTGATGAGGACGCTCAGGCGGCTCGACTGGCGTGAGGAGGGGCTCGAGGCAGTCGGGGACATGGGGTCAAACATGTGGGTGCAGTTGCATGCTTGAGAGCGCACTTTTGGCTGGCATGGGCGCGTCTCGATGCGCTCTTGTGCACCCGCCCATGTCCATTGTTTGCAAGGGGAGTAAACAAAGTGGAGGGACACATTGAATGCTCTACGGATCGCCAGGAGAGAGGGAGAGAAGAGAAAATGGAGAAAGGTGTTGTCCAGGGGGTGCAGGTGGGTTTCACATCCCCTGAGGCCATGTTCGGTTACACCCTTATTCAAGAGGATTGGAGAGGATTTGGGGGGATTTGACTTGTAGGGGATTAAATCCACCTCAATCCCGATGAAACCCTCTTCACAACCATGTCAACTGAACACAACCTCAATCATGGAGTTGGGTGGTGGAATTGTTACTGGACGTGGAGAGGAAGTTGGTGGTGTTGTGGTAAAAAGATAGGCTCAAGGAGAACACATCTGGTTCCTCAGTCATTGAGCTCCAATAATTCACATAAGGTGTTTGTGTTGGGTTTGTAGCATTTATAAGAATCCATTGGTGGTGAAAGCTAGCAGAAATTATCTTGGGGTTAATTTGGACTAGACCGCCAACTTGTTGATCTTTGCAAGAAGTGGCCAATTTGTAAACCCTAGAAATGGGCAGAAATGGACTTGCTTATATATAGCTAAATTACACTATTCTCCTTGATGTACAATTTGGTGTAGATGCATATTTAGGGGATTAGAGCTTGTCCACAAAGTTTGCGATCAAATGGTGACAATTGGCAATGTAAAGTTGATCAAATTTGAATCTGGACAAAGAGGGTTTTGGGACACTTCTATGAACCACAATAATTTATATTGGGATGAAACTAGTCAAGATCGTCACATGAGGCATATGTGAATTTCTAGAATGTTCCAGGATTTATTTGAAATTATTTCTTATAGAAATATTTCAAATACTTGAAATATCTAAAAAGGGTTTTAGAAGGTTTTTTCCAATACCATGTGTCCAATGAGTTTCCTTATATTTTTTGAAATATTTTTGAAACATTAAAATATTTTTCCCTATAAAAGACCATTTCTCGCCTTATAAAAAGGAAATTAAATAAAATATAAAAATAACTTTTAAAATAATATTTTTGTTTTTTAGAAGTCTTGTAGATAGTAGGTCCCAAATATAATCTTTGGGGCAAAACATTTACCCTAATTTGAGGACTTGTAGTGCAAACCTCAATTCATGGGGATTTGAAAACCTAAATCAAATAAATGATTTTTGGCCACAATAATATTATATAAAAATATTTTTATAATCCGTACACATGGCATGATCATTGGGCAAAGATTTGGATCAAGGAGATGAGTTCTGAGAGTGGGAGTATTGCTACGGCGACAGAAACCTTTCTGTCACCCCTTGACCTTGCGTTGGTTTTTCCCTTGAAGAGGAAAGGGTGACACAGCACAGGAGCAGTAAGTATTTCCCTCAGTTGAGAACAAAGGTATCAATCCAGTAGGAGAATCACGTCAAGTCCAGAGTACCTACGCAAACACAAAAGAGCTTGCACCCAACGCTATAAAGGGGTTGTCAATCCCTTCAAGATTGATTGCAAAGTGAGATCTGAAGACGGAAAGTGCAACGAAGTAAAAGTGTAAGGCTGAAAATATGGTATGGAGTCGACTCGGGGGCCATAGTGTTCACTAGAGGCTTCTCTCAGAATAGCAAGTATTACGGTGGGTGAACAAATTACTGTCGAGCAATTGATAGAACCGCGCAAAGTCATGACGATATCTAAGGCAATGATCATACATATAGGCATCACGTTCAAGACAAGTAGATCGATACATTCTGCATCTACAACTATTACTCCACACATCAACCGCTATCCAGCTTGCATCTAGTGTATTGAGTTCATGACAAACAGAGTAACGCCTTAAGCAAGATGACATGATGTAGAGGGATAATCTCAAACCAATGATGAAAACCCCATCTTTTTACCCTTGATGGAAACAACACGATGCGTGCGTCGCTACCCCTTCTGTCACTGGGTGAGGTCACCACACGGTATGAACCCAAAACCAAGCACTTCTCCCATTGCAAGAATCATAAATCTAGTTGGCCAAACAAAACCCACAACTCGAAGAGAATTACAAGGATATGAAATCATGCATAAGAGAGATCAGAAGAAACTCAAATAAGATTCATAGATAATCTGATCATAAATCTACAATTCATTGGATCTTGACAAACACACCGCAAAAAAAGATTACATCGGATAGATCTCCATGAAGATCATGGAGAACTTTGTATTGAAGATCCAAGAGAGAGAAGAAGCCATCTAGCTACTAGCTATGGACCCGTAGGTCTATGGTGAACTACTCACGCATCATCGGAGAGGTCATGGTGTTGATGAAGAAGCCCTCCGTATCCGAATCCCCCCCCCCCTCCGGCAGGGCACCAGAACATGCCCCAGATGGGATCTTGCGGAGACAGAAGCTTGCGGTGGCAGAAAAGTACTTCCGATGATCTCTTGATTTTTTTTCTGGGAATTTAGGGGATATATAGGCGCAAAACCTAGGGCAGAGGAGGTCCATGGGGCCCACAAGCCAGGGAGGCCCGGACTCCCCCCTGGCCGGGGCTAGGGGGCTTGTGGGGTCCCTGGGGACCCCGTGCCTTGGTTCTCAAGTCTCCCGATCTTCTTCTGTTTCGGAAAAAATCTTTTCGGGGATTTTATTCCGTTTGGACTCCATTTCATATCTTCCTCTGAGAAGGGTCAAAAACACGGAAAAAACAGGAACTGGCACTTGGCACTAAGTTAATAAGTTAGTCCCAAAAAAGATATAAAAGGCATACAAAACATCCAAAGTTTGACAAGATAATAGCATGAAACCATCAAAAATTATAGATACGTTGGAGACGTATCAAGCATCCCCAAGCTTAACTCGTGCTCGTCCTCGAGTAGGGAAGTGATGAAGAGTGAATTTTTTATGTTGAATGCTACCTACCATAGTTGTCCTTTGTAACTTCTTTCATGTGACATGAATGTTCAGATCTGTAAGATTCAAAACAATAGTTTGCTATTGACATAAAAAAATACTTCAAGCAAACTAGCAAGGTAATCATGAACTTTCGAAATAACAAGGTCAAAGAAGTTATCCCTACAAAATCATATAGTCTGGCCATGCTCCATCATCCTCACACAACTAATGTAAATCATGCACAACCCCGATATTGGCCAAGTAATTGTTTTCGCACTCTTACTTTCTCAAACTTTTTATAACTATCACGCAATACATGAGCGTGAGCCATGGATATAGCACTATAGGTGGAATAGAGTGTGGTGGTGGTTGTGAGACAAAAAGGAGGAGATGGTCACATTGACTCGGCGTATCAAAGGGCTATGGAGATGCCCATTAATATATATCAATGTGAATGAGTAAGGATTTCCACAAGGGATGCACTAGAGCTATGAGTATGTGAAAGCTCAAAAGGATAACTAGTGGGTGTGCATCCAACTTGCTTGCTCACGAAGACCTAGGGCAATTTGAGGAAGCCCATCATTGGAATATACAAGCCAAGTTATATAATGAAGATTACCACTAGCATATGGGAGTGACAAAGCAAGAAGCCCTCAATCATGAAGAACATGGTGCTATTATGAAGCACAAGTGTGCAAAAAGATAGTAGCATTGTCCCTTCTCTCTTTTTCTCTCTTTTTTTATTTGGGTTCTTGGGCCTCTTTTTTTGGGGGGCTCTTTGGCCTCTTTTTTTTATTTCCTCATATGGGACAATGCTCTAATAATAATGATCATCACACTTTTATTTACTCACAGCTCAAAGCTCAAAATGATGATGACTCTATAGGAAAAGCCTCGGGCAGTGTACCGGGATGTGCAACAATCTAGCTTGGCGTATGACGTTGAAACATCTCGCTAGCTATCTTACGATCATGCAATGGCAATATGAGAGTGACGGCACAAGTCATGAGACGGAACGGTGGGAATTGCATGGCAATATATCTCGGAATGGCTATGAAAATGCCATTGTAGGTAGGTATGGTGGCTGTTTTGAGGAAGGCATATGGTGGGTTTGTGTACCGGCGAGAATTGCGCGGCACTAGAGAGAATAGCAATGGTGGAAGGTGAAAGTGCATCTATACCATGGACTCACATTAGTCATAAATAACTCACATACTTGTTGTGAAAGTTTTTATTAGTAATCGAAACAAAGTGCTAGACGCATACTCCTAGGGGAAGGGGTGGTAGGTGTTAACCATCGTGCGATCCCGACCTCGACACAAAGGATGACAATCAATAGATCAATTATGCTCCGACTTCCTAACATAGCGGTTCACCATACGTGCATGCTACGGGAATCACTAACTTCAACACAAGTATTTCTAGACTCACAACACCCTACAAACATAGCTCTTAATATTACCAAATCCACGTCACAAAACTAATTGAGAGGAATCAAAACTTCTATTTCTACTCAATGCACATGAAGATGGAGGTTTTGTATTCTCTTTGGATACCTATCACCTTTGGGACTACTTTTATAGCATAAACCAACTACCAAGTAACGCACTGCCATGCTCTAAAAGATCTAAGTGAAGCACATAGAGCAAAATTATCTAGCTCAAAAGATATAAGTGAAGCACGATGAGCATTCTAACAAAATCACGATGAGTGCATGTCTCTCTCTAAAGGTGTGCAGCAAGGATGATTGTGACACAACAAAAAGAAAAGACTCCTCAGATACAAGATGCTCCAAGCAAAACACATATCATGTGGTGAATAAAAATATAGCTCCAAGTAATGTTACCGATGGATTGAAGACGAAAGAGGGGATGCCTTCCCCGGGCATCCCCAAGCTTAGGCTTTTTGGTGTCCTTGACTTTGGCTGGGGATGCCTTGGGCATCCCCAAGCTTGAGCTATTTCCACTCCTTATCTCTTTGTCCATGAGAACATCACCCAAAACTTGAAAACTTCACAACACAAAACTTAAACAGAAACTCGTGATAACATTAGCACAAGAAAACAAACTACCACCACTTTAGGTACTGTAGCAATCTTGGTTTCTATTTATATTGGTGTTAGGCTACTGTATTCTCATTTTTCCATGGCTAGTACCCCCGATACTATCCATAGTTTCATCAAAACAAGCAACCAACTCAACAAAAACAGAATCTGTCAAAAACAGACCAGTCTGTAGCAATCTGTATACTTCGTGTACTTGTGGTACCTCAAAAATTCTTAAAAATTACGACTGCCTGGGAAAACGGCATATCAACCAGCATCAAAAAGAATCAACCCAAAAGCTCTTTCTTAATAAAAATGAAAAATCATCTCGGGAGCGAAAAGTTTTTGTCTTTTTCCAGCAGGATCAAACAACCATCACCAAGACTAGTCATAAAGGTTTTGCTTGGCTCAAACACAAAAGACACAACCATAACAGAATTATGATTGTGTGGGCGCAACAAAACAGAAAAGAAAAAGATAAATTCATTGGGTTGCCTCCCAACAAGCGCTATTGTTTAATGCCCTTAGCTAGGCATTGATAATTCAATGATGCTCACACAAAAGACAAGAATTGAAGCACAACGAGAGCATCATAAAGCATGTGAAAATCACATCTAAGTCTAACATACTTCCTATGCATAGGCATTTTATAGGAAAACAAATTGGCAAGACAACCAATAGTTACCAAATGCAAGGAAGAAGAAAGAGACAATAGCAATCTCAACATAACGAGAGGTAATTTGGTAACATGAAAGTTTCTACCACAATACTTTCCTCTCTCATAGCAATTACATGTGGGATCATAATCAAATTCAACAATATAGCTATCACAAAGGATATTCTTTTCATGATCCACATGCATGCAAAGTTGACGCTCTTCAAAAATAGTGGGATTATCATCAACTAAAGTCATGACTTCTCCAAACCCACTTTCAATATTATTGCAAATATCATTGCAACAAGTAGTGGACATAGCAAAACTAGCATCCACAAGCTTAGGGTTTTGCATATTTTTAGCATGATTTATAATGAAATCATTCAATCATGCTTTTCATTCAAGGAACCCTCGTGAATCACTTCATGAATTTCTTCATCGCGATTTTCAGATTCACGCATCTCAAGCAAAACTCCATAGAGAAAGTCAAGTGCACTCAACTCTCTAGCAATTGGATCACCATAATTGGATCTCTTAAAGAGATTAGCAAGTGGGTGAGGATCCATATCACTGGATTTTCAGCAAGCGAAGATGCAAGCATACTGAGGGCACAGAGCACACAAGCGAACAAAAAGCAAGCGAAAGAAAAGGGCAAACGAAAAAGGCAAAGATTTTTTTGTAAATTTTTGTTTTTCAGAAGTGGGGGAGAGGAAAACGAGAGGCAAAAAAGTAAATGCAAGAGATGAGTTTGCGACACTTACTTGGATGAGTTATTGACTTGATCCTCCTCAGCAACGGCGCCAGAAATCCTTCTGCTACGGCGACAGAAACCTTTCTGTCACCCCTTGAGCTTCTGTTGGTTTTTACCTTGAAGAGGAAAGGGTGATGCAGCACAGGAGCAGTAAGTATTTCCCTCAGTTGAGAACCAAGGTATCAATCCAGTAGGAGAATCGCGTCAAGTCTAGAGTACCTGCGCAAACACAAAAGAGCTTGCACCCAACGCTACAAAGGGATTGTCAATCCCTTCAAGATTGATTGAAAAGTGAGATCTGAAGGCGGAAAGTGCAACGAAGTAAAAGTGTAAGGCTGAAAATATGGTGTGACGTAGACCCGGGGGGCCATCGTGGTCACTAGAGGCCAGGGCCGGTCCTGGGATTTCAGAGGCCCGGGACGAACTAAAACTTAGGGGCCCTAAATATAGGCGTCAAACTAATAATTAAGCAGTATAGATTTTTTTTCGAGTAAGCGGTATACATATATGAATTGCAAGTGAATCCAAATGCAATATTTCTGTCAATTAATTTGTAAATGTTACCTATAAATATTTATTCTAACAATCCAAGAAGCAAAATTGTTGGTGGCCGTACCAATATTGACATTATCTAATGTATTTTTCTCAATTCATAAAGTTTCACTTAAGAAATTTGTCGATACATTATGTATGTGATTCTATCAACGAATCATGTATGTTTTCTCTCTTTCTTTCTGACTATCGGATGCAAACTTTTTAGATGATGTGACGGCGTCAAAATTAAAGAAGCAATTAGTAATTGATACTAACATAAACCTAACGAAAGCATTAGTTCATCTCGACGAAATCATCAATTCGACTTGGAAAAATCGCACAGGACACTATTTTCAGAAGAAAAGAAATGCACAGGGCAAAAGATGAGACATGCCTTCTCTCATCCGGCCATGGAGCATCCGCTGCTGCATGCGTTGTGTGTTGCTCTTATTCCTTGAGTCGTCGGGAAACATGGAGATAAAACAAGTTCGTCGAGGCGGCGCACACGCAAGGTTAACTGGGGAGATGGAGATAAGCCTCGACCTTGAGTCATCGTTGATCGTTGATTAGATCAAGTGAATTAGGCAACTAGCTATCCTTCCGAAAAAATCGCTAATCAGTAGCGCCACAAGGGCAACATATGCATGCGTGGCCCAGGCCTGCTCACAGCCGTTGTCAACGCAGCTACTATGGGGCCCCTTGAGACGTGGGGGCCCGGGGCGGCCGCCCCGCTCGCCCCCCCTCAGGGCCGGGCCTGTTTGCGTCCCGCTGGACTGGCCGGCCACACGATGAGGTCGATGACCGCCAGCATGTGAAATGCCGATGCATGCTCACCTTCCGACGAGCCACCCCTAGATGACCCGGAGAAGCGGGACGCACCCGGGTCGTGTTGGGGAAGAAAGCCGAACGCCTGCGGTGTCATGGAAGTGTGTGGTGACTTTGGATATGGCGGGCGACCAACCGACAATCCCGTAATGGCTGTGGCGCAAGCGGCGACGGCGGCAAGGATGGTCGGCTCGCCATGAATCCTGAGCATTAGAAGGGCATGTTGGGTGGCCTGCCCAACGAGCAGATCATTCTTCCTTGCACCATGCGGCCTCGGCTGCAGCGCGGGCGACGAGGACTTTTATTTCTGCAGCCACCTTCCTCCGCCCAACCCTCTACTCTGACTCAGCAGCCCTCTCTGCTTCGACGTTAGCGCCAATGCAAACCGGCTCAAATTTGGCCTTATTTGGGGACAGAAAAATGAACGGACGCGGCCATTGGTGTTGGCCTTACTACCCGTGTCATGGCCTCATGGATATTGGTCATTCCGTAGGGTTGCCGTATGCTCTGTGGGGGTAATACGTACTTCTCTCGCAAATTGAACAAAAAAGTATCGCAGGGAGTTGTGACGCAGAACGATAAAATCTGCTGACTCCAAACCACATGAAAATGGCTTGAGCGTCGATAGCCTGAACGATCTAAACAACATGAAGCAAATATCAAATACAATTGGTTATCTCAAGATGCTTGACAAGCGTCTAAGGAGGAAAAAAAATGTCTCACAAGAGGACGGAAAATGAAAATGGTCAAAAGTCCGCAATCCAGCATTTCAGTGATTGTATCCAAACCAGATTGCTATGGAAAAGGCGTAACCAGACAGCGCACGGTACATTGGAACTGCACTGCATGCTCTCCTGGAGAGTTATATACAGCATAGCAGGATGCCAAATTGCTAACTCTTGCAACACACGATTCAGGCCAGGTTCCGAGCAGCAGGAGTCTATGAAGGCTGTGGAATTTCGTCAAGGCGGAACATGTTTATCTCTTGCTGCTTGAAGTATCTCCGGTCTTCCTCGTCCACAAGGACCAGGTTGAGGTAGTACTTGACACTGAACTTGTTGTTTATGTTGCGGTAAGTCGGGGTTAGCTCGTATGGAGTCAAGAACAGCCTTACTGGAATAGATTCTCCTGTGAAATGGTTGTTCAGTGAACTCAGTACACAGTATGGACAACGTATTTGATAAGTATGAGTTCATGATACCTCAATGGCCACTACTTGAGGTATATATGTACTTCGAACCTCAAAGATTTGGAGCTAACCTAGAAGCAACCCTAGAAAGGTACAGTAGAAAAAATGTGTAACATACCTCTGACTGGGGCACCATCCATCAGCTCAAATTTAGCAAGTGTCTCAGTCTCAACATATGTGTTAGGACCTGATCCTGTTGATTCCCGGCGGCGAATCTCAAGCTCCATGTTTTTTATCTTTATTCTGACTAGAAGAAAATAGATCTTTCCTACAATGACATCCTTGAGATGGTACCTGAATAAAGCAATGATCCAGAAGATGATCAATACTCTGATTGTGCTAAATTGGGTGATAAAAGAACATACTGCCAGACTGGCATATGGTACTGAGCTTACTTGCTTTTGCTGTACTCAAACTCAATATGCAGACAATCTTCAATTCCAACTTCCATCTGAAAGCAGTGATCAGTTTTAGTAATCACAGTACAAGCTGAGTACGTTAACTCCAGTACTCTGAGGTCTGAACACCACAAGTTACACTAGAAGCCAACAAGGTTATCGAGAAGTGGCTAGTTCATTGCCATCTGAAAGAATATAGGCGGAACCGATGCATGTAAACTAAAATTAGATGTTGCATTTGACGAAAGTAGATCGACAAAGTACTACAGAAACCAGCTTGTTAGAGCAACACCATGAAAATTTGAAAAACACAAGTAAACTTTTAGTAGATCAAAAAACCATCAACATGAGGAACATGAGCATTTGAGTCTGAGTGGACAGTGCTCACTGTTCCACACTAGTAGTTCCATTGTTACCCCTTACTTGATACGTACTGCTGCCTGCTAACAATTTATTTCAAGAAGATCAATGTCATTGTTATTGGACAGTGCTCGCTGTGACTTCAAAAATGATATTGAACTGGTGCTACCATCATTTCCAGTATTTCACCAGGTAAGATAGTATGTGACATCCTTCCATTCTTTAAGCTACGCCCTTCGTTCGGAAATACTTGACGTGGTTTTAGTTCAAATTTGAACTAAAACCACATCAAGTATTTCCGAACGGAGGTAGTATTATTATTACAAGTTTTATTTCAAAACTTGATTAAACGGCACACCGAGATAATTTGAACAAGTAACGCCATGATAATGTTAATGGGTAAATAGACCATGACCAAGCGATAAGCCCATAATTGACCTACTCCAAGCATATCACTTAGTCCAACAAACAATCGAATCAGTTTAAATTATAAACTTGAGAATAAGTTAACACATCCAGTTACTAGGACTAACCTTGATGCTGTTATTGATCGAAGGAAGCGGAGAATAGTTCCTTACCTGAAGAGAAAACATTAAAGAACATTGAACACTAAATAATCCACAGAAAACATCAAATACTAAAACCTGATATGTATTTCCTTGTAATCAAAAGAACAACTCAAAATAGGGTGGAACACATGAGAGTAATATATCAGGGGACATTCTTATACTCAATTTTCCATAAGATAGTCAGAATTAGAATGTTGGCGGTCAAATTGGACCAAACAAAGTTACAGTGACAGACACATCGAAGATCCATGAGATGAAGTTTATAGACTTACACAGAAATCCCGACATTCCACAATATTGCCAACATAGTTTCTACCAATCGTCACTTTCAGGATGTACCTGCAAGCATAACAAGTACGCATCCAGCCTTCAGAGATGGTGTTAATTTAGTTTTCGATGCTGCACACTATGCACACTATCCTTGCAAAGCATGATGCAATTATATTACTCCCTCCGTCCCATAATATAAGCTGTTATTACAACCAATATACTCATACTGGTTGTAATAACATCTTATATTATGGGACAGAGGGAGTAGATTTCTTTCTTACCTCAGTCTGACATTTGTTCCATTGTATGACTCATATGGCATTTCAACAGTAGAGAACTCAAATGGATATGTCTTTCTTTCATATATTTCACCAGGAACATCTAACTCACGCACTGCATGTACAGAAAAAGGCACATCAGGTGATGAGATGGACTTCTGAAAACAATAAGGTAGGTAACTTAGATCGAGCAGCGGTAAGCTATACATCATCTGAGGGCCAAACAAATGTACACTGTTCATTTAATTATAATTCTCTACTTTAATGGGCAGAATACACATAACAAGTACAATGAGAATAGCAAATTTTGTTCATAAGGGGCAGTATCAGAGCAATTTTGAAGATTAATTTTGGGATTAGTAAACAATGTGTTTCTAAAGGCTAACAAGATTCAAAGCGTGCCAGCAAAAGAAAAGAGAGGGAACAGACAGCAATAAAAATAGAAATTGTGTACAGCACAAAGGCTATCTCTGCAGGAAGGTTATTGTCCTACTGTACAATGGTGCTGTAAATTACTTCAAGAGAGAACCTACTTACCCAATGAAGTGAAGTCGTAGAAGTTGCCTCTGTCGAAATACAACTCTGTAATAAAAACAATTGCAGACAATAATGTTAATAACTAGCAAGTCCTGAAGTGTTACTGTCGAGACCGTGCCCACCCCCCTCCCCCCCTCCTCTGGCGACATGGGGAAACCCCAGCCGTCGTCGCAGGAAGCCCCTCCCTCCGCCCCCTCACGCCGCACCACCGCCCTGTCGGCCGGCGAAGCCGTGCCATGCCCCGGGATGGCGGCGGTGGGGCGGATCCATCCCCCTCGCGCATCCCCCCCCCCCCACCCTGAGATCCACCAGCCGCCGTCGACGGGAAGCTCCCCATCAGCCCGCCTCCGCTGCGCCGCCGGCGAAGGGCCGGCTGGCGAGGCCGTGCCCCACCCCGCGCCCTCCCTCCCCTGCAAACTCCTGTCGGTCCGGCGTCAGGCGCGGCGTGCTTGGCGCCGGCCTCCGCGTCCTCCCCCAGCAGTCCGCCCATCCCCCCTTCCACGGCGTGCTTGGCGACGGCCTCCGCGTCCTCCCCCTGCAGTCCGCCCATTCCCCCTTCCGCGGCGCGGACCAGCCCTGATGGTGCTGCTTTTGCCCATGGGATGGGCACGAGACCTGCGGCCGGTCGCGGGGTTGGTCATAGCCTGCTTCTGTGCACGCGGACCCCGTTTCCGGCAGCCATTCCTCCCTTCCTGAGCCACGGTGATGGCCAACACGTGGAGGCAACGAGGTTACAGTGCTTGTGCAGTCACAGTGCTCCTGAAGGCGGGTGCTTGCTGGCGCTGCTCCGGCCTCGGCGACCTCGGGCCCACGTCTCTTTGGTACCCATGACTGCCGATGCCTTCTGCCAGACGGCTCCGCCCTCGGTGACCCAGCAGTTGCTTCCTTTCCGGCTCGCTTGGCTCACCGATGTCCCGACGGATATGGCCACGGCAACCCGGATCTGCGTCCCTCCATACCTAGCTTGTCGGCGTTGCTGATCATCGTCGCCCCACCCTCCTAGTGGTTTGCTCCGCTGTCAGCCCTGCCTTGTACATCTCAAAGACTCCCCCTTTTTTCAGATCAAATGCTCGTAAGCCCGAAGACGGTGCCACCCTCCGAGGGAAGGTGCAGCCCCGCCAAGACTTGGCGGCTCCGACTAATGCTAGCTTCCTCATCTTCGACTCCAGATTCGATGGCTACGGGATTGCTTAGCCTCCGGCCGGGGCGAAATCCCTGCCCGACTTGCTGGTGCTGGCAGCGGCGGCATCTGCGGATGTCGTTCCCTTCTTGGAGGCGTTGTCAAGGCCCTCGGCTGAGCCCCTCCTCGAGCTCAGGGGAAACCCTAGGTCTTCCGAACCGGATGGCGATGGCGTCTCGACGTCGTCTTCCTTCTTGAAGGCGCTATCTTGCTCGCTCGCGGTGTCCCTGATTTTGGCTCTCGCGATGCTGGTATCCTTGCTGATTCGGCGTTGCCGCTCTTGGTTTAGGCTTGGTAGGTCTAGTTGTGTTGTATCCCTTGTTCGGGACGAGCATCCCTTGTTTCTCTGCTCCCGGCACCATGTTCACGCCTGCCTGCATTCGTGTCATGTGATGTACCCCGTCTGTACTCATTCTATTCCTTCTATCAATGAAATGATACACAAGCTTTGCGTATTCGCGAAAAAAGACTTGAAGTGTTGAAAGTAGTTTATGAGTGGATAGAGATAAACAAAAGTGCGATTGGTGCTCAGGAAAAATATTTTTTGCGGTTTCCCAGCAATGAAATGAAGGGGAGCCTTGGCGCAGTGGTAAAGCCGCTGCCTTGGGACCATGAGGTCATGGGTTCAAGTCCTGAAAACAGCCTCTTGCAGAAATGCAGGGAAAGGCTCCATACAATAGACCCAAAGTGGTCGGACCCTTCCCCGGACCCTGCGCAAGCGGGAGCTACATGCACCAGACTGCCCTTTTTGAAATCCTATAATTTCTCATGGTAATGAAATTCCAGAATAGCATTTACAAACAAATAGTGCAGTCAGAAATCTTCTGGAAGAATAAGTATGCTTAAATTCTAACAAAGTAACACAGCAACCTACAGATCAATTTCTACCTACACCAGAGCACTCAACCTAATCACATCACGGAAGCATTTGAGGGAGCAGCATAAACTTTACCTATCTGACCAAGCAGCTCAATCTTAACACCCATGTGCTCAATCCTTTTACCAGGAACAGGCGCTATTGATACCTGCAAACCATTTAATCACGAATCCATGCCAACAGTCGACCTCACACACTAGACCAAAAACACACAGCAAACAAGGAACACCACCGTCAGTACCTCTCCGGCTATGGTCTCCAGGCTCTGGAACGCCGGCACCATCGCCGTCTTCCCATTATCCTTCTTGACTGCAACCTGCGATTAAGAATCAAAAGACTGAGAATGAGTCCAAGAACCCCAACGACCTCTCCTGAACACAAAGAACGTGCAGCTGAAGGGACCGCCGCACCTGCTTCCGGCACCTCTCATCGGAAAAGGTCACGAAGATGTCGCAGGGCGGCTTGAATGCGCCGATGATGTAATTCTATGGGAAAAAAAGCGGAAATCAGAGTGGGATCTAGTGTGATCTTAGGTGGTAAAGATGCCCCAATTCGGGGGGAACAAACAAGGTAAGTACTAGCGAGGTGGTCAAGATCAGCCGTGATCGCGTTGGTTACCATGGCTGCGTCGGAGCAGAAAACAAGGTGGATGTGGAGGGCGACGCGGGGGGCGATAGCCGAGAAAGGACGCCGGCGCCGGAGGAGGGGATCAACGGTGTTGTTGGAGCTGGACGTCAACTGCCGGGTCGGGCTTCAGGAGAGAGGAAGAGAGAGTTGGATGGGCTGCTCTGCTGGCATCTACTGTGCTGGGTATGGAACTCGCGATGCGTTTAGGAACGTCCACCTGGTGGACCTGAACAAATCGCAGCCGTCCATTGGATCAATCGGGACGGAAGGCCTGTTTCTGTACTGATATGCCTGGCAGTTTCTTTCTTTGATTTGCCTGTCTCTAAGAGATCTGGGCATTATCTCTTTTTCCAAAAAAAAAAAAAGGAATGGGTAACTCTAAGGGTTGGCCGGCGGATAAAAGTGTTGGAAATATGAGCTATTTATCATGTAATTTTACTAGCAGAAATAGTAGATAAATCATGACTACCATAGCAATTATAAGAGAAGACATGCGACCATATAGAGAGTATGCAAATAGTATCTGAGATGATGAGTATGAACGGCCAGATCTGGGGGCCGGAGTCCGTCTCGTCCCCGCCCTCTGGTCTCTGGCCTGGGCCTGTGGGGATCCCCGTGCGCCCGCTCCTCCTCGGATGGCCCCGCGTCGGTCAGGGTGCCAGCGCCTGGGCCAGCGGATGCCGGGCAGGCGGCCAACTGGAACCGGGCCAAGGCCTCCCGCAAGGCTCTGTGGCGGCGGCGCAAGGCGCAGCGGCGCCCCAAGGGACCGCCCCGTCCGCCTTCTTCCTCTTCCTCGGAGCCCAGTCAGTCCACGTGCCATCAATGTTTCAGGGCCGGCCACCGCAAGCAAGACTGCACCTTTGCGCCGCTTTGCATCCGCTGCAACCTGGAGGGGCATTCATTCGGCCAGTGCAAGAGGCCCCGCAGCCTCACCCCGGTCGAGGAGCTACGCCGGGCCGCCACGGCTAAAGTTGCACGGATGGAGACCGGGTCCCGCCGGCGTTTGGTTCTTGGCGTGTTCTGCTGGACCCTTGGAAGAACGCGATGCCGTCGCCGCTGGCACGGTTCTCACCAAGTGTCCCTGTGGCGCGCCTCGTGCCTCCTATGCTGCTGGTGGTGGCGCCGGGTGACAACATCTGCGTCCTCAGTCGCTCTCCGGTCATGGACAACATGGAGGCCAGACTCAGGCTGGTTACAGTGGCGTACGTTGGAGGCGCGAGGCCGTCGGTTTCCTGCGTGGAGGCGGCAGAGGCCATCGTGGCACAGCTCAGCATTCCAAGGCACGCTTTTTCGGTGCATTGTTTCCATCCAGAGGACTTTCTGATCGTTTTCGCCACCGCTGAGTTCCGCGACATCGCCACGGATGTCGGCTCGGTGGAGCACCAGGGGTTCGAGCTTTTCTTTCGGCTTTGGCTCAGTCAAGCCCAGGCCACTGCCAGGGTGAAGAGGGTGCTGGTGGACATCATGATCGAGGGCATTCCGTCCCATGCTTGGGAATGCGAGACGGCGGCCAAAATCCTGGGGTCGTGGTGCGACATCATCAGCCTTGCGCCGGAGACAGCCAGTCGGGAGGACTTGTCGTTGTTCAAGCTTCGGGCTTGGTGCCGTGATCCACACCTCGTTCCTGTTGAGAAGCGACTCTGGATTCCGGAGCCGGTCGAGGAGGTCGAGTTGCCGGTGGCTCGCCGCCAGGCTTGTAGTCGGTTGTTGGAGTACCCCACCCTTGTGCACATTGGGCGCATGAGAGATTTCACGCCGCCGGAGAATTGGCATCGGACGCTTTGCTCGGATGGGAGTGGTCAGAGTGGGCTGTCGGATGACTCCGATGACTCGTTCACCGGCGGCAAACTGCAGGTCCTTCCTTGGACGAGGGGCGTGCGCGACATCCGTGGCCCCGTGCGGGCGGGCGGCGATGCCGCCAGTGCGGGAGTGGGTCGGTCCTACGTGCAAGCCATGGTGGGTAGAGTGGGGTCGTCCAGCTGGCGGCTGCCGCCCATGGACCCCTCCCCTGGGCCGGGTCCCGCGGGCCGCGCTGCCGCTGTGGAGCCTCCCATTGGGAGTCTGCCAGTCATATCACCACATGTCCCTGTCTTGGAGACTGTGGTTGTCCTGGCGTGCAGTCCTTCGGAGGAGTTGGTGGTGGTTGCCTCTTTGGAGCAGGATTAGGGCATGTGCCTGGTGGTGGGATCTGGTGTCGCGCCAATCATTGAGGAGGCGGAGACATGCGCTGTCGAGTCCGTGACAGCCCGTGCAGGAGATCATGTGGGCCTTGCCGCTTTGGGGCAGGTGCCAGGTATGGTGATCGCGGAGGATCAGGTGGGCAAGGAGTCTCCTTTGACTGACACACATGTGGGCGTTGTCCCCACGGTCTCAAAGGATCAAGAGGTGGCTCAGCCTGTGCCGGAGCGTGGGGAAGTGATGGACACTGTTCCTACCGGATCTGGGCTGCAGCTGGATACGTGTGCCCCGCTTGTGGCCATGGAGGTTGGTGTTCTGTATGAGGCAGAGAATCCCGCGCCAGCTCTGATCCCAATCTTGGGTTCCGATCAAGTTATTCCCTTGGCTGGCAGGGACTCTGAGGCGGACGCGTGTCGCTCGAAGGTTGGGGTGCATGGGGGATCGGATGCTGGCCTACCAGAGAATGCGGTGTTGATCCCGACGCTGAATGGCCCAATCATTGAGGCTGCTCCTTTTCGAGGCCATGCACGACGACGTGCTGCCACCCAGGCAGCCCCTTGGAGAGGTCTCGGACATGCCGATCTCCCACTCTCCTGGGCTCGATGGCATGTCCGCCCAGGAATCTGTTGCCTACACTAAGCTCAAATGGTTCTGCTCCAGCCTTATGAAGAAGTTGGCCCCACCCCTTCTCAAGGAAGTCCAAGCTTCCAACCTTCGAGCGGAGGCAGAGCCTTTCACCCCACGCCGTTGCACCCGCGACAGCAAGAAGCTTTTGGAGCATAAGAGCAGCAGGGCCATCCAGGCAGAGAATGTTCCCATGAGAGCGTTGGGGCTCGTACCGGATGACTTGGACGTGGATGACATGGTTGTTAGCGAGCTGCAGAACATCTTCGACTCGCCTCTACGGGATCAACATGTTCGGGTCATCCCGGCACTCTTTGGTAAAGAGGTGCCGCCCATGGGTGTTCTGGAGAAGGGCTCGGCCTCGGCGGTGCGTGCCCATTGAGCTCTTGGCAGGTTTTGGAGTCTTTTTCTTCTTTCTTTATGGATATAAATCCGCAAATCCTATGTTGGAATGTGCGCGGGCTGAATTGTCCTGCGAAGAGGGTGGCGGTTAGGGAGTTTGTGTACGCAGCCAAGGTGAACCTGGTGTGCCTACAAGAAACAAAACTTGATGTACTGGATCAATTTGTGGTTCTTCAATGTTTACGTTCGTCCTTTGACGGCTTCGATTACTTACCAGCGTGTGAGACTCGTGGCGGGATTCTGCTTGCGTGGGATAGATCGGTGATGGATGTGGATGCCCTAGTGCACGACACCAACTCCCTTAGTGTCCTGGACCATAATAAGGATGGCACTAACTGGTGGATTACTGCGGTATATGGGCCGCAAGGAGATGAGTTTAAAACCGCGTTTATTGAGGAACTTCGAGCCAGGAGGCTAGTCTGCCAGGGTCCATGGATGGTCCTTGGCGACTTTAACATGATCCTCCGTGCTTCCGAGAAAAACAATTCCAATCTTAATAGGAGAATGATGCAGCGGTTAAGAGGTTTTGTAGATTCACACGAGCTCATAGAGCTATACATGCATGGAAGGAATTTTACCTAGTCTAATGAGCGGGACTCGCCGACCATGACGAAGATCGACAGGGTGCTGGTTTCTGTCGATTGGGAACTTAGCTTCCCGGACTGTCTTCTCCAGGCCCTCTCGACCAACATCTCAGATCATGCGCCTCTACACCTTTCCACGAGTGCGCCTTTCTGCTCCAAGAAGCGATTCTGATTTGAGCTTTATTGGACTAATATGGAAGGATTTGAGGAGGCCGTCAAGGAGGCCTGGACTTGCGACGAGGGGATTGTGGACCCATTTAAGTGTTTAGATGCTCTCCTCGGGAACACTGCTATGGCCCACCAGGCCTGGGCCAGCGCAAGACATGGAACATAAAAATTAGATGGCGGTAGCCAATTGGGTGATCGCTAGGCTGGATAGAGTTCAGGAAGCTAGGTTACTCTCCCCAGGTGAGCTATGTCTCAGACGCACCCTCAAACATGCGATGCTAGGCCTTGCGTTGCTGGAGCGTACTAGCGAAAGATAGAGATTGAGGATCCGATGGATCAAGGAGGGGGATGCGAACACCAAGCTCTTCCAAGATGTGGCAAACAGACGGAGATCGAAGAATTTCATCGCTCATGTTAGACACAATGGCATTATTTGCACTTACCAGGATCGGAAGGAGGAAATATTTACCGAAGCTTATGGAGGGCTGTTGGGGCGTGCCCAAGCGAGGGAGGCCGGTATGAACCTTGAGTTTATTAGGATTCAAGTTGCTGATCTTCAAGAGCTCGAGCAGATGTTCACGGAGGAAGAAGTCTGGAACACCATTAAAGAACTGCCCGCGGATCGCCCGCCGGGACCGGGCGGATTTATTGGGGCCTTCTACCACCGCGCTTGGCCAATCATCAAGCAAGATATCATGGTCGTGTTGCTCGAGCTGTTCGTTGGGGATAGCAGAGGATTTAGCAAGCTCAATCGCGCCCACATCGTCCTCATCCCGAAGAAACCGGATGCTCAAGAGGTTGGAGACTTCCATCCAATCAGTCTGCCCCATAGCTTGGCCAAATTACTCGCCAAGATGCTTGCGATCAGAGCCGGGAGGAGGATGAAGGATATTATAGCGGCCAATGAGTCTGCCTTCATCCTTGGCAGGAGTTTGCACGATAACTTCCTGCTCGTGCGCCAAGTAGGAAGGAAAATCCATGCCCGTCGTGATCCAGGAGTGTTCCTCAAATTGGATATTTCGTGTGCCTTTATTCCCTGGCGTGGTCGTTCCTCTTCGAAGTTCTTCACGCAAAAGGATTCGATAGCAAGTGGATTGGTTGGGTGGCTGCGCTACTTAACTCGGCGAGCACCAAGGTCATTGTGAATGGAGTCCTAGGGAGGAGTTTTGCGCATGCCAAGGGTTTAAGGCAGGGTGATCCCATCTCGCGCCTACTATTCGTGATCGCGATGGACGTGCTAACTAGCATCATCAACAAAGTTGAATCGGATGGCATTATCAGCGTGTTCACTGGAGTTACGGCTTTGCAGCGCCTGTCAATTTATGCCGACAACATAGCCCTGTTCATTAGACCTTTGGCGCAGCACATGAGTTTTGTTCGGAATGCCCTCCACATCTTCGGTGAGACGTCCGGCCTCAAGGTCAACTACACCAAATCTTCTACCATTCTCATCAGAGGGGACGAACAAGATCAACAGAGGGTGGCCGACGTGCTACAATGTTAGGCGGGTGAGTTCCCCTGCAAGTATCTTAGCCTACAGCTGGCAATCTGGCAACTCGCGAGGGCGCAATGGCAACCCATTTTGGACCAAGCCAAACGCTTCGTGCCCGCGTGGCAGAGAGACCTAATCCAGTGGGTCGGCAGGCTAGTGTTAGTGACGTCTGTTGTGGCAGGGATGCCCATTCACCAGTTAATGGTTTTGGAAGCGCCGATTTGGATCTTCGAAGAGATTAATAGCTGGATGAGAGCATTCTTCTGGAAAGGAAAAGAAAAGGTTAGTTGAGGGCACTGTCAAGTCGCATGGAACTCCATCTGTCGGCCGACTGAGTTCGGTGGCCTGGGCGTGAAGAATATGCAACTACAAGCTTTGGCGTTGCGAGTCCGTTGGGAATGGATCCATAGAACTGACCCAGGCAGACTGTGGCAAGGCATTCCCATGTCTGATGACCAGTTGACGAGGCAGGTGTTCGACAGCCTAGTGATGATCAAAGTGGGCGAACGGAGCCGTGCACTGTTGTGGAGGGATAGATGGATTCATGGTTTTGCGATCTTTGACATCGCATCGCTGATTTATAGCAGCGTGGATACTCGTACGCGCAACCAGAGGACGGTTCAGGAGGCGCAGGATAATAATAGATGGCTCCAGGACATCCACGACAACATTTCCTTTCACGGCTCAACTCCAACTTATGCATCTTGGGCACGCGATTGGATCTGTGCAGAGGGACATGCAGATGCCGGACATTTTCTCGTGGCCTTGTGACAACTCAGGAGCTTACACAACGAGATCTACCTATCAAAGTATGCGCGCTGGGTTAGAGAGGGTCCCCTTTGCGAAGTGCGTATGGAGGAGTTGGGCACTGATAACCCACAAGTATAGGGGATCGCAACAGTTTTCGAGGGTAGAGTATTCAACCCAAATTTATTGATTCGACTCAAGGGGAAGCCAAAGAATATTCTCAAGTATTAGCAGTTGAGTTTTCAATTCAACCACACCTGAAAGATTTAGTATCTGCAGCAAAGTATCAGTAGCAGAGTAGGATGATAGCAATAGTAGCAACGGTAACCAGTAGCAGCAAAGTAACACTAGCAGCAGTGACAGCAGTAGCGGCAAAGTAACGTAGCAAGGACCAGTAGGAAAAGACTCGTAGGCATTGGATCGGTGATGGATGATTATGCCGGATGCTATTCATCATGCAACAGTTATAACAGGGAGAGATATGTAAATAGCTCTAGTTCATCAATGTAATGTAGGCATGTATTCTGTATGTAGTCATATGTGCTTAGGGAAAAGAGCTTGCATGACATCTATTGTCCATCGCTCCCGTGGCAGCGGGGTCCTAATGGAAACTACGAGATATTATGGTTCTCCTATTAATAAAGAACCGGACCAACGCATTAACACTTAGTGAATACATGAACTCCTCATACTATGGTCATCTCCGGGAGTGGTTCCGGCTATTGTCACTCCGGGGTTGCCGGGTCATAACACATAGTAGGTGACTACAACTTGCGAGATAGGATCAAGAACACACATATATTGGCGACAACATAATAGGTTCAGATCTGAAATCATGGCATTCGGGCCCTAGTGACAAGCATTAAGCATGGCAAAGTAGTAGCAACATCAATCTCAGAACATAGTGGATACTAGGGATCAATCCCCGTCAAAACTAACTCGATTACATGATAGATCTCATCCAATCCATCACCATCCAGCAAGCCTACGATGAGATTACTCACGAACAGTGAAGAGCATCATGGAATTGGCGATGAAGGAAGGTTGATGATGACGATGGCGACGGTTTCCCCTCTCCGGAGCCCAGAACGGATTCCAGATCTGCCCTCGAGAGGAAGAACAGGAGGTGGCGGCGCCTACGTATCGTAAATCATGATGAACTCTTCTCCCTGATTTTGTTTCCCGGATGAAAGGGACTAAATAGACCTGAGATTGGAGGCGGTGGAGCAACGTGGGCCCCACAAGCCTGGGAGGCGCGGCCAGGGGGGCCTGCGCCTGGTGGGCTTGTGGGCTCCACGCTCCAATTCCTCGAGGTGATTCTTGCGCTAGTATTTTTTATATATTCCACAAAACATCCACGTAAATTTCCAGGTCATTCCGAGAACTTTTATTTCTACGCAAAAACAACACCATGGCAATTCTGCTGAAAACAACATTAGTCCGGGTTAGTTCCATTAAAATCATGCAAATTAGAGTTCAAAACAAGGGCAAAAGAGTTTGGAAAGTAGATACGACGGAGACGTATCAACTCCCCCAAGCTTAAAACCTTGCTTGTCCTCAAGCAATTCAGTTGACAAACTGAAAGAGACAAAAGAAAAACTTTTACGAACTCTGTTTGATCTTGTTGTTGCAACTATGTCTAACTCATATCTAGAATTTTAGCAAGATCACAAGAAAACCACATAAGAAAATGACATCTAGGTCTCATGGTAAACTCATATCAATGGCATAATCAACTAGCGAGCAAATAATAATAAGTCTGAAACGTCAACACTTCAATCAAAACAATCATGAAGCAATACGAACAGATGGTATCTCGCTAGCTCTTTCTGAGACCGCAAAACATAAATGCAGAGCACCTTCAAAGACCAAGGGCTGACTAAACATTGTAATTCATGGCAAAGAAGATCCAGTCACAGTCATACTCAATCACAGTTAAAAGCAAAGCATAAAAATGACAGAGGTGATCTCTAATTGGTGCTTTTATAAGAAGAGGATGACTCAACAGGAACATAAATAGATAGGCCCTTCGCAGAGGAAAGCATTGATTTGCAGAGGTGCCAGAGCTCAAGCTTTGAAAATAGAGATAATAATTTTGGGTGGCATGCTTTCATTGTCAACGCAATGACCAAGAGTACTCACCATCTTCCACGCTACACATGCTATAGGCAGTTCCCAGACAGAAAAGTAAAGTTTTGACTCCCCCACCACTAATCAATCACACTCCACGACTAGCCGAATACTCGGGTGCCGTCCATACCAGCATCAATCCAGGGGGAGTTTTGTTTGCAATTATCTTCTCGATTTGAGCATGGAATTGGGCATTCCAATTACCGGCCCCTTTCTCGTGAATGATAGTGAATAAACACATATCGAGGATAACACGCCTAGCATGGAAGATACTGATCGCCCCTTGTCACAACATGAGCGGTTCGGGCATGCAAAACAGATTATTTCTTGAAGATTTAGAGAGTGGCACATGCAAATATACTTGGAACGGCAGGTAGATACCGCAAACAGGTAGGCATGGTGGACTCATATGGAACAACTTTGGGTTTATGGAAGTGGATGCACAAGTAGTATTCCCGCTTAGTACAAGTGAAGGCTAGCAAAATACTGGGAAGCGACCAACTAGAGAGCGATAACAGTCATCAATATGCATTGAGATTAACCAACATTGAGTGCAAGCATGAGTAGGACATAAATCACCATGAACATGAATATCATAGAGGCTATGTTGATTTTGTTTCAACTACATGCGTGAACATGTGCCAAGTCAAGCCACTTGAATCATTCAAAGGAGGATACCATCCTATCATACTAAGTCATAGTCATCTCAAAATTCATGTTGGCATCCAAGGCAAACCATTATAAGCTCCTGGCTAATTAAGCATGGCATCAGAAACTATGATGTCTAAGTTGTCATTGCAAACATGTTCCTCTCGCGACAAAGCTAAATCAAGAACGATGAGCAATTCATATTTACAAAAACAAGATAGATCGAGTTCATACCAGCTTTTCCAGGCTGAGTCACTTTATCATATATCATAATTATTGCCTTTCACTTGCACGACCGAATGATGTGAACAATAATAAGAGTGCTCGTGCATTGGACTAAGCTGGAGTCTGCAGGCAAACACAAAGGAGAAGACAAAGTAATATGGCTCTTTGAGAGATAAACAGATATGCATGCGAGAGCCACTAAGCATTGTAATCATGGTCTTCTACCTTGACCCAAAGAAAAATAAAACTATTTACTGGGAAAGCTCCCAACAAGCAAAAGAAGAAAAGAAAATCTTTTTGGGTTTTCTCGAACTAGACAAACACACGAAAAGAAAATGAGAATAAGAAATAAACTAGCATGGATGATACAATGGAAAAGTGTGAACACCCACTAACAAAGTGAAAACGTAAGCAAGAATACAAAGTCAGTGAGAAACACGTACTCCCCCAAGCTTAGGCTTTTGGCCTAAGTTGGTCTACTCCCATGGATGGTCTGAGCGATACCCAAAATCATAATGGGGGTTATACGGGAGCGCTGCAACCACTGCCTGAATAGCTGCCTCACAGAGACGAGCAGCCTTTGCCTCCCTCTCATACTCCTCTGCCTCTCCTCTGGTTATGTAATATCTCCGTTTTACCTGAAAGTCAAAGAAGGCAGGATCAGGAAGGGTAATATGGAAAACACGCTGTCGTTTAAATATTAAATGGTATAGGAGGGATTCATCATCCCTCTCAAGGAACCAATAGCGTGTCAAAGAGGCGCGATCAAGGAAAGCTGTATGGAGCGGGGGATCTCCTTCGCGGATGGGTACTCCAAGAAAATTTGCTATGCGAGTGGCTGATACGTCTCCACCGTATCTATAATTTTTGATGGTTTCATGCTATTATCTTGTCAAACTTTGGATGTTTTGCATGCCTTTTATATATTCTTTGGGACTAACTTATTAACTCAGTGCCAAGTGCCAGTTCCAGTTTTTTCCATGTTTTTGACCCCTTTCAAAGGAGGATTTTGAACGGAGTCCAAACGGAAGGAAACTGCCAAAAAGATTTTTTCCAGAACAGAAAAAGATCAGGAAGCCGGAGAATCAGGGCAGGGGGTCCACCAGGGACCCCACAAGCCCTCATGGCGTGGCCAGGGGGGGCCGCGCCTCCTGGCTTGTGGGCTCCCTGAGGCTCCTTTGCCCTAGGTTTTGCGCCTATATATTCCCTAAAATCCCATAAAAAAAGGAGATCATCGAAAGTACTTTTCCACCGCCGCAAGCTTCTGTCTCCGCAAGATCCCATCTGGGGCACATTCTGGTGCCCTGCCGGAGGGGGGATTCGGATACGGAGGGCTTCTTCATCAACACCATGACCTCTCCGATGATGCGTGAGTAGTTCACCATAGACCTACGGGTCCGTAGCTAGTAACTAGATGGCTTCTTCTCTCTCTTGGATCTTCAATACAAAGTTCTCCATGATCTTCATGGAGATCTATTCGATGTAATCTTCTTTTGCGGTGTGTTTGTCGAGATCCGATGAATTGTGGATTTATGATCAGATTATCTATCAATCTTATTTGAGTTTCTTCTCATCTCTCTTATGCATGATTTCATATCCTTGTAATTCTCTTCGAGGTGTGGGTTTTGTTTGGCAAACTAGATCTATGATTCTTGCAATGGGAGAAGTGCTTGGTTTTGGGTTCATACCGTGCGGTGGCCTCACCCAGTGACAAAAGGGGTAGCAAGGCACGCATCGTGTTGTTGCCATCAAGGGTAAAAAGATGGGGTTTCCATCATTGGTTTGAGTTTATCCCTCTACATCATGTCATCTTGCTTAAGGCGTTACTCTGTTCGTCATGAACTCAATACACTAGATGCATGCTGGATAGCGGTCGATGTGTGGAGTAATAGTAGTAGATGGAGAAAGTATCGGTCTACTTGTCTCGGACGTGATGCCTATATGTATGATCATTGCCTTAGATATCGTCATGACTTTGCGCGGTTCTATCAATTGCTCGACGGTAATTTGTTCACCTACCGTGATATTTGCTATTTTGAGAGAAGCCTCTAGTGAACACTATGGCCCCCGGGTCTACTCCACACCATATTTTCAGCCTAACACTTTTTACTTCGTTGCACTTTCCGCCTTCAGATCTCACTTTGCAAACAATCTTGAAGGGATTGACAACCCCTTTATAGCGTTGGGTGCAAGCTCTTTTGTGTTTGCGCAGGTACTCTGGACTTGACGAGATTCTCCTACTGGATTGATACCTTGGTTCTCAAACTGGGGGAAATACTTATTGCTCCTGTGCTGCATCACCCTTTCCTCTTCAAGGGAAAAACCAACGCAAGCAAGTCTCCGTCAATGTGTCAATTTCTGGCGCTGTTGTTTGAGAAGTAGGAGAAGGATTTCTGGCGCCATTGGCGGGTAGGATCAAGTCAATAACTCATCCAAGTAGGTGTCACAAACTCATCTCTTGCATTTACTTTGTTCGTCAGTTGCCTCTCGTTTTCCTCTCCCCCACTTCACCAATTTGCCCTCTTTTTCATTTGCCTTTTTCGTTTGCCTTTCCTTTGCTTGTGTGCTATGTGCCTTCAAGATGCTTGCATCTTCGCTTGCTGAAAATCTAGTGATATGGATCCTCACCCACTTGCTAATCTCTTTAAGAGATCCACTTATGTGGAACCAATTTCTAGTGAGTTGAGTGCACTTGACTTTCTCTATGGAGTTTTGCTTGAGATGCGTGAATCTGAAAATCGTGATGAAGAAATTTATGAAATGATTCACGAGGGCTATTTGAATGAAAAGCATGATTGCAATGATTTCATTATAAATTCTATTAATGACAATCATGCCAAAAATATGCAAAACCCTAAGCTTGGGGATGCTAGTTTTGCTATGTCCACTACTTGTTGCAATGATATTTGCAATAACATTGAAAATGAGTTTGGAGAAGTCGTGACTTTAGTTGATGATAATCCCACTATTTTTGAAGAGCGTCAACTTTGCATGCATGTGGATCATGAAAAGAATATCCTTTGTGATAGCTATTTTGTTGAATTTGATTATGATCCCACATGTAATTGCTATGAGAGAGGAAAATATTGTGGTAGAAACTTTCATGTTACCAAATTACCTCTCGTTATGTGGAGATTGCTATTATCTCTTTCTTCGTCCTTGCATATGGCAACTATTGGTTGTCTTGACAATCTGTTTTCCTATAAAATGCCTATGCATAGGAAGTATGTTATACTTAGATGTGATTTTCACATGCTTTATGATGCTCTCGTTGTGCTTCAATTCTTGTCTTTTGTGTGAGCATCATTGATTTATCAATGCCTAGCTAAGGGCGTTAAACAATAGCGCTTGTTGGGAGGCAACCCAATGAATTTATATTTTCTTTTTGTTTTGTTGCGTCCACACCATCATAATTCTGTTATGATAGTGTCTTTTGTGTTTCTTTTTGTGTTTGAGCCAAGCAAAACCTTTATGACTAGTCTTGGTAATTGTTGTTTGATCCTGGTGGAAAAAGACAGAAACTTTTCGCTCACGAGATGATTTTTCATTTTTATTCAGAAAGATATTTTGAGTTGATTCATTTTGCTGATGGTTGATATGCCTTTTTCCCAGGCATTAGTAATGTTTCAGAATTTTCGAGGTACCATAAGTATACGAAGTATACAGATTGCTACAGACTTGTCTGTTTTTGACAGATTCTGTTTTTGTTGAGTTGGTTGCTTGTTTTGATGAAACTATGGTTAGTATCGGGGGGTACTAGCCATGGAAAAGTGAGAATACAGTAGCCCAACACCAATATAGATAGAATTCAAGTTTGCTACAGTACCAAAAGAAGTGGTAGTTTGTTTTCTTGTGCTAATGATTATCGCAAGTTTCTGTTTAATTTTTGTGTTGTGATGTTTTCAAGTTTTGGGTGATGTTCTCATGGACAAAGAGATAAAGAGTGGAAAGAGCTCAAGCTTGGGGATGCCCAAGGCATCCCAAGCCAAATTCAAGGACACCAAAAAGCCTAAGCTTGGGGATGCCCCGGGAAGGCATCCCCTCTTTCATCTTCATTCCATCGGTAATATTACTTGGAGCTATATTTTTATTCACCACATGATATGTGTTTTTCTTGGAGCGTCTTGTATCGTAGGAGTCTTTTATTTTTGTTGTGTCACAATCATCCTTGCTGCACACCTTTTTGAGAGAGAGAGAGACATGCACTCATCGTGATTTTGCTAGAATGCTCATAGTGCTTCACTTATATCTTTTGAGCTAGATAATTTTGCTCTATGCGCTTCACTTATATCTTTTAGAGCACGGTGGTGCATGACTTGGTAGTCGGCTTATGCTATGAAAGTAGTCCCAAAAGTAATAGGTACCCAAAGAGGATATAAAACCTCCATCTTCATGTGCATTGAGTAGAAAGAGAAGTCTTGATTCCTCTCAATTAGTTTTGAGACGTGAATTCGGTAATATTAAGAGCTATGTTAGTAGGGTGTTGTGAATCTAGAAATACTTGTGTTGAAGTTAGTGATTCACGTAGCATGCACGTATGGTGAACCGCTATGTTTGGAAGTCAGAGCATAATTGATCTATTGATTGTCATCCTTTGTGTTGAGGCCGGGATCGCGCGATGGTTAACACGTACCAACCCTTCCCCAAGGAGTATGCGTTTAGCACTTTGTTTCGATTACTAATAAAAACTTTCGCAACAAGTATGTGAGTTCTTCATGACTAATGTGAGTCCATGGTATAGATTCACTTTCACCTTCCACCATTGCTAGCCTCTCTAGTGCCGCACAACTTTCGCCGGTGCACAAACCCACCATATGCCTTCCTCAAAACAGCCACCATACCTACCTACTATGGCATTTTCATAGCCATTCCGAGATATATTGCCATGCAACTCCCACCGTTCTGTCTCATGACTTGTGCCGTCACTCTCATATTGCCATTGCATGATCATAGGATAGCTAGCGAGATGTTTCAACGTCATACACCAAGCTAGATCGTTGCACATCCCGGTACACTGCCGGAGGCATTTCCTATAGAGTCATCATCGTTCTAAAGCTTTGAGCTGTGAGTAAATAAAAGTGTGATGATCATCATTAGAGCATTGTCCCATGTGAGAAAAAAAGAGAGGCCAAAGAGCCCAAAAATAAAAAAAGAGAAAAAAGAGAAAAAAAAGAAGAGGCCTAAGAACCCAAATAAAAAAAGAGAAAAAGATAGAAGGGACAATGCTACTATCTTTTCCCACACTTGTGCTTCATAATAGCACAATGTTCTTCATGACTGAGAGCTTGTTGCTTTGTCACTAGCATATGCTAGTGGGAATCTTCATTATATAACTTGGCTTGTATATTCCAATGATGGGCTTCCTCAAATTGCCCTAGGTCTTCGTGAGCAAGCAAGTTGGATGCACACCCACTAGTTTTCCTTTTGAGCTTTCACATACTTATAGCTCTAGTGCATCCCTTGTATGGCAATCCCTACTCATTCACATTGATATCTATTAATGGGCATCTCCATAGCCCTTTGATATGCCGAGTCAATGTGACCATCTCCTCCTTTTTGTCTCACAACCACCACCACACTCTATTCCACCTATAGTGCTATATCCATGGCTCACGCTCATGTATTGTGTGATAGTTATAAAAGGTTTGAGAAAGTAAGAGTGCGAAAACAATTACTTGGCCAATACAGGGGTTGTGCATGATTTACATTAGTGGTGTGAGGATGATGGAGCATAACCAGACTATATGATTTTGTAGGGATAACTTTCCTTGGCCTTGTTATTTTGAAAGTTCATGATTACCTTGCTAGTTTGCTTGAAGTATAATTGTTTTCATGTCAATAGCAAACTATTGCTTTGAATATTACGGATCTGAACATTCATGTCACGTGAAAGAATTTGCAAAGGACAACTATGCTAGGTAGCATTCCACATCAAAAATTCAGTCTTTATCACTTCCCTACTCGAGGACGAGCAGGCGTTAAGCTTGGGGATGCTTGATACGTCTCCAACGTATCTATAATTTTTGATGGTTTCATGCTATTATCTTGTCAAACTTTGGATGTTTTGCATGCCTTTTATATATTTTTGGGAATAACTTATTAACTCAGTGCCAAGTGCCAGTTCCTATTTTTTCATGTTTTCGACCCCTTTCAGAGGAAGATTTTGAACGGAGTCCAAACGGAAGGAAACTGCCAAAAAGATTTTTTCCGGAACAGAAAAAGATCGGGAAGCGGGAGAATCAGGACAGGAGGCCACCAGGAACCCCACAAGCCCTGATGGCGTGGCCAGGGGGGCCCGCGCCCCTGGCTTGTGGGCTCCCTGAGGCTCGTTTGCCCTAGGTTTTGCGCCTATATATTCCCTAAACTGCCATAAAAAAAGGAGATCATCGAAAGTACTTTTCCGCCGCCGCAAGCTTCTGTCTCCACAAGATCCCATCTAGGGCATGTTCTGGTGCCCTGCAGGAGGGGGGATTCGGATACGGAGGGCTTCTTCATCAACACCAGGACCTCTCCGATGATGCGTGAGTAGTTCACCATAGACCTACGGGTCCATAGCTAGTAACTAGATGGCTTCTTCTCTCTCTTGGATCTTCAATACAAAGTTCTCCTTGATCTTCATGGAGATCTATTCGATGTAATCTTCTTTTGCGGTGTGTTTGTCGAGATCCGATGAATTGTGGATTTATGATCAGATTATATATGAATCTTATTTGAGTTTCTTCTCATCTCTCTTATGCATGATTTCATATCCTTGTAATTCTCTTCGAGTTGTGGGTTTTGTTTGGCCAACTAGATCTATGATTCTTGCAATGGGAGAAGTGCTTGGTTTTGGGTTCATACCGTGCGGTGACCTCACCCAGTGACAAAAGGGGTAGCAAGGCACGCATCGTGTTGTTGCCATCAAGAGTAAAAAGATGGGGTTTTCATCATTGGTTTGAGTTTATCCCTCTACATCATGTCAGCTTGCTTAAGGCGTTACTCTGTTCGTCGTGAACTCAATACACTAGATGCATGCTGGATAGCGGTCGATGTGTGGAGTAATAGTAGTAGATGGAGAAAGTATCGGTCTACTTGTCTCGGACGTGATGCCTATATGTATGATCATTGCCTTAGATATCGTCATGACTTTGCGCGGTTCTATCAATTGCTCGACAGTAATTTGTTCACCCACCATGATATTTGCTATTTTGAGAGAAGCCTCTAGTGAACACTATGGCCCCCAGGTCTACTCCACACCATATTTCCAGCCTTACACTTTTTACTTCCTTGCACTTTCCGCCTTCAGATCTCACTTTGCAAACAATCTTGAAGGGATTGACAACCCCTTTATAGTGTTGGGTGCAAGCTCTTTTGTGTTTGTGGAGGTACTCTGGACTTGACGAGATTCTCCTACTGGATTGATACCTTGGTTCAAACTGAGGGGAATACTTACTGCTCCTGTGCTACATCACCCTTTCCTCTTCAAGGGAAAAACCAACGCAAGCAAGTCTCCGTCAACGTGTCAATTTCTGGCGCTGTTGTTTGAGAAGTAGCAGTGGCATAGATCCCACCAAAGAAATCCCCTTCATTAGCATTATTATTCAGCCTCCTTGCTATTATAGCTCCCATGTTGAAACTTCTATCACCCGTTACTGCACTCTTAAGAATACTAAGGTCGGGTACGCACAAGTGACAATGCTCAATCTTGCCAGTAATGCATCTGCCTATGAATACGGCAAAGTAATGCAAGGCAGGAAAATGAATGCTCCCCATGGTAGCCTGTGTAATATCTCTAGTTTCTCCGACAGTTATACGAGAGAAAAAATCTCTAACCAAAGATTTAGGAGGATCATTGAGAATACCCCAAATAGGTATCTTGCAAATTCTATTGAAATCCTCTAAATCCATGGTATCGATTTGGTATAGAGATCAAACAGTACGGATGTGTCACGGCCAGCTGAAAATTTGAATCTACGAACAAAAGAGGCAGTGAGAGTAACATACTGTTCACATTTATCGGAGATGAATTCTTCGACTCCGACGTTGTGGACAAATGTATCAAGCTCGTCTTTGAAACCTGCCTCAATCATGAATTCATCAGAAGGCCATTCACATGGTTGTACCCGTGCGTTCCTTGGTTGGTAAAGATCGGGCTCCCGAATCGCGAGACAGGGACCTCTCTTGCTTGAGGAACCACCATGATAGTTTCTCCTGAACATCTTCCTTTTCTGAAATTTTCAGTGACTCTAAGGAAAAGTGAACAAGGCCCAACGAAACTCATATCAACTACTCCCACAAGTGCTTAGAGGCCATATTACGCATCAAAACTACTTGGGACCAGCTAAAATTAGCATGCAAAGCTCAAGAACAGGGTCACCAAGGCAGCAAAATACGCGAAGTATAAGGCACTAGAGCAAAAACTAATTGGACCAATGGAGGATTCACTTACCAAGGAGCAATTTCCCCAAAACAGTTTGGTGAAATGGTGCTTTGCACAAGGAGATCGAAAATCCCATCAAGAAGAGCAAGAACACGGGTTTGAGCTGAGAAACGATTTTTGCTGGAGGTAGGAGAAGCAGATGGGAGCTAGAATAAGTGGAGGGGGTGCACGTGGGCCCCACAAGCCTGGGTGGTGCGGCCAGGGGGTGCCCGCGCCTCCAGGGCTTGTGGCCCACTGGTGCAGCCCCCTGACTAGCTCTTCGTCTTAGTATTTTTCAAAAATTCCAGAAAAAATCATACTTGATTTTCACGGCATTCGGAGAACTTTTATTTTCGGGGTACTTTTCTACGAGACGTTAAAAGCAGAAAACAGGGAAAACTAAACTGAAGCTATCATTTTTCTTCTAAGCAACCGAGGGTGAAATCTTGGAATAGAGGTTTGCGACTCCTCGATTCATCCATCTCATGGTCATCGAAAGAAATCCATCAATGAGGTTGATCATGTCTCCTTGACAAACTTTTCTGAATCACAAAAGGAAACAGAGAATTTTCGAATAGCCACTAGGTTACCTCAATGGGGATGTGAATATCCCCAACAAGCAAATCATACTTCATCTTGACAGGATGTATAGGGCATTCAA
The DNA here is from genome assembly GCF_904849725.1 of Hordeum vulgare subsp. vulgare. Taxonomy (NCBI): domain Eukaryota; kingdom Viridiplantae; phylum Streptophyta; class Magnoliopsida; order Poales; family Poaceae; genus Hordeum; species Hordeum vulgare. The sequence goes on from NC_058521.1 coordinate 190,033,434, forward strand.
ATGTCCCAATAAGAATCGATGAAGTTTTTTCGATAGTATTGACGCAATGTACTCGATATTGTTTCTTCGGAAAGTGCACCGTATGCTTATTATCGTTGACATGGAGAGTGACATTGCCTTTGTTGCAATCTATAACAGCCCCTGCAGTGTTTAAAAAGGGTCTTCCAAGGATGACCGCCATGGCATCATCCTCGGGAATATCCAGAATAACAAAGTCTGTTAAGATAGTGATGTTGGCAACCACAACAAGCACATCCTCGCAAATGCCGATAGGGAAAGCAGTTGATTTGTCGGCCATTTGCAGAGAGATTTCAGTGGGTGTCAACTTATCCAGTTCAAGTCTACGATAAAGAGAGAGAGAGAGAGGCATAACACTAACACCGGCTCCAAGGTCGCATAAAGCAGTTCTAACATAGTTGCCTTTAATGGAGCAAGGTATAGTGGGCACTCCGGGATCACCTAGTTTCTTAGGAGTTCTACCCTTGAAGGTATAATTAGCAAGCATGGTGGAAATCTCAACCTCAGGTATCCTCCTCTTATTAGTCACAATACCCTTCATGTACTTAGCATACAGAGACGTTTTCATCATATCTGTCAAACACATTTGCCGAAAGACAGGTTTAATCATTTCAACAAAGCGCTCAAAATCTCATCATCCTTTTTCTTGGATGGTTTGGGAGGAAAGGGCATGGGTTTTTGAACCCACGGTTACCTTTCTTTACCATGCTTCCTAGCAGCAAAGTCATTCTTATCGTATCTTCTATTCTTAGGCTGTGGCTTACCAAGATCAACAGGTTCAATCACCACATCCTTATCGTTCCTAGGTTGAGCATCTTCATGAGCATCACTATTGATATTATCATTAGGCTCATGTTCATCACCTTATTGTGTTTCAGCATCAGGGACACAGACATCGTTTGGACTCTCAGGTGTAACAGGGTTGCTAGCGTGCAAGTTCCTATCATCTTTATTCTTCTTCCTAGGATGACTAGGTGCATCAGTGCTAACTCCTTGAGAATCTTGTTCAATTCTCTTAGGATGACCCTGAGGATACAAAGGTTCCTGAGTCATTCTACCGCCTCTAGTGAGGACTCTGACAAAATTGTCATTCAACTCATTGAGCAAAGTCATTCTGAGCCTTAAGTACTTGTTCTACCTGAGTAGTAACCATACAAGCATGTTTACTCAGGAGCTTAAGATCATTGACATTTCTGTCCACACAAGCACTTAAATGACTAAGCATACGAGCATTCTGTTCCAATTGTGTGCTAACATAATCATTTAAACTTTATTGTTTGGCAACAAAGTTATCAAATTCATCCAGGCATAAGCTAGGAGGTTTATCAAAAGGAATATCACTCTCATCGAATCTACGAAGAGAATTTACTTCTACTACTTGTATCGGGTTATCAAGACCATAGATCTCTTCGATAGGTGGTAGATTTTTGACATCTTCAGATTTAATGCCTTTCTCTTTCATAGATTTCTTAGCTTCTTGCATATCTTCAGGACTGAGGAATAGAATACCTCTTTTCTTCAGAGTTGGCTTTGGAGGTGGTTCGGGAATGGTCCAATCATTCTCCTTGGACAAGATGTTATTCAATAGGATCTCAGCTTGTTCTACGGTTCGTTCCCTAAAAACACAACCGGCACAACTATCTAGGTGGTCTCTAGAAGCATCGTTAGTCCATTATAGAAGATATCAAGTATTTCATTCTTCTCAAGAGGGTGATCAGGCAAAGCATTCAGTAGCTGGACGAGCTTCCCCCAAGCTTGTGGGAGACTCTCTTGTTCAACTTGGGCAAAGTTGTATATTTCCTGCAAGGCAGCTTGCTTCATATGGGCAAGGAAATATTTCTCAGAGAAGTAGTAGATCATATCCTGGGGGCTACGCACACAACCAGGAGCAAGAGAAGTGAACCGGGTCTTAGCATCATCCTTTAGCGAGAAAGGAAACAACTTAAGGATATAGTAGTGGCGGATCTTTTCCTCACTCATGAATAAGGTGGCTATATCGTGCAGTTTGGTAAGATGGGCTACAACCGTTTCAGACTCGTAACCGTGAGAAGGATCAGATTTGACCAGAGTAATTAACTCAGGGTCGAAAGATAATTCATAATCCTTATCGGTCACAAAGATAGGCGAAGTAGCAAACTTCAGGTCGTATTTCATCCTAGCGTTCAAAGATTTTTCTTTCCACTTGCGCAGTAATTTCTCAACATCATAGCTATCCTCACAAGCAAGAAAGTCCTGAGCTATCTCTCCTTCCATAACATAACCCTCAGGCATATCAGGCAATTCATATCTAGGAGATCTAGTTCTAACAGGCAAAATAGCAGGTTCTACTTCAATAGTATTAGCAGTTTCAGAAGTATCATCACATCTAGCAGCAACTCTAGCAATTTGTGCATCAAGGAATGCACCTAGTGGCAAAGCAGTATCAAGCATAGCATCATCATAAGAATCATGGGCAGCAGAAGTAGCATCATCAAGCACATGCGACATATCAAGATTTCTAGCAGGACGTGGTGTCGCAAACTTACTCATAACTGAAGGTGAATCAAGTGCAGAGCTAGATGGCAGTTCCTTACATGTCCTCGTAGTTGAAGGCAAGACTTTAGTTCTTGGATCTTTCGGATTCCTCATAGTGATCAGCAGAAGTAAATCCCAAGTGACTCAGAGAATATTGCTAAGCTTCCCTGGCAACGGCGCCATAAAAAGGTCTTGATAACCCACAAGTATAGGGGATCGCAACAGTTTTTGAGGGTAGAGTATTCAACCCAAATTTATTGATTCGACTCAAAGGGAAGCCAAAGAATATTCTCAAGTATTAGCAGTTGAGTTGTTAATTCAACCACACCTGAAAGATTTAGTATCTGCAGCAAAGTATCAGTAGCAGAGTAGTATGATAGCAACAGTAGCAACGGTAACCAGTAGCAGCAAAGTAACAGTAGCAGCAGTGACATCAGTAGCGGCAAAGTAACATAGCAAGGACCAGTAGGAAAAGACTCGTAGACATTGGATCGGTGATGGATGATTATGCCGGATGCTATTCATCATGCAACAGTTATAACACAGAGAGATATGTAACTAGCTCCAGTTCATCAATGTAATGTAGGCATGTATTCCATATGTAGTCATACGTGCTTAGGGAAAAGAACTTGCATGACATCTATTGTCAATACCTCCCTTGGCAGCGGGGTCCTAATGTTAACTACGGGATATTAAGGTTCTCCTTTTAATAAAGAACCGGACCAACGCATTAACACTTAGTGAATACATGAACTCCTCATACTATGGTCATCTCCGGGAGTGGTTCCTGCTATTGTCACTCCGGGGTTGCCGGGTCATAACACATAGTAGGTGACTACAACTTGCGAGATAGGATCAAGAACGCACATATATTGGCGACAACATAATAGGTTCAGATCTGAAATCATGGCACTCGGGCCCTAGTGACAAGCATTAAGCATGGCAAAGTAGTAGCAACATCAATCTCGGAACATAGTGGATACAAGGGATCAATCCCCGTCAAAACTAACTCAATTACATCATAGATCTCATCCAACCCATCACCGTCCAGCAAGCCTACGATGTGATTACTCACGAACGGTGAAGAGCATCATGGAATTGGTGATGAAGGAATGTTGATGATGACGATGGCGACGATTTCCCCTCTCCGGAGCCCAGAACGGACTCCAGAACTGCCCTCCAGAGGAAGAACAGGAGGTGGCGGCGCCTCCATATCGTAAAACGCGATGAGCTCTTCTCCCTGATTTTTTTTCCGGATGAAGGGGACTAAATAGACCTGAGATTGGAGGCCGTGGAGCAACGTGGGCCCCACAAGCCTGGCAAGTGTGACCAGGGGGCGCGCCTGGTAGGCTTGTGGGCTCCACGCTCCACTTCCTCCATTGATTCTTGTGCCAGTATTTTTTATATATTCCACATAAAATCCCCGTAAATTTCGAGGTCATTCCGAGAACTTTTATTTCTGCGCAAAAACAACACCATGGAAATTCTGGTGAAAACATCGTTAGTCCGGGTTAGTTCCATTCAAGTCATGCAAATTAGAGTCCAAAACAAGGGGAAAAGAGTTTGGAAAAGTAGATAGGATGGAGACATATCAGGCACCCCTCAGGTGCAAAATCTTTGCTTGGTTGGCCGTGCAACTATGGCTATGGACCTCGGACCGCCGCACCAGACATGGATTGCAAAAACAACCCTCACCTTGCTTCATATGCCTACAGGACCAAGATAACGTTGAGCACATTCTGATTCAATGCGTATATGCAAGAGAGGTTTGGTACTTGGGGTTCCAAGAGCTCAACATTCAGATCAGGACGCCAGAGCCTCACGACACATTTATCGATTGGTGGCTTCGGGCGAGGAGCCAGTTCAGGCGTGCCGAGCCGCGTGGTTTTGATACTCTGGTAATTATCACGACATGGGCCTTGTGGAAGCAGGGAAACACCCGGGTGTTTAACAGGCCGTTGCAATTCAAGAACCCTACGCAATTGCTGTGCCAAATCGCGAAGGAGGTGCAGGATTTAGGATTGCAGGGATAGGAGTAGGAGGTCTACAATGATTTGTGAGAGAGTAGCCTTAGTTTTGATCGGTTGGAGTCGGCTGGCTTGAATGTTCACATTCTACGCTAGCTTCTTGTAATTAAACTTTCTTCCTTCTACAAAAATATGGTACACCTTTGGCATACTCTCGAAAAAAAGTATGAACGGAAAATATCTAGAATAGAAACTAGAACAAAAAGTTGCGGCACAAACTCAAACAAGAACACGAACACATACTGAGTTGCAGCAGCAGTGGGATTGGCGTTGACGTCATCATCGGCCATGTTGTCGAAGAGGTTGTTGACGTCGGGGAAGAAGTCGTTGTCCGGAAAGTGGTCATCGGCGTTCGTGATGAAGAAGCCAGTAGTCGCGCAGAGCGCTCCCCAAAAACCTTATCACCTTTCTCTCGTATAGGACTCAAAGCGACGGGGTTTCGAAGGCCTACTGTCCCGACCTACGGTGCACACCGTAAGCCGGGATGGGGAAGAACCTAGCAACAACTCAGGGTTTTGGAACTTGATGGCGAGAGAAATATGATGATCTGATGTGTATCTCTAGAGAGGAGCGACCATTCTTTTATAGGAACATGAGAAGGAGGCGAACAGGCAGTGACGGGAGGCGAAACGAACACGTAGAGGTGCAACCTTCGTATTCAATTTCCACTACAGCAAAACGTCAGCTCCCGAGCGACCTTTCGTATACTAGTCGTGTGTGGCAGAAATTAGTCATTGGCTCGGCTCATTCCCGCAACGCGTCATGTCGAGGCGGGCGGTGGAGGAGGAGGAGCATGCGTGTATGTCTCTCTTGTTCTCATGCTCATACATGTGTGGAAATATCCTTCCTTATAAGGAGGTCCAACTCCTACCAAACTAGCAATGTGGGACTAAACTTTAGTTCCACCTCTTGCCTTGCACTAAGTGGGCCCCTCTAGGATTTATTAGGAATTCTGAAAATGGTCATTGGGCTGGCCCAAAACGGTTAAATTCCAGCCATCCCCCACGAGATCCCACATGCACAAAATTCGCATTTGGTTTCAAAACACTGTTTATATACCGGTACTATAGTGGAGACTGTTAAGTTGAACTTCCACCTAGAACTCTATGCTACACTAGTAAGCAACTTGAACAGTGGACTATGTTTTGAACTGCAAGTTTTGTGCGAAGCTAGCTTCACACAGAGCCTTGACCGATACTAGGCTACCATGGGACTTCCCCGCGGGTGGAGCTTATGCGTCATACTTCGAGGCCTTTCATGAGTTTACTATAGAGCACCCTAATCTCATAGATTGCGACATTAACAATCATACTCATCTAGGTGTGTTCTTCAAAAGATGTTCTGTAGGACAACATCTCTGCTTCAATAAGCCACTAGAACACATTAAGATATATATCAACCTACCATGGAGATTAGGAAAGTATTGAATCTTCATGGAGTGGTATTATCACTGGTAAGGATGCTTTCCTCTCAGTTGATCAACAATCTGTCTTCCACATCTAATTCACGGGATCTCCCATCACATAGAATAGGTAACCAGTGTGAACAACTCATATTGTGGGTCTCGTACCCCTCTCGTTTGATGCATTATCTATCATATTACGTGATCGACCCTTAGTAAAAGGATCTACCAGATTTTTCGATGTATGAATATAATCCAATGCAATAACTCCGGAGTTTCTCATTTTCCTGATAGATTTTAACCTTCTTTGAACATGTCTTGATGACTTTATGTTATCCTTTGAACTACTCACTTTGGCGATCACAATTTGGTTGGCACAGTTCCTAAGAACACCCGATACATGTTTCTCAACAATGGCTAAGTTATTCAAGAGCCGACGAAGCCCATATGCTTGGACCGTAGCTGTATCTAGTGTTGTGAGTTTTGCTTCAATTGTTGACCTCGATAAGATCATTTGCTTGCAAGACTTCCAAGAAACAGCTCCACCACCATGAGTGAATACATATCCACTCGTGACCTTTATCTTATCAGCATCAGAGATCCAGTTTGAGTCACTATACCCTTCAAGTACCTTTGGGTACCTAGTGTAGTGAATTCCATAACTTGTAGTGCCCTTCAAATAGTGCATAACTCTTTCTAGAGCTTTCCAATGATCATCTCCTGGTTTTGTGACAAACCGGCTCAGCTTGCTAATAGAAAAAGAGATGTCATGTCTCGTAGCGCTCGTAAAATACATAAGCGAGTCAATTATCTAAGAGTATTTCAATTGATCTCTAGCGATTCTTCGATTCTTTCGAAGCAACACGCTAGCATCATAAGGTGTTGGAGAGGGCTTGCGGTCACTATAACCAAAGTGAGTCAAGATCTTTTTGACATAGTGAGATTGAAGTAATGTAATCCCACCATCATCACTTCCTGAACAACTTCATATTCAAAATAACGTTAGCTACTCCTAAATCTTCATCTCGAAACAACGAGATAGGAAATCCTTGACCTCCTTAATAACATTCACATTTGTTCTGAAAATGAATATGTCATCAACATACAAGCAAAGGATAACTCCCTCGCCCCCAACATGCTGATAGTACACACACTTGTCAGCTTCGTTTACAACAAAGCATGCAGCTGCTAAAGTTCTTTCAAACTTCTCAAGCCACTACTTAGTTGCTTGCTTAAGTCCATACAAAGACTTCAACAATTTGCACACTTTTCCTTCATGACCATCCACTATAAACCCATCTGGTTGTTCCATATAAATTTCCTTGTCCAACTCTCCATTTAGGAAAGTAGTCTGAACATCCATTTGATGAACGAGAAGTGCATGTGAGGTAGCTAGTGAAAGTAGTATTCGAATAGCGGCCAGTCGAGCCACATGTGAGCAAGTATCAAAGAAGTCTTCACCTTCCTTTTCGGCATAACCCTTGGCCACTAATACGTCTTCATCATATCTACTTTTCAGCGCAGCTTGGTGTCTAGTGGGGCCTACGGGGCTTCGTTGACCCTAATTCCAGCGCTATAAAATCCCATTTTCGGAGAAAAAAAATCAAAGAGGAAGTTTCATCGCGTTTCACGATACGGAGCCTCCGCCACCTCCTGTTCTTCATCGAGAGGCCTAATTTGGAGTCCGTTTGGGGCTCCAGAGAGGAGAACCTTTGGTCTTCATAATGACCAACCCTCCTCCATCGCTAATTTCATGATGCTCTCCACCGGGAGTGAGTATGTGACGCCCCCAATTTGATCGTATGCTAATCATACACGCAAATGCATACAACCAAGCCTAATGACTAACTGGAAGATATCAAAACACAACTCTAGACACAAATAAAAATGTAAATGCTTCATATTACAAGCCAAGGGCCTCGAGAGCTAGAATACAGAAGTTCGAGAAACTCACGAGCCAGCGGAAGCAACAAATATCTGAGTACAGACATACCACACGGAAATGCCTTAGAGAAGGCTAGCACAAAAGATACATCGATCGAACGAGGTGAGGCCTCCTTCCTGGGAACCTCCTAAACTACTCCTGGACGTCAGCGGCCTCCACGTAGTAGTAGGCACCATCGGGGTAGTAGTCGGTGTCGGCGGGATACGCCATCTTCTGGGCTTCATCATCTCGTCGTGACAACGTATCAAGGGGGAAAAGGGAGCAAAGCAACGGTGAGTACTCATCCAAAGTACTCGCAAGACTGACATCAGAACTATGCTAAGTATGCATCAGTATTAAAGAATGGGGTTATATGTCGACTGACTACAACAACGCGAGAATAGAGAGAGGGGGCTAGTCCTTCAAAGACTAGCATCTTCATCGTCTTCGGGAAATAGACGAGAGTAGAGCAAGTAACACAATTAAATAGTCATATCGTTGCAACAATTTTAATTAAGGTCATGCCTAGAGATTCTTGCTCGACTCCCTGCGAGAAAGCAATACCGGAGCAAACATTCCAATTAAGTAACAGTTCAAGTTCTATAAGACCGGGGAACAACTCCAAGTCGACCTATAACCGTGGACAGGACTATTCAAATAGTTATTTTTCATCCTTGCAGGGGTGCACCACAGTACCCAACACGCTTGATAAACTCTGGTCGGACACACTTTCGTGGGTCATGACCGGCCTCGAAACATCAACAAGTCGCAACCCTACCTAGGCTCAACTGAGAGGCCCGCCCGTCGGTCTAAATCCTAAGGGCACAGGGGTCATGGGCCCATCACCCTTTGCGCTCATGCATGATGCAAGGGCTGCCAAGGTCAGTCCTGGCACCTCTTATACAAGAACAATGCTTATCTGGGACACTTGGGCGCGCACCGCTCCATTGCTGATGTCTGAAGAGCTTATGACGATACCACGACGTCGAGTACCCATAACTTCTCCCACGGGAAGGTTAGTGCGAAAAGGTCTCCCGACCAACTGAGATTGAATACACAAATCCCATTAGCATTTTAATTATCACTTTAGCGATGGTCAGCAATCCACGATATGTTGTCCCATAGCCCCGTCTCGAGGACGTGTGGCAAGGGCCCAAAATGCCCGACCATGCCTTGTCAAATTCACGCGGCAATCCACCCGCAACACACCTCATCATGTTCCTAGTAGCACGGTGAAGTAACTATGTGGTTGTAACATCAGAGGGATCTGAGGTATCACCCTCGATGGATTCGGAATGATGTAAACATCAAGGTGGCCACGGAGGAATCACCGTCGATGGACCGCACTTGATGGGTTGTACGATAGAGTCGTTATCGGAGGTGGTGAAGGAGGAATCACCCTTCGAGAACCACTGCCGGTTAACTACACTACAGAACTAACATCAGGAGTACGTAATGACGTGTCACCCTCGGTACTCGATACTAGCTCTACAACGTCATACAACAAGGGGGTGTGAGTGATGTGACGGGTCTTGGCTCGTCGATCAAATGATCGAGACTTGATAAAAAAGTAGGGACAACTGTGACTAAGGGGTCCATAGGGAATACTAATCCACCTATACTAAATAGTAAAGGTGTGGTAGAGTAATGTAGCAGTTCATCAAAAATAGGCTATGCATCAGAATAGGAGCTATCTACAACTATTGCAAAATCTAATGCAAGCATGAGGGAGAAAGAATAGGCGATATAGGAATGATCAAGGGGGTTTGCTTGCTTGTTGCTCTACAGCAAAGGGATGGTCATCAGGAAGATAGTCGCACCCGGCAGTAGCGTTAGTCTCGGGGTCTACCGGAGAAAAGAGGGGGAAGAAACAATAAATATAAAGCACAGATGCAACACGATGCATGTCATGGCAATATGCAGGGCTAAGCATGCACTAACGCAGTATTAGTCGTCATGGACGGATCGGGAAAATATCTCACGATATTTCCCGGGTCTCTAGCTACTACCGCTAGACGAAATAGACGGAAAAGTTTTATGTTCTCTATGCTAAGGATGTGTGACACACGAAGAGACACCGTATCCGGGTTCTTCTTGTTTTTCTGATCAACTTTCATGTATAAATTATTTTCATCCGGATTACCGATTATTTTATATTAATTTTTAAAGTTTTAATAATAATTAGAAATTAAAAAGACATATTTTAATTCAATAAATATTTATGACATCAGCATGATGTCATGCTTACATAAGCACACAACAATGGGTTGACTTGTCATTTTGACCAGTGGGCCACACGTGTCATAGACACATTTTAATTATAGCTTAACTAATTTTAATCAGATTTAATTAAGGTGGGTTGGACCCCACATGTCATACACAAATTAATTAAATTAACATAATTAATTTAATTAGACTAGGTTTAATTAACCTAATTAATTATCCAAATTAACTACTCTAATTAATTAGACAAATTAATGAGGGGTTAATTAGGTTAAGTAAATAATCATTAATTAATTACTTAACTTAATAATAATAATAATAATTATATATATAATTTTTCTTTTATTTTTTTCCCTTTTTTATTTTCTTTTGAAAATGTTTTCATGGGTGGTCCCACCTGTCATTTGGTGGGGGAACTAACCCTAAGGAGGGGGTTATTAGCCCCCCATGGCAAACATGGGAAAGGGGTGGCTCAGGGTGCTCGGGGCCGAAGCGAGCGACCACATGGGGTGGCGGGCGCGCTCGCAGCCACTGGCCGTGCCCAGGGCACGACGAGGCTAGCCAGTAGGAGCAGGCACAAGTGGTGGGGAAGGAAGGCATGGCGGGGGTGCGCACGGGCAGGCAGAGGCAAGCCGCAGCGAGCACGGGACAAGCGGGGCGCGGGCGCATGGCTGCGCGAGTGCGGTCGCGATGGTAGGCACCGACAGCAGTGGGGCGGGGCCATACCGTGGGCGGGCGCGCCAAGCGTGGCCGGGCGACGGGGCGAGGTGCGGGGGGTTGCAAGACCGGAAGGGTCTTGCTAGAGAAGCGGTCGGGGGGGGCATGCTGGAGTAGGGAAGGGAGGAGAAAAATGGGCCTCAGACTAGGGGGAAAATAAGAGGGGTGGCCTCACAATCGTTACAGGGGAAAGGTAGCGGGCTCGGGGGCGAGGAGGATCTGGCGGCGGGTGAGGGGGCGACGACGGCGACACACGGTGCTGGCGGGCGCCATAGAGCTCACCCGAGTGGCGCGGGGAGGCCTGGCGGTGGCATGTGCTGCGTTGGGGTGGCCGAATCGGCCGGGCGTAGGGAGGAGGGAGAGAGCCGCCAGGAGAGGGTGTGGGCTCGGGCGAGGGGGAGAGAATTGGGAGGCAGGGGGGTTAGGGTTAGGCTGGGGGTTATATACCCCCAGGTCGGGGGGGTGGGCCAGCCTTGTGGGTTTTTGATGTTAAGTGGGCCGAGGCCCATGGGGGGACACGTGGGTTTTGGGCGTTTCCTTTTTGTTTTATTTTTATATACTATTTTTATTTTTCCCTTATACTTTCCGTTTATTTATTTTTAGCACCAATACTTTTAGTAAAACAATATGGCACAAGGTCCATTAGTCTCAATGCAATTTACCGTGCTACCACAAAAAGATTGAGGACCTTTTGAAAACTATTGAAGTCTGGATATATTCCAAGGGACGTTTGATTAAAAGATTTGGCCTGTGTTATATTCATTCGAGGCATCTAACAACATGATAAAATGTTGGTTATAATTTTGAAAAAGCATGTGGATTATTTGCAGCCCATCCAAGATTTTTCTTTTATAGTTTGAAGAAATCATTTATTTAACTTTATTTTTAAATTTGAAATTGGGTTTTTATTTTTAGCAAGTAGAAACTTGGCTTAGTTAACATTGATGACATGACACCGTTAGCGTGTGATTACTGTAGCTTAACTATCGGGACGTCACAACTCTCCACCACTAAAAGAAATTCTCGTCCCGACAATTAAGAGGTAGAGGTAAGGGGGAAACGTTTGGTTATGAAACTCTAACGAGTCTTCTTGTCTTGGTTGCTCTTCCCGAAGAGATTTATCCTTTTTACTGAGATCTTCAATTCTCTGACTTTGGTCATCCTGATGAATTCGTCAACCTCCCTTCGGGATCTTCGTCGTCCTAGGAATGCGATAATAGGGGAAAATGTTGTAAGATCGTACCTACACAAAATTGGGCATCTGACGACGAACTCATAGAAGAGGACATGAATTATTCCTCAAGTTGTAACTCACGGAATTCATTGGGAATATTACGTGATGGTACGAAGGTTTCAAATGATTGGGCAATCGTTTGATGCCTAAACAAATATTAAAGGGGGGGGGGGGTAGAGCAACGAAATAAATATTACGTCTGATACAAGAATAGATCGTCCCATTGGACGGTGGCTCACGGATTTCATATGAAGCCAGGTGTAAAGGATACTTTGAAGGAAAGGATGCGCAGAAGAGTCAGGTTTCGATCCTGTGGAACTTTGGGTTATGGGCCCATCATGCGGGCCAAGAGTAGGTAGAGCGGTGACATCTTGCACGATTTTGGTAGCAAGACATGACAGTGGATAGCATGTCAGTTATGTTGGCACAACATCGTTACCAAGGGCGAGGGGCGAATAGAACCATTTTTTTGCTCGTTGAAACGAGGCAGACCAATAGGCAAAGTTCTCGTCCACTAGTGGTTACGAGAATGTTATCCACAATAGTAACACAGTCTTACTGACAGAATTGTTCAGCGAGGTTTTTACCTAAGAAGGGAATTACCACTTCCTAGATAAATTTAGATTCCAAGAAAGGTTAAATAGACCGATGGAAAGGAAAAATGTGTTCACACGCACAAGTATTAGAGTACACCATTCTCGAGGAGAATAGAGTATGGTTACATGATAGGTCATCAAGTACATAACAATTTTGATAAAAGGGCAAGGAGAATCATGATGTTTACCCATACACCATGGTTTGGATAATTGATCAAGAACAATTTAGCATGAAACTTCCAATGTTCCTGTTTACATTTGAAGTACCACATTCATACTTCGAGGGTAGAATCGACATGGTTATAAGGTAAAGGGCAGACTTGGGTACACAACGGATCCATGAGGAACAATTTATAACACTAATTCATATAATTCCCTCACGGGAGAACGACTAACCTTACTAAGGAAGATAATACAACCACAGGTCCTTCGGCTAGGAGTGCTAAACAAGACATCACCATACCAGGTTACATAAACAACCAAAGTTATAATTATTGGGAAAAGTTCCAACCAACATATCTGCCCGAGATTCAGTTCTGGTTGGTGTCAGGATACCTCAAGCTCAGGATGCCTGAGAAGAAAAGATGACGATGCAATATTTTCGGGATATGAACTATGGGAGAAAATATTGAATCATGAGTTGGATTGCAAGACACATGAACACAATGACAAGACATTCGTCCTCACATGGAATTCTTACAACAAAATGCATCTAAGTTTTGATTTGGGAACCATCATCAGGGATATCAAGGTCCTTGTATAAGCTTGGATTAGCTCTTATGAAGGAAATTAATTTCTTTGAACAAATCAGTCAGTGGCTTGGGGTGCTAAGAGAAGTTATATGAAGGGAAGATAACAAGTCTTCAAAACATATAACACCTCACACATGCGTGAATGATTTGGGATAATCCTAGAGGAAGTGAAGCAAAACTTCCCATATCCACAGCGGCAAGAACGCTCATGAATTTTGGGAAAACACTTCTTCTACCAAACATATTCTTCATGAGGTAGGCACAAAGATAGTGCTTTCAAAAAGCTTCATCATGAAACATGGAAAATTTGATGGTGTGGCCGATGGGCTCAGCAAAATTCCCTCAAGATTTCGATAGGGATGAATTTCCAAAATTATAAGATCAAGGAGATAACATTTATAAAATCAAATGATATAACAGCGTATGGTCGAGGGAATGACATCAATTGAACATTTGGTCGGAGGGTGCAATCAAAAAATATGGGCTGAGTAGCATGACCAATGCTAAATTGGTGAGTCAACAACCAACACATTAAGGATGAAGCTACGAGTCATTAAGTTCAAAGCAATAGGGTTGCTAGAAGTATTGGAATCACACATCAGAGTTCACTTTTGGTATTCTGGTTAGAAACAACATGGGGACCACGAAATGAATGGTGATGGTGAGAAGTATCACTATATCAAGAATTTTGAAGAGGTGCAAAAATCCTCGCAACATTCTTGACATAAAAGATGGTAATACTCCAAGGTAGAAGATAACATAAGCTGGGTAGCAAGGAACTCAAGAGACAACACAAAACGCGACCAAGTTTGTGTTGGAGGGAAGGCAATACGGTGGTCGATGATAATACAAATCATCGAGGGGAAATGATAGTATTTCTCATGATGAACTCGATTCATATCATGGAAGAGCTCAGAATGCTGATGATGATCACGACACATTGGTCGAGAAGTTTCATGAAGATGTAATCGTTCAGCAATGACATAAAGCAAGGGAATGATGAAGCGAAAGGTTGTCGGAAAAACAGATAAGACTGCTAGCTCAGAATCGAAATTATCTTTCAAGACAACCAACATAATGTTGAAAGCTCGACGTAAGCCTATTGCACTGTCGAAAATGTGTTCCGGGGATGAAGGGCATAAATATCATGGTCAAGCTCTATCACGACGATGATGATGTAGCCTAACAGCTTGGCATGGCATGATCAAGTACAAACTCATAAGCAAAGAAGATTACTAAGAGTCGTGGAATCGCAAAGCTGCGATTTAGTCAACGGTGTCCTTGAGTGTCCAACTACTCAAAACAAGAGGAAACTGGAATCAGCGAAATATCATAGTTGATGAGGAGCTCATAATAAGTTATATAGCTCCATGATATTCTTGATCTACCAGGGATAATACTCGGAGGTAGATTGATACGTCTCCGTCGTATCTACTTTTTCGAACTCTTTTGCCCTTGTTTTGGACTCTAATTTGCATGATTTGAATGGAACTAACCCGGACTGACGCTGTTTTCAGTAGAATTGCCATGGTGTTGTTTTTGTGCAGAAATAAAAGTTCTCGGAATGTCCTGAAAATTTACGGAGAATTTTTCTAGAATAAAAGAAAAATACCCGCGCAAAGATCCACCGGAGGAGGTGGACCAGTGGGCCATAATCCCATAGGCCGCGGCCACCCCCTGGCCGCGCCGTGAGGGCTTGTGGGGCCCCCATGGCTCCACCGCCCCCAAACTCAGCTCTATATCTCCCGTCTCGCCCAGAAAAAAAATCAGAGAGAAGGTTTCATCACGTTTTGCGATACGGAGGCGCCGCCACATCCTATTCTTCATTTGAAGGGCAGATCTGGAATCCGTTTCGGGCTCCGGAGAGGGGAAATCGTCGCCATCGTCATCATCAACCTTCCTCCATCGACAATTCCATGATGCTCTTCATCGTTCGTGAGTAATCTCATCGTAGGCTTGCTGGACGGTGATGAGTTGGATGAGATCTATCATGTAATCGAGTTAGTTCTTGATGGGGATTGATCCCTAGTATCCACTATGTTCTAGATTGATGTTGCTACTGCTTGGCTATGCTTAATGCTTGTCACTTGGGCCCGAGTGCCATGATTTCAGATCTAAACTTATTATGTTGTCGCCAATATATGTGTGTTTTAGATTCTATCTTGCATGTTTTAGTCACCTACTATGTGTTATAATCCGGTAACCCCGGAGTGACAATAGCTGGAACCACTCCCGGAGATGACCATAGTATGAGGAGTTCATGTATTCACCACGTGTTAATGCGTTGGTCCGGTTCTTTATTAAAAGGAGAACCTTAATATCCCGTAGTTTCCATTAGGACCCCGCTGCCACGGGAGGGATGGGCAATAGATGTCATGCAAGTTCTTTTCCCTAAGCACGTATGACTACATACGGAATACATGCCTACATTAGATTGACGAACGGGAGCTAGTTACTTATCTCTCCGTGTTATAGCTGTTACATGATGAATCACATCCGTCATACTCATCCATCACCGATCCACTGCCTACGAGTGTTTTACTACTGGTCCTCGCTATGTTACTTTGTCTAGGCTTGTCCCTTGCTACAAAACGGATTGGGCCACCTTGTTACTTTGCTGCTGCTGCTACTGCTGTTCCTTGCTACTTTGCTGTTACTTGTTGCAAGACCTTTTCCGACACCGTTGCCGGGGAAGAATATTTCCTGTCCACGTGCAACCTACTGGCGCCATTGATACAACAGTTAGGAATATTCTGCCGTCAATAGTACTATTTCTGGCACCGTTGCTATCATACTACTTTGCTACCGATACTTTGCTTGCAGACACTAATCTTTCAGGTGTGGTTGAATCTGACAAACTCAGCTGCTAATACTTGAGAATATTCTTTCTCTACTTCTTTGGCGAACCAACAAATTTGGGTTGAATACTCTACCCTCGAAAACTGTTGCGATCCCCTACACCTATGGGTTATCAAGGCTTTTTCAGGCGCCGTTGGCGGGGAAGCACATCTATATTCTCTGAGTCACTTGGGATTGACGTCTACTGGTCGCTATGAGGAATCTGAAAGATCCAAGAACTAAAATCTTGCCTTCCACTATGAGGAGAGGTAAGGAACTGCCATCTAGATCTGCACTTGATTCACCTTCAGTTTTGAGTAAGTTTGCGACTTCGCCTCCTACTAGAAATCTTGATATGTCGCCTGTGCTTGATGATGCTACTTCTACTTCCCATGATGCTATGCTTGATACTATGCCTGATGATGCTATGCTTGATACTATGCCTAATGATGCTATGCTTGATACTATGCTTGATGATGCTATGCTTGATACTATGCCTGATGATGCTATGCTTGATACTATGCTTGATGATGCAATGCTTGATACTGCTTTGCCACTAGGTGCCCTGGATGCACGGATTGCTAGAGTTGCTGCTAGACATGATGATACTTCTGAAACTGCTGATACTATTGAAGTAGAACCTGCTACTATGCCTGAATTGCCTGTTATGCCTGATACACGCTATGTTATGGAGGGAGAGATAGCTCAAGACTTTCTTGCGTGTAAGGATAGCTATGATGTTGAGAACTTACTGCACAAGTGGAAAGAAAAATCTCTGAACGCTAGGATGAAATACGACCCGAAGTTTGCTACTTCTCCTATCTTTGTGACCGATAAGGATTATGAATTCTCTGTCGACCCTGAGTTAATCACTCTGGTCGAATCTGATCCTTTTCACAGTTATGAATCTGAATTGATTGTAGCCCATCTTACCAAACTGCACGATATAGCCACCCTATTCACTAGTGAGGAAAAGATCCGCCACTACTATATGCTCAAGCTGTTTCCTTTCTCGCGAAAGGATGATGCTAAGACCTGGTTCACTTCTCTTGCTCCAGGATGTGTGCGTAGCCCCCAGGATATGGTCTACTACTTCTCTGAAAAATATTTCCTTGCCCATAAGAAGCAAGCTGCCTTGTAGGAAATATACAACTTTGCTCAAGCTGAAGAAGAGAGTCTCCCACAAGCTTGGGGGAGGCTTATCCAGCTATTGAATGCTTTGCCTGATCACCCTCTTGAGAAGAATGAAATACTTGATATCTTCTATAATGGACTTACCGATGCTTCTAAAGACCACCTAGATAGTTGTGCCGGTAGTGTTTTTAGGGAACGAACTGTAGAACAAGCTGAGATTCTATTGAATAACATCTTGTGCAATGAGAATGCTTGGACTATTCCCGAACCACCTCCTAAGCCAACTCAGAAGAACAGAGGTATTCTATTCCTTAGTCCTGAAGATATGCAAGATGCCAAGAAATCTATGCGAGAGAAAGGCATTAAATCGGAAGATGTCAAAAATTTACCACCTATCGAAGAGATCCATGGTCTCGATAACCAGATACATGTAGTAGATGTAAATTCTCTGCGTAGGTTTGATGAGAGTGATATTCCTTTTGATAAAGCTGCTAGCTTATGCCTGGATGAATTTGATAACTTTGTTGCCAAACAACAGAGTTTCAATGATTATGTTAGCACACCATTGGAACAAAATGCTCGTATGCTTAGTCATTTAAGTGCTTGTGTGGACAGAAATGTCAATGATCTTAAGCTTCTGAGTAAACATGCCTCTATGGTTACTACTCAGGTAGAACAAGTACTTAAAGCTCAAAATGATTTGCTCAATGAGTTGAATGACAATTCCGTCAGAGTCGTTACTAGAGGCGGTAGAATGACCCAGGAACCTCTGTATCCTGAGGGTCATCCGAAGAGAATTGAACAAGATTCTCAAGGAGTTAGCACTAGCAACCCTGTTGCTGCTACACCTGAGAGTCCAAACAATGCCTTTGTCTCTGCTGCTAAAACACAATCTGGTGATGAACATGAGCCTAATGATAATATCAATAGTGATGTTCATGATGATGCTCAACCTAGCAATGATAAGGATGTGGAGATTGAACCTGTTGATCTTGATAACCCACAACCTAAGAATATGAGATACGATAAGAATGACTTCACTGCTAGGAAGCATGGTAAAGAAAGGGAACCATGGGTTCAGAAACCTATGCCCTTCCCTCCCAAACCATCCAATAAAAAAGATGATGAGGATTTTGAGCGATTCGTTGAGATGATTAGACCTGTCTTTCTGCAAATGCGTTTGACGGATATGCTCAAGATGTCTCCGTATGCTAAGTACATGAAAGATATTGTGACTAATAAGAGGAGGATACCCGAGGTTGAGATTTCCACCATGCTTTCTAACTATACCTTAAAGGGTGGAACTCCTAAGAAACTAGGTGATCCCGGTGTGCCCACTATACCTTGCTCCATTAAAGGTAACTACGTTAGAACTGCTTTATACGACCTTGGAGCCGGTGTTAGTGTTATGCCTCTCTCTCTTTATCGTAGACTTGAACTGGATAAGTTGACACCCACTAAAATCTCTCTGCAAATGGCCGACAAATCAACTGCTTTCCCTGTCGGCATTTGCGAGGATGTGCCTGTTGTGGTTGCTAACACCACTATCTTAACAGACTTTGTTATCTTGGATATTCCCGAGGACGATGCCATGGCTGTCATCCTCGGAAGACCCTTTTTAAACACTGCTGGGGCTGTTATAGCGCGCAACAAAGGCAATGTCACTTTCCATGTCAACGGTAATGAGCATACGATGCACTTCCCGAAGAAACAATATCGAGTACATTGCATCAATGCTATCGAAAAAACTTCATCGATTCTTATTGGCAGCTTTGAATGCCCTATTCCTCGTGTCAAGATGAACTATGATTTGCTTGTTTGGGAACTACACATCCCCATTGAGGTGACCTAGTGACTGTTCGAAAATTCTCCGTTCTCTTTTGTGATTCGAAAAGGTTTGTCGAGGAAACTTGATCAACCTCATTGACGGATTTTCTTTCAATGACCATGAGATGGATGAATCGAGGAGTCACAAACCTGTGTTCCAAGCTTTCACCTTAGGTTGCTTAGAAGAAAAATGATAGATTTAGTTTAGTTTTCCCTGTTTTCTGTTTTAGCGACCGGTAGAAAAGTACCCCGAAAATAAAAGTTCTCCGAACGTCCTGAAAATTTAGTATGATTTTTTATGGATTTTTTGAAAAATACTGGGACAAAGAGTCTTTCTGGGGGCCACACCAGTGGGCCACAAGCCCTAGGGGCGCGGGCACCCCCTGGCCGCGCTACCCAGGCTTGTGGGGCCCACAAGCACAACCTCCACTCCTTCTTGCTCTTATCTCCTTCTCCTACCTCCGGAAAAAATTGTTTCGCAGCTCAAACCCGTGTTCTTGCTCCTCTTTGTGGGATTTTCGATCTCTTTGCTCAAATCACCATTCTCCGAACTGTTTTGGGGAAATTACTCCTTGGTAAGTGACTCTTCCATTGGTCCAATTAGTTTTTGCTCTAGTGCCTTATACTCCGTGTATTTTTGCTCCCTTGGTGACCATGTTCTTGAGCTTTGCATGCTAATTCTAGCTGGTCCCAAGTAGTTTTGTTACGTAATATGGCCTCTAGGCACTTGTGGGAGTAGTTGCTACGGGTTTAGTTGAGCCTTGTTCAATTTTCCTTTTGGTCACTGAAAATTTCAGAAAAGGAAGATGTTCAGGAGAAACTTTCATGGTGGTTTCTCAAGCAAGAGAGGTCCCCGTCTTGCGATTCGGGAGCCTGATCCTTACCAACCTAGGGACGCGCAAGTACAACCATGTGAATGGCCTTCTGATGAATTTATGATTTAGGCAGGTTTCAAAGATGAGTTTGATGCACTTGTTCACAATGTAGGACTCGAAGAATTCATCTCCGATAAATGTGAACAGTATGTTGCTCTCACTGCCTCTTTTGTTCGTAGATTCAAATTTTCAGCTGGCCGTGAGCCATCGGTACTGTTTGATATCTATGATAAATCGCATACCATGGATTTAGAGGATTTCAATAGAATTTGCAAGATACCTACGTGGGGTAGCCTCAATGATCCTCCTAAATCTTCGGTTAGAGATTTTTGCTCTGGTATTACAGTTGGAGAAACTAGAGATATTACGCAAGCTACCATGGGGAGTATTCATTTTCCTGCCTTGCATTACTTTGCCCTCTTCATAGGAAGATGCATTAATGGCAAGATTGAGCATTGCCACCTCTGCGCACCCGAACTTAGTATCCTTAAGAGTGCAGTGACAGGTGACAAAAGCTTCAACATGGGAGCTATTATAGCAAGGAGGCTGAATAAGAATGCAATTGAAGGGGATTTCTTTGGTGGGATCTATGCCACTCGCATAGCAAATTTTCTTGGAGTACCCATCCTCGAAGGAGATCCCCTGCTCCATACAGCTTTCCTTGACCGCGTCGCTTTGACACGCTACCAGTTTCTTGAGAGGGATGATGAATCCCTCCTATACTGATTGATATTTAACCGACAACGTGTTTTCCATATTACCCTTCCTGCTCCTGCTTTCTTTGACTTTCAGGTAAAACAGAGATATTACATAACTAGAGGAGAGGCAGAGGAGTATGAGAGGGAGGCAAAGGCTGCTCGTCTCCGTGAGGTAGCTATTCAGGCAGTGGCTGCAGCGCTCCCGTATAACCTCGATTATGATTTTGGGTTTCGCCAGGACCATCCTTGGGAGTAGACCAACTTAGGCCAAAAGCCTAAGCTTGGGGGAGTACGTGTTCTCACCGACTTTACATTCTTGCTTATGCTTTCACCTTGTTAGCCGGTGTTCACACTTTGCCACTGTATCATCCATGCTAGTTTATTTTCTTTTTCTCGTTTTCTTTTCGTGTGTCTGTCTAGTTTGAGAGAACCCAAAAATATTTTCTTTTTCTTCTTTTGCTTGTTGGGAGCTTTCCCATGTAAATAGTTTTCTTTTTCTTTGGGTCAAGGTAGAAGATATTGGTTACAATGTTTAGTGGCTCTTGCATGCATACCTGTTTAGCTTTCAAAGAGCCATGTTACTTTGTCTTCCCCTTTGTGTTTGCCTGCAGATTCCAACTTTAGTCCAATGCACGAGCACACTTATTATTGTTCACATCGTTCGGTCGTGCAAGCGAAAGGCAATAATGACGATATATGATGAAGTGACTGAGCCTGGAAAAGCTGGAATGAACTCGATCTATTTTGTTTTTGTAAATATGACTAGCTCATCGTGCCTTATTCAGCTTTGTTGTGAGAGAAACATGTTTGCAATGACAACTTAGAGATCATAGTTGCTTATGGCATGCTTACTTAGCTAGGAGCTTATAATGGTTTGTCTTGGATGCCCACATGAATGTTGAGATGACTATGACGTAGTATGATAGGATGGTATCCTCCTTTGAATGGTCAAGAGGCTTGACTTAACGCATGTTCACGCATGCAGTTGAAACAAAATCAACATAGCCTCGATGATGCTAATGTTCATGGTGATTTATGTCCTACTCATGCTTGCTATCAATGTTAGTTAATCTCAATGCATCTTGATGATTGTTGTCGCTCTCTAGTTGGTCGCTTCCCAGTCTTTTGCTAGCCTTCACTTGTACTAAGCGGGAATACTGCTTGTGCATCCACTTCCATAAACCCAAAGTTGTGCCAATGAGTCCACCATACCTACTATATGCGATATCTACCTGCCGTTCCAAGTAAATTTGCATGTGCCACTCTCTAAACCTTCAAGAAAAAATCTGTTTTGCATGCCTGAACCGCTCATGTGGTGATAGGGGGCTATTGGTATCTTCCATGCTAGGCGTGTTATCCTCGATATGTGTTTATTCACTATCATTCACGAGAAAGGGGCCGGTAATTGGAATTCCCAGTTCCATGCTCAAATCGAAAAGATAATTGCAAACAAAACTCCCCCAGGATTGTTGTTGGTATGGACGGTACACGAGGATTCAGCTAGCCGTGGAGTGTGATTGATTGGTGGTGGGGGAGTCAAAACTTTACTTTTCTGTTTGGGAACCGCCTAAAGCATGCGTAGCGTGGAAGATGTTGAGAACTCTTAGTCATTGCGTTGACAATGAAAGCATGCCACCCAAAATTATTATCTCTGTTTTAAAAGCTTGAGCTCTGGCACCTCTGCAAATCAATGCTTCCCTCTGCGAAGGGCCTGTCTATTTATGTTCCTGTTGATTCATCCTCCTCTTACAAAAGCACCAATTGGAGAGCACCTCTGTCATTTTTATGCTTTGCTTTTAACTGTGTTGAGTGTGACTATGATTGGATCTTCATTGCCTTGAATTACAATGTTTAGTCAGCCCTTGGTCTTTGAAGGTGCTCTGCATTTATGTTTTGCGGTCTCAGAAAGAGCTACCGAGATACCATCTATTCGTGCTGCTTCATGTTGTTTTGATTGAAGTGTTGATACTTGAGGCTTATTATTATTTGGTCGCTAGTTGATTATGCCATTGATATGAGTTTACCATGAGACCGAGATGTCATTTGGTTATGAGGTTTGCTTGTGATCTTGCTGAAACTCTGGATATGAGTTAGACATACTTACAACAACAAGATCAAACAGAGTTCGTCAAAGTTTTTCTTTTGTCTCTTTCAGTTTGTCAACTGAATTGCTTGAGGACAAGCAAGGCTTTAAGCTTGGGGGAGTTGATACGTCTCCGTCGTATCTACTTTTCCGAACTCTTTTGCCCTTGTTTTGGACTCTAATTTACATGATTTGAATGGAACTAACCCGGACTGACGCTGTTTTCAGCAGAATTGCCATGGTGTTGTTTTTGTGCAGAAATAAAAGTTCTCGGAATGTCCTGAAAATTTACAGAGATTTTTTCTGGAATAAAAGAAAAATACCTGCGCAAAGATCCACCGGAGGAGGAGGACCTGTGGGCCACAAGCCCACAGGCCGTGGCCACCCCCCTAGCTGCGCCATGAGGGCTTGTGGGGCCCACGTGGCTCCATCGACCCCAAACTCAGCTCTATATCTTCTGTCTCGCCCGAAAAAAATCAAAGAGAAGGTTTCATCGCGTTTTGCGATACGGAGGCACCGCCACATCCTGTTCTTCATCTGGAGGGCAGATCTGGAGTCCGTTTCGGGCTCCGGAGAGGGGAAATCGTCGCCATCGTCATCATCAACCTTCCTCCATCGACAATTCCATGATGCTCTTCATCATTCGTGAGTAATCTCATCGTAGGCTTGTTGGACGGTGATGAGTTGGATGAGATCTATCATGTAATCGAGTTAGTTCTTGACGGGGATTGATCCCTAGTATCCACTATGTTCTAGATTGATGTTGCTACTACTTGGCTATGCTTAATCCTTGTCACTAGGGCCCGAGTGCTATGATTTCAGATCTGAACCTATTATGTTGTCGCCAATATATGTGTGTTTTAGATCCTAACTTGCAAGTTGTAGTCACCTACTATGTGTTATGATCCGGCAACCCCGGAGTGATAATAGCCGGAACCACTCCCGGAGATGACCATAGTATGAGGAGTTCATGTATTCGCCATGTGTTAATGCGTTGGTCCGGTTCTTTATTAAAAGGAGAACCTTAATATACCGTAGTTTCCATTAGGACCCCAATGCCACGGGAGGGATGAACAATAGATGTCATGCAAGTTCTTTTCCCTAAGCACATATGACTACATAAGGAATACATGCCTACATTAGATTGACGAACGAGAGCTAGTTACTTATCTCTCCGTGTTATAGCTGTTACATGATGAATCACATCCGTCATACTCATCCATCACCGATCCACTTCCTACGAGTCTTTTACTACTGGTCCTCGCTAGGTTACTTTGTCTAGGCTTGTCCCTTTCTACCAAAGGGATTGGGCCACCTTGTTACTTTGCTGCTGCTGCTACTACTGTTCCTTGCTACTTCGCTGTTACTTGTTGCAAGACCTTTTCCGACACCGTTGCCGGGGAAGAATATTTCCCGTCCACGTGCAACCTACTAGCGCCATTGATACAACAGTTAGGAATAGCCTGTCGTCAACACTTCTGTTTGTGGCACCGTTGCTATCATACTACTTTGCTACTGATACTTTGCTTGCAGACACTAATCTTTCAGGTGTGGTTGAATCTGACAAACTCAGCTGCTAATACTTGAGAATATTCTTTCGCTTCTTCTTTGGCGAACCAACAAATTTGGGTTGAATACTCTACCCTCGAAAACTGTTGCGACCCCCTACACCTGTGGGTTATCATAGATCAGCATTAAAGCTTGGACCGACGTATTGATCTGAAGAAGACAAGTGCTTTAACTTTCCTACATATGGGATCAAAGAAGAACAATCATGGTCAGAACTACAGTTGCAAGTACCAAAATCATAGATACAAGATCAAATCATACAATGATTGATTATTGATACGAGAAGCTTCTATGATAGGGTCAACGTCGTTTCCATGGGCATGAACACAAAGTTCAAGGTCGACTCCCACTTCATCAATGCTTCACCTGCCATTTACTCCTCACCTTTGATGAAGTTGTAGCTTGGAAACATTATCTTGCAAAACACCAGAAGAGTAAGTCTCCTGAAAACTCTTGGGATCACACGGATTAGGAAGGCATAGGTTCAACCCATCGGGGCATCTTATGAACATATAGCACAACTTCAAGATTACTTAACACATGCTTGAAGAGCATGGCTGACAAAAGCATATGATACAACCTATCAGAGGGAGAATACACAATTTACCAATGGCATCATGTATCGGGGGAAGCATATCACAAGAATTTTTGAATGTAAAGGATGTCGTCGGATAATAACCCAATAATGGGTCTGACAATCCACAAAGGACCTGATGTGAGTATTGGTACTCAATCAGAGAAAGAAGAAACGCGAGGCATCGGATTATAGAACATCTGAATAATATGAAAGCTTAAATATCAAAGGAATTTATGATTTCCAGGTTGGTGTATCAGAATCAGATGCTCCAATCGAATACAAGTAAGTTGAATGGACTTAGATTGGACAATCAATCAAGGTTGGTTTGTCAAGAATCATCTCCTCTTTAGAAAACGTCTGAGCCGGAAAGATAATTTATGAGGATCAACTGATGATTGTGTGCATTCACACAAAGGTTGAATCAATAAGATCAATGGAAAACCACAAGGGATTTTAATGAATGTTGCTAGACATATGGATTTAACCATAATGTAAGCACGTGGGAAAGGTCGTGAACAATAGGCTACTTAGGATTTTGGAAGATGGAATGGTAATTCGTGGGACTTGCGGAACTCATGAAAACTGAGGATGAACGAATCCCTGGTAAGATCATCTGTTGCATCTCGTAAAAACAAGAGAAACTAGAAAAGAAGGTATGAATGACATTTGTATGTAGTCATCCATAGGGGTTGACGGAGGAAGAAAAATTGCAAAAGCGATGATCACAAGTTCTCGAGAGAACATCAGAGGGTATCTTCGGAGTCTTCTGATGAATCAAGCCATCGCCTGGAATGCGGGGCTCTCCGGGAGGAAGATTTATGAGAACCTAAAGTTAGAGTTAGCAAAATCTTTAACCCGAAAGAGAAGAGAGACTAGAACCCAATGTATATAAGAGGAGTAAAATATACTAATACCACCCGATTGATATGTGGGCCCGTAAGCCACACAACAATGTTAGTAAAGTTCTTCAAGTATTAGACTCAACTTCGGCCAAGGAGTTGGAAAGGGGGCTACCTACATGCAGTCAACTCTGATACCAACATGTGACGGCCTTGATTTGATCGTACGCTAATCATACACAGAAATGCATACAACCAAGCTCAAGGACTCACGGGAAGATATCACAAAACAACTCTAGACACAAATAAAAGCATACAAGCTTCATATTACAAGGCAGGGCCCTCGAGGGTTAGAATGCAGAAGTTCGAGAAACTTAAGAGTCGGCGGAAGCAACAAATATCTGAGTAAAGACATACAACATGGAAATGCCTTAGAGAAGGCTAGCACAAAAGATACATCGATTTAACAAGGCGAGGCCTCCTGCCCGGGAACCTCCTAAACTACTCCTGGTCGTCAGCGGCCTCCACGTAGTAGTAGGCAAGATTGGGGTAGTAGTCGGTGTCGGCCGGTACGCCATCTTTTGGGCTCCATCATCTGGTTGCAACAACATATCAAGGGGAAAAGGAGCAAAGAAATAGTGAGTACTCATCCAAAGTACTCGCAAGACTGACATCAGAACTACGCTAAGTATGCATCAGTATCAAAGGAATGGGGTTCTATGTTGACTGACTACAGCAATGCGAGAATAGAGAGAGGGGGCTAGTCCTACGGAAGACTAGCATCTTCATCGTCTTGCAGCAATAGACGAGAGTGGAGCAAGAAATACAATTAAATAGTCATATCATTGCAAAAAAATTCATTAAGGTCACACCGAGAGATTCTTCCTCAACTCTGTGACACCCCGAGACCGACGCTCCAGAAGATTCCCCTTTATCACGTTGTTGTCGTGTGATTATTTTGGTTGTCGCATTCATCATCGCACATTCGCATCATCCACATTACATCAGCACTCCGTTGCCGTCAGTTTTCAAAATTTGCATCCGTTATTAGTTGCCAGTTCTCTGTGCGTTCGTCGTTGACCGTCTCGAGCCCGACCACACACGCACGCGCCTACGGCATCGACAAAACCTTGTTTTTAAAATTGTGTATAAAACTTTCTCCGATTGGGTTGAAACTTGGTGTACGGTCTTATCTTTATATAGGCAGGCCGCCTACCAATTTTCGTCGCAATTGGAGTCCGTTTGATACCCGAACGGTCGTCCGTAGTGACACCGTCGTTGGCTTATTCGTCAGACGTTTTTTGGTATTTTGAAATGCGTGTCACGAGCACACCACTTACCTCTAATCCCCACCTAGCCACTCTTCACAACCACCTAGACCGTCCCCGCGTGCGAAACTGTTTGATTCCGGTCGCATGGTTGAAACCAGGCGAAAAACTGCTAACCCTAGCCTTAATGCCTTCAAATAGACTGTCTCCTCGTCCAAAACACGCAGCCTAGCCTCCCACCTCGGGATCCGTGCAAACCTAGCCGCCAGCTCGACCCTGCCACAGCCACCGCAGCCTGCCAGCGGCCCGGACCGACGCCGCTCACCCTCGAGCCGCTCCCTCTCCTGACCCGCTCGCTGCCCCGATCTGGACCAGGAGCGAGCTCCTCTATCCCTCATCACCGCCTCCTCACCGGAGGGACATCGGAGGGCCTCGCCAGAGCCCCTTGTCGCCGGAGCCCACCGAAGCCTCTCAGGCCCTGCCTCTGCACCGATCATACCTCCGCGCTAGTCCCGTAGCTTGCTGCCGGCGGCTTTCCTCGCGCATAGCAATCCCCGCCATCGGCCATCCTAATATGCGCTGCCAACCCTCGGTCTGGCCAGATCCTGCCAGACCCCGGTTGACTTCGGCCGGATCGAGGCCCCAGCCCCGCCGACATCTTGCACCTTGCAGGAGCGGCCGCCATGGCCCTCGCCTCGCTCTAGCGAGCGACGGGGGGAGCGATGATGCGTTCGCCCTGACCCGCGCCTGGATCGCGCCAGCCGCGTTGACCAGGCCTAGTCGGCCCCTGTAGAGGCCCAACTCCTTCCCCACCAAACAGCCCAGTCGGCCCAAGGTGAGTACCCCCTCGGCCTGTCTAAGCCCCGCCCCAGGCGCTGTTTAATTAACTTCGCTTGCCCAGTTTCGGCCCGTAGGGTTTTTTAATTATTCGACGAATCTATTAATTTCAAAATTAGGTCCAATTTGCAAACGCCCGTAGATTTTTATCCGTGCGTCGGATCGCGATGAGTCAGATATGTAACTTGTGTAGTTTTTTGCGTAGAACATTATTTTGCAGTTGCATGCATGTTTGCAATGGTTTGAACCACCATTTGCCTAGATTTGTGTGCTGTCCTAATAGGTTATTATTATCGTAGCTATTTTTGTACGTGTCCAGATTGTTCAATCCCATAGACAAAATGTTCGCGATGTTCGTGACCCTTTGCCATGTATTTTAGAGTAGTTGTTTGCATTTTTGCATGTAGGTGCCGTTAATAGTTTTGCTATATCTGTTTAGGCCTATTCTCACATTTAATTGTGGCGCTAGTTTTATTTTATGAACCCCACATTTTATATATGTTTTCGGGGTAGAAAAATACTTAGAATTTAACCGTGCATTTAGTTATGACTTTTGAGCAAGTTAGTGCGCATGATATTTTTGCCATGTTGCCCTCTTGTTTATTTTGTGGGATTTATTCCGTGCATGATATGCATTAGTTGTGAACTAGAGATATGCCCTTGGATATGTATGCTAGCCCCTGGTAATTTTGGTTGCAATAGAAATCCATGTTTAGGTGTTGTTTTCTTGTTGTCAACATGCTAGAAAGTAGTGTTGTTTTAAAGATGCTGAAATATTTCAAAGTCTAAGATCTGTTATATTTTGTTGTTGTCTTGCCATGAGTTTTGCTAGTGATCTACATCTCCTTTGGGGTTTGTGCAATGGAGTTATTTGTAGTGCATAAGATTCTCTAGCATGCTGTAAATTTTCATGTCATTCGGTGCCCTCTAGAATATAGTTTTGCTGCTATCAATATGCCTTCATATCAAAAACTGCACTGTCAACACTGTTATTTTCTCTAAGTCTGAAACTGTGTGCAAGATGCCATTTTTGAGTTCTTTTCCTAGTGATCCATGCTGCCATGCTAGATTTTATTAGTAGTATGTTGTAGTGCATCTTTCCCTCTACTGCCTCATGTCTTGTTTGAGCATTTTAGAATTATGTAGCTTGTTGTTTTGGGGTGTAGAAAATGCCATGTTGCTGATTTGGGCAGATTGTAGCTATTTCTTGTTTAGCGTCTATCTGTTGAACTGTTGCTCCGTTTTGATGGTGTCCTATCTGAAACTTGCTTAGAGTTCCGTGTAGGTTCTTATTATCTTGCTTCTTGTATGTTTTGGAGTGCTTGTGACTGTCATTGCATACATATTCCATTCATGGCATCATAACTTGCGGTGATCATATCTTTTGAACTGTAGCTCCGTTGGAGATGTTCCCTATATGTAAATGGACTAGTACAACGTGTAGTTTCATGCAAACCATCTTATTTTGCTGCTTAACAAATATTAAAACATGTTAGTTCAGATCTGGACAGAATTCTAATTTAACGTGTGGGGTCATTTCGGAGATGCTATATGTCGTTTCCGGCCTTATTTATAATGCCTAGATAGGTAGATTAATTACGCTTCACCTCTTTCCATGTATAAAAATATATATTCGCGTGTACCTAAACAAGAGTGAACTAGATAATTCGTGTGTGTAGTTTCGTCAATATGCAACTAGTTGCATATTGGGCTTCACTTAATGTGTAGTGTTTGATTGTTGTGATTGCCATGCCTTGCCTTAGACCGTTCATGCATCATATGTGTTGTGCATTATGTCGTGCATGTGTCGTGGTGAATATCATGTGTTGATTCTTGTTTCCAGTTTGCTTTGTCTCGATAGAGTTCTGACCACTTCAGAGTGTGAGGATCCGTTCGACTACGTTGGTTCGTCTGCTTCACAGAGTCATTCTTCTTCCAAGCGGGATTTGAGGCAAGATGACCATTTCCCTAGATACCATTACTTTCATTGCCATGCTAGTTGTTTCGTTTCTATCGCTATTTCTCGCTGCCTACCACCTGTTAAATATCAGCCTCTCAACATTGCCATGAAAACCTTCAACCTGTTCACAACCTAGCGAACCACTCATTGGCTATGTTACCGCTTGCTTAACCATTTGATAGCGTTGCTAGTTGCAGGTGCAGATGCTTCCATGTGATAACATGGGTTCCTTGTTATATCATCATATTACTGCTATTTAATTTAATGCACCTATATACTTGGTAAAAGGTGGAAGGCTCGGCCTTCTAGTATGGTGTTTTGTTCCACCTTTGCCCCTTAGTTTCGGCTACCGGTGTTATGTTCCGTAAATGAGCGCTCCTAACATGCTTTTGGTTGTTATGGGGACCCACTAGATTCTCGTTTTGGGATAAAGCTCGTCTGGCAAGACCCAACATTGGTACTATATTTTCCCAACATAATAATTCTGTTAATACTAAAAAATATAAGGAGTTAGCGCTACCTGAGGAGTAATTCAACATAATACAGGGAGGGCCAGTGCTGATGGTGCTGGTCGAAAACAGAGCACTGTGCGGGGCCAACCCAGGGTAACTTGGGTGATTTCTATCACGCCATCGTACGCGTGCCTTATCCGTCGTGTCCTAAGAACGAGATACGCGGCTCCTATCGGGATCGTCGACACGCCGGACGGCCTTGCTCGACTTGTTTTACCTTTATCGAGCGTCTTGTGCGAGGGATTCCGAGGATGCTTTGAGCTATCTCGAGGTTGAGGTTTTCCAATAGGAACCCGAGGAGATCACTGGTTTTCCCTGATCGAGGTCATTCCGTCGCAGCGTGTGGTAGTTTGTGATGGACTAGTTGGAGCACCCCTGTAGGGTTAAATCTTTCGGAAAGCCATGCCCGCGGTTATGTGGAAACGTGGAAACTTTGCTTAACATCTGGTTCTAGATAACTTGAAGTTAATTTAATTGAAACTTGCCAACTTAGTGCGTAACCCTGTTGGTCTCTTTCGTGAGCTCTTTCTCCGGTCGAGGACACGGTGGGGTTATGTTTGACGTAAGTAGGTGTTCATGATCATTCATTTGATCATCAGTAGTTCACGTCCGCTATGCGTAGATCATCCCCCTCTTATTCTTGTACTCGTAACCTCAAATAAATGCTTAGTCACTTGCTGCAGCCTCACCAGTTAACCATACCTCACCTATTAAGATTTGCTAGTCTTGATACCTTTGGAAATGAGATTGTTGAGTCCCCTGTGGCTCACAGATTACTACAACACCAGTTGCAGGTACAGGTAAAGTGATATTAAGACGTGAGCGCGATGATTGTTCATTTTTAGTTCCTTCTTCTTTCTTCTTCGTCGATCTAGGATGGGTTCCAGGCCGGCAGCCTGGGATAGCAAGGATGGACATCGTTCTTTTATCGTTTGTTTTCGTACGTAGTCAGACCCTGCTCTTCTTCATGAGGATTATGTATTGTACTGATGTGACTCTGATGTAGCTTGTGGCAAGTGTAAGCCAATTCCATATATCTCTTCTTTCCAGTACATGTACTTGTAACGATATCCATTCTTGTGAAACGACGAGATGCGCTTCTACCCCTGTCGAGGCCCTCGTGCCAAAATAAGGATAGGGTCGCAACTTGGGCGTTACAAACTCCCTATGAGGAAGCAATCCAGGACCAAATAGTCCAATTAAGTAACTGTTGAAGTTGTATAAGATTGAGGCACAACTCCAAGTCGTCCTGTAACCGTGGACATGGCTATTCAAATATTTAGTTTTCATCCCTACATGGGTGGACCACAGTACCCAACACGCTTGATAAACTCTGGCCAGACACACTTTCCAGGGTCATGCCCGGTCTCGGAACATCAACACGTCGCATCCCTACCTAGGCTCAATAGAGAGGCCAGTCCGTCGGTCTAAATCCTAAGCGCGCAGGGGTCATGGGCCCATCACCCTTTGTGCTCCTGCATGATGCAAGGGCGACCGAGGTCAGTCCTGACACCTCTTATACAAGAACATTGCTTACCCGAGACACTCGGGCGCGTGCCGCTCCATTGCTGACGTCTAAAGAGCTTCGACTGATACCACAACGTCAAGTACCCATAACTTCTCCCACGTGAAGGTTAGTGCGAAAAGGTCTCCCGACTAACTCAGATCAAATACCTAAATCCCATTAGCATTTTAATTAACACTGTGGTGACGATCAACAATCCACGATATGTGGTCCCGTCGTCCCCACGGTCAAGTAACTGTGTGGTTGTAACATCAGAGGGATCTGAGGTATCACGCTCGATGGATTCCGAACGATGTAACCATCAAGGTGGCTACAGAGGAATCACCCTTGATGGACCACTCTTGATGGGTTGTACGATAGAGTCGTTATCGGAGGTGGTGAAGGAGGAATCACCCTCCGAGAACCACCGCCGGTTAACTACACTACAAAACTAACATCAAGAGTACGTAACGAGGTGTCACCCTCGGTACTTGATAGTAGCTCTACAACGTGGTACAACAAGGGGGGTGTGAGTGATGTGACAGGTCTTGGTTCGTCGATCATATGATCGAGACTTGATGAAAAAGCAAGGGCAACTCGGACTAAGGGGCCCATAGGGAATAGTGATCCACCTATAATAAACAGTTAAGGTGTGGTAGAGTAAAGTAGCAGTTCATCAAAAGTAGGATATGCATGAGAATAGGATCTATCTACAACTATAGCAAATCCTAATGCAAGCATGAGGGAGAAAGAATAGGCGATATAGGAATGATCAAGGGGGGTTTGCTTGCCTTGTTGCTCTGCGGCAAAGGGTTGGTCGTCAGGAGGGTAGTCATACCCGACAACAACGTCACTCTCGGAGTCTACCGGAGGAAAGAGGGGGAAGAAACAATAAATATAAATGAACATATGCAACACGATGCATGACAATATGCACGAGTAGGCATGCACTAACGTAGTATTAGTCATCATGGACGGATCGGGAAAATATCCGATGATATTTCCCGGGTCCCTTGCTACTACCGGACAAACGAAACAGATGGAAAAGTTATATGTTTTCTATGCCAGGGATGTGTGACACACAAATGGACAGCGTATCCGGATTCGTCTCGTTTTTCTGTTCAACTTTCATGTATACATTATTTTCATCCGGATTATGGATTATTTTTTATTAATAATTAGAAATTAAATAGACTTATTTTAATTCAAAAAATATTTATGGCATTAGCACGATCTTAAGCTCACATCAAGAGTCAACAATGGGTTGACTAGTCAATTTGACTAGTGCGCCCCATGTGTCATAGACACATTCTCAATTATAGCTTAATTAATTTTAACCACATTTAATTAAGGGGGTCGGACCCCACATGTCATACACAAATTAATTAAATTAACAGAATTAATTTAATTAGATTAGGTTTAATTAACGTAATTAATTATCCAAATTAACTACTCTAATTAATTAGACAAATTAATTAGGGGTTAATTTGGTCAAATAAATAATCATTAATTAACTACTTAATTAATTAACTTATTATTATTTTTACTTTTTTTAATCTATTTTATTTTATTTTTAAAATGTTTCTAGGGGTGTCCCCACGTGTCATGTGGTCGGGGAACTAATCCTAATGAGGGGGGTATTAGCCCCCCGTGGCAAACATGGGAAAGTGGGTCGCTGAGGGTGCTTAGGGCCGAATCTAGCAGCCACGAGGGGGCGGCTGGGGCGCTCGCAGCCACTGGCCGAGACCACGGTGTCGTGGGAATAAGCCTGATAGTAGATGAGTAGGGTACGAAAGTAGACGGTAGAGTCCTAGCTATGGCAAGGTTGTATGAGTTCAGGCCCCTCTGCGGTGGAGGTAATAGCCCTACGTCTCAGTGCTCTAGAGCTTTTGTGTCGAGTGGAATATAGGTGTTACAGAATGCGAACCCTTGTGCGAGATGGGAGGGGTGACTTATATAGAGTGCGCTGCCCCTCATAAGTGTCCAGCCTTCAAGGGTGCAATAAGTGAGAATAAATGCATACGTTACTGGTAATGTATGCCATAAATGACAAGAACTACATGACTCTAACATATGCCCGTTGGCCTTCCTAAGGTGGCTTCTGGCCTTCTATATCGACTCGCTTCTGGTCTTCACCGAGTGGAACCCAGTCGTCGAGTATAAGATAATCATGTTGGAAATATCATATTTCCTTGTTCATGATAATCGTCTATTGTTCATGCTATAATTGTATTAACACGAAACAGTAATACATGTGTTAATAAATAGATCACAATGTGTTCCTAGCAAGTCTCTAGTTGGCTAGCTCGTTAATCAATAGATGATCATGGTTTCCTGATCATGGACATTAGATGTTGCTGATAACGGGATAAAATCATTGGGAGAATGATGTGATGCACAAGACCCAATCCTAAGCCTAGCAGTAGATCGTTGTTCGTATGCTAAAGCTTTTCTAATGTCAAGTGTCTTTTCCTTCGAGCGTGAGATTGTGCAACTCCCGGATACCGTAGGAGTGCTTTGGGTCTATCAAACGTCGCAACGTAACCGGGTGACTATAAAGGTGCACTATGGGTACCTCCAAAAGTGTCTGTTGGGTTGGTACGAATCGAGATCGGGATTTGTCACTCCATGTGACGGAGAGGTATCTCTGGGCCCACTCGGTAGAACATCATCATGATCTCAATGTGACTAAGGAGTTAGTCACAGGATGACGGTCTACGGAACGAGTAAAGAGACTTACCGGTAATGAGATTGAACAAGGTATAGGCATACCGACGATCAAATCTCGGGCAAGTTCTATACTGACAAACAAAGGGAGTTGTATACGGGATTGATTGAATCCTTGACATCGTGGTTCATCCGATGAGATCATCATGGAACATGTGGGAGCCACCATGGGTATCTAGATCCCTCTGATGGTTATTGGCCGGAGAGTGTCTCGGTCATGTCTGCATGCCTCCCGAACCCGTAGGGTTTACACACTTAAGGTTCGATGACGCTAGGGTTATGGGGAATTGTTATACGAGGTTACCGAACGATGTTAATTTGAATTCTCCGGTACCGAACAGCAACGCACTCGACATCGAGGAGGGGAGCATGGAGGACAACACGAAGAGCGAGTAATATGTCGAAGACAGTGAGGAGACCGAGGAGGAGGAGTCGGAGGAAAGCGAGGAGGAAGACTCGTCACCTTCTCGCCTCGAGCCCCAGTCCAAGCAGAGTCATGACCCCGCGGGCACTCCGAGCAAGACTTTGCCGTCGAGTGGCAGGAGCGCCAAACGTGTCAGGGGATCGTCTTGCGAACCGGTGGAGCAGCCTGCAAAGGTGTCTAAGCCGAGTGGACCTAAACCTCGGAAGTCTCTGCCTAGAATGAGGATCGTCGTGCGAGTCACCTCTGCGTAAGTATTTAATATTACCATCTAATCCGAGTGAACTTTTCTGGTTGAAGATGACCGAGTGAAATTGCATTGACAGAGCTTCTACCTCTGTGACATCGCCGCCACAGGGGGGGGGGGCAAAGACCTCGTGGAGGTTGATACCGCGAACACAACCACTTCACAGGTAGGTATTACTGATATTCCACTCTTTGTTACTCTTCCATGTGTATGATTTTTTTGTTGTAACTTCTGGTGTTTCCGTCTGCCAGCCGTGCCGCCAACAGAGGTCATCCAACTAGATCATGATGATCAAAGGCAGCCTACTGCTGAGGTGGAACCTATTGTGTCTGAGGTGCTTGTGGGGAAGATGCCTGTGGTGAGTGCTCCGCCTGTCAGTTCGGTTGTTGTCACCACAACACCGACTGGGTTACAGTCGGGCGCTCCAGTTGTTTCTGCTGCAACCTCAGGGTTGATGTCGCCCACGACTGTGTACACCATGCGTCGTATTCCTGAAGACCAGACTGGTGCCGCCAAGGAGGCTATGATCCAGGCGGAGCTGATGACGCAACAAGCGAAAGGAGCCTATGACGCCATCGTCTCGGTGTATAATAACAACATGGTGCTCCAAGAAAACGTCGGAGTAAGTGCGACAGTAAGTTTGAATTCCGACTCACACCCAGTGGGTGTTTTTGTAGAAATGTCCTTGTTTTTTTTGTTCAAGTGGGGTCACTCTGAGTGAACCCACTTGGTGTAGTCCCTGAGACCACCGTTGAGTGCTTGCACTGTTAGGGGTCTTAATCGGTAGAGACTTTCTTTTTTGTTGATTGCGGTCAGCCAGAGCTGATCTGGTTGAGTTTTGAATCCAGTGGGGGCACGCTAAGTGCACCCACTGGGTGTAGTCCCCGAGACGATTATTAATCGGTAGTGAATGATAATAGTCTTAAGCACTTGGATGTATAATCTTTTTGGCTCGTCAGGATAGACCCGGTTGAGTGATAAACCAGTGGGGTCACGCCGAGTGAACCCACTGGGTGTAGTCCCCGAGACTGCTGTCGAGTGCTTGCATCGGCAGGGGTCTGATCGGAAACATACCTTTTTCTTCAACCGAATTAAGCCTTTATCACTCGAAAGTGAATTAATTTTGATTGTGTCTCACTCGGAAGTGAGATATACGTCGACTGATGTTTGTCTTATGATCCTTTCAGAAAGCTTGTGAAGTAGGTTCTGCGTATGCTACCTTGACTGCAGAGAAGACTCAACTGGCCGCGAACCTGGAGGTGGCTACAAATTATGTGGCTGCTTCGAAGAAAACACCGGAGGAGAAGGACAAGGCATTGGTGGAGGCCCAGGCAACCAGTAAGAGCTTGCAGGTGGAGGTGGAGAAGATGCAGAAAGAGCGGTACAAGTGGATGAACCAGTTGAAGGATATGAACAAATGGGTGAATGCTCAAGAAAAATACGTGGGAGACTTTGCCATCAAGATGCTGGTGTTACTCACTGGTAAGTGTCTTGTCGAGTGAATCTTGTGATTGATTGTGTGTTATTTTGATGATGACCTTTGAATTTCTCCTTCACAGAATTCTGTCAGGACTTGGGGAAGGAAACTGAAGAGGTCGAGTCCTTGCTTGACCCTATCAATACTCCACTCGGTGATTGCCCATCTCTGAATCTGTTCCGTGTGAACTCCCGACTGACGAAGGTGGAGACGTACATCACGCGACTGAGGGCGGCTATGAGCAAGATCGACAAGGAGCTATGGCCAGAGGATGATCTCCAGCATGAGCTGGAGGCGATGATGACCTGTATGGAGCAGATTCATCAATGGGTTCAAGCGTGGAAAAAGTCTGCCGCTCGGTGTGGGGCTGACGTGGCTCTGTCACTCATCAGGGTCCACTGTAAGGAGGCTCAGGAGGAGAAGCTGAAGGAGATGTGCTACGGCGAGAGAAACCTTCTGTCGTCTCTTGAGATTGCGTTGGTTTTTCCCTTGAATAGGAAAGGGCGATGCAGCACAGGAGCAGTAAGTATTTCCCTCAGTTTGAGAACCAAGGTATAAATCCAGTAGGAGAATCTCGTCAAGTCTAGAGTACCTGCACAAACACAAAATAGCTTGCACCCAACGCTATAAAGGGGTTGTCAATCCCTTCAAGGTTGATTGCAAAGTGAGATCTGGAGGCGAAAAGTGCAACGAAGTAAAAGTGTAAGGCTGAAAATATAGTGTGGAGTAGACCCGGGGGCCATAGTGTTCACTAGAGGCTTCTCTCAAAATAGCAAGTATTACGGTGGGTGAACAAATTACTGTCGAGCAATTGATAGGACAGCACAAAGTCATGACTATATCTAAGGCAATGATGATACATATAGGCATCATGTCCGAGACAAGTAGACCGATACTTTCTGCATCTACTACTATTACTCCACACATCGACCGCTATCCAGCACGCATCTAGTGTATTGAGTTAATGACGAACAGAGTAACGCCTTAAGCAAGATGATATAATGTAGAGGGATAATCTCAAACCAATGATGAAAACCCCATCTTTTTACCCTTGATGGCAACAACAATATACGTGCCTCGCTACCCCTTCTTTCACTG
The DNA here is from genome assembly GCF_904849725.1 of Hordeum vulgare subsp. vulgare. Taxonomy (NCBI): domain Eukaryota; kingdom Viridiplantae; phylum Streptophyta; class Magnoliopsida; order Poales; family Poaceae; genus Hordeum; species Hordeum vulgare. The sequence continues at coordinate 190,071,332 of NC_058521.1, forward strand.
GGTGAGGTCACCACACAGTATGAACCCAAAACCAAGCACTTCTCCCATTGCAAGAATCATAGATCAAGCTGGCCAAACAAAACCCACAACTCGAAGAGAATTACAAGGATATGAAATCATGCATAGAAGAGAGATCATAAGAAATACAAATAAGATTCATAGATAGTCTAATCATAAATCCATAATTCATCGGATCTCGACAAACACACCGCAAAAGAAGATTACATCGGATAGATCTCCATGAAGATCATGGAGAACTTTGTATTGAAGATCCAAGAGAGAGAAGAAGCCATCTAGCTACTAGCTATGGACCCATAGGTCTATGGTGAACTACTCACGCATCATTGGAGAGGTCATGGTGTTGATGAAGAAGCCCTCCGTATCCGAAACCCCCCTCCGGCAGGGCACCAGAACGTGCCCCAGATGGGATCTTGCGGAGACAGAAGTTTGCGGCGGCAGAAAAGTATTTTCGATGATCTCCTGATTTTTTCTGGGATTTTAGGTAATATATAGGCGAAAGACCTAGGGCAGGGGAGCCACGGGGAGCTCACAAGCGTGCTAGGCCCGACCGCCCCTAGGCCGGGCCTGGTGGGCTTGTGACCTCCTCCGAGGTCCCCTGCCTTGGTTCTCAAGTCTCCCGCGTGTTTTCTGTTATGGAAAAAATCATTTCGCAGATTTTATTCCGTTTGGACTCCGTTTAAAATTCTCCTCTAAAAAGGGTCAAAAACACGAAAAAACAGGAACTGGCACTTGGCACTGAGTTAATAAGTTAGTCCCAAAAAAGATATAAAAGGCATAAAAACGTCCAAAGTTTTACAAGATAATAGCATCAAACCATAAAAAATTATAGATACGTTGGAGACGTATCAAGCATCCCCAAGCTTAACTCCTGCTCGTCCTCGAGTAGGGAAGTGATAAAGGCTAAATTTTTGATGTGGAATGCTACCTAGCATAGTTGTCCTTTGTAACTTCTTTCATGTGACATGAATATTCAGATCCGTAAGATTCAAAACAATAGTTTGCTATTGACATGAAAACAATAATACTTCAAGCAAACTATTAAAGTAATCATGAACTTTGAAAATAACAAGGTCAAAGATAGGTATCCCTACAAAATCATATAGTCTGTCCATGCTCCATCATACTCACACAACTAATTTAAATCATGCACAACCCTGGTATTGGCCATGTAACTATTTTCACACTCTTACTTTCTCAAACTTTTTATAACTATCACGCAATACATGAACGTGAGCCATGGATATAACACTATAGGTGGAATAGAGTGTGGTGGTGGTTGTGAGACAAAAAAGGAGGAGATGGTCACATTGACTCAGCGTATCAAAGGGCTACGGAGATGCCAATTAATAGATATCAACTTGAATGAGTAGGGATTGCCATACAAATGATGCACTAGAGCTATAAGTATGTGAAAGCTCAAAAGGATAACTAGTGGGTGTGCATCCAACTTGCTTGCTCACGAAGACCTAGGGTAATTTTGAGAAAGCCCATCATTGGAATATACAAGCCAAGTTATATAATAAAGCTTCCCACTAGCATATGGTGGTGACGAAATGAGAGGCTCTCAATCATGAAGAACATGGTGCTATTATGAAGCACAACTGTGGAAAAACATAGTAGCATTGTCCCTTCTCTCTTTTTCGCTCCCTTTTTTTATTTGGGCTCTTGGACCTCTTTTTTCTCTTCTCTATTTTTTTATTTGGGCTCTTTGGCCTCTTTTTTTTATATCCTCACATGGGACAACGCTCTAATAATGATGATCATCACACTTTTATTTACTCACAGCTCAAAAGCCCAGAATGATGATGTCTCTGTAGAAAAATGCCTCCGACAGTGTACCGGGATGTGCAACGATCTAGCTTGGCGTATGACGCTGAAACATCTTGCTAGATATCTTACGATCATGCAATGGAAATATGAGAGTGACGGCACAAGTCATGAGATAGAACGGTGGGAGTTGCATGGCAATATATCTCAGAATGGCTATGAAAATGCCATAGTAGGTAGGTATGGTGGCTGTTTTGAGGAAGGCATATGGTGGGTTTGTGTACCAGCGAAAGTTGTGCGGTACTAGAGAGGCTAGCAATGGTGGAAGGTGAAAGTGCATCTATACCATGGACTCACATTAGTCATGAAGAACTCACAATACTTGTTGCGAAAGTTTTTATTAGTAATCGAAACAAAATGCTAAACGCATACTCCTAGGGGAAGGGTTGGTAGGTGTTAACCATCGCGCGATCCCGACCTCAACACAAAGGATGACAATCACTAGATCAATTATGCTCCGACTTCCTAACATAGCGGTTCACCATACGTGCATGCTACGGGAATCACTAACTTCAACACTAGTATTTCTAGATTCACAACACCCTACTAACATAACTCTTAGTATTACCAAATCCATGTCTCAAAACTAATTGAGAGGAATCAAGACTTCTCTTTCTACTCGATGCACATGAAGATGGAGGTTTTTGTATCCTCTTTGGGTACCTATCACCTTTGGGACTACTTTCATAGCATAAACCAACTACCAAGTCACGCACCGTTGTCCTCTAAAAGATCTAAGTGAAGCACATAGAGCAAAATTATCTAGCTCAAAAGATATAAGTGAAGCATGATGAGCATTCTAGCAAAATCACGATGAGTGTATGTCTCTCTCAAAGGGCGTGCAGCAAGGATGATTGTGACAGAACAAAAAATAAAAGACTCCTAAGATACAAGACGCTCCAAGCAAAACACATATCATGTGGTGAATAAAAATATAGCTCCAAGTAATGTTACCGATGGATTGAAGACGAAAGAGGGGATGCCTTCCCGGGGCATCCCCAAGCTTAGGCTTTTTGGTGTCCTTGAATTTGGCTGGGGATACCTTGGGCATCTCCAAGCTTGAGATATTTCCACTCCTTATCTCTTTGTCCATTAGAACATCACCCAAAACTTGAAAACTTCACAACACAAAACTTAAACAGAAACTCGTGATAACATTAGCACAAGAGAACAAACTACCAGCTCTTTAGGTACTGCAGAAATCTTTATTTCTATTTATATTGGTGTTGGGTTACTGTATTCTCACTTTCGCATGGCTAGTACCCCCCGATACTATCCATAGTTTCATCAAAACAAGCAACCAACTCAACAAAAACAGAATCTATCAAAAACAGACCAGTCTCTAGCAATATGTATACTTTGTATACTTCTGGTATCTCAAAAATTCTTAAAAATTACGACTGCGTGGGAACAAGGCATATCAACCAGAAGCAAAAAGAGTCAACTCAAAAGCTCTTTCTCAATAAAAATGAAAAATCATCTCGTGAGCGAAAAGTTTATGTCTTTTTCTAGCAGGATCAAAAAACCATCACCAAGACTAGTCATAAAGGTTTTGCTTCGCTGAAACACAAAAATAAGCACACAAAACACAATCATAACAGAATTATGATGGTGTGGACGCAAAAAACAGAAAGAAAAAGATAAATTCATTGGGTTGCCTCCCAACAAGCGCTATTGTTTAATGCCCTTAGCTAGGCATGATGATTTCAATGATGCTCACATAAAAGATAGCTATCGGACACGAAGAGAGCATCATGAAACATGTGACAAACATATCTAAGTCTAACATACTTTCGATGCATAGGCATTTTATAGGAAAACAAATTGGCAAGACAACCAATAGTTACCAAATGCAAGGAAGAAGAAGGAGACAATAGCAATCTCAACATAACGAGAGGTAATTTGGTAACATGAAAGTTTATACCACAATATTTTCCTCTCTCATAGCAATTACATGTGGGATCATAATCAAATTCAACAATATAGCTATCACAAAGGATATTCTTTTCATGATCCACATGCATGCAAAGTTGACGCTATTCAAAAATAGTGGGATTATCATCAACTAAAGTCATGACTTCTCCAAACCCACTTTCAATATTATTGCAAATATCATATTCATCATGAGGCTTAAACAAAATTTCAAGATCATAATAAAAATCATTACCCCAATCATGATCATTGCAACAAGTAGTGGACATAGCAAAACTAGCATCCCCAAGCTTAGGGTTTTGCATATTTTTAGCATGATTGTCACTAATAGGATTTATAGTGAAACCATTGCAATCATGCTTTTCATTCAAGGAGCCCTCGTGAATCACTTCATAAATTTCTTCATCATGATTTTCAGATTCACGAATCTCAAGCAAAACTACATAAAGATAGTCAAGTGCACTCAACTCACTAGCAATTGGACCAACATAATTGGATCTCTTAAAGAGATTAGCAAGTGGGTGCGGATCCATATCACTAGATTTTCAGCAAGCAAAGATGCAAGCATATTGAATGCACGAAGCACACAAGCAAAGGAAAGGCAAAAGGAAAAGGCAAACGAAGAAAAGGGCAAATCTTTTTGTAAATAATTGTTTTTCAGAAGTGAGGGAGAGGAAAACGAGAGGCAAAAAAAAGTAAATGCAATGAGTTTGCGACACTTACTTGGATGAGTTCTTGACTTGATCCTCCCCGTCAACGGCGCCAGAAATTCTTCTGCTACGGCGACATAAACCTTCTTTCGTCTCTTGAGCTTGCGTTTTTTCCCCTTGAAGAGGGAAGGGCGATGTAGCACAGGAGCAGTAAGTATTTCCCTCAGTTTGAGAACCAAGGTATCAATCCAGTAGGAGAATCTCGTCAAGTCCAGAGTACCTACACAAACACAAAAGAGCTTGCACCCAACGCTATAAAGGGGTTGTCAATCCCTTCAAGATTGATTGCAAAGTGAGATCTGGAGGCAGAAAGTGCAACGAAATAAAAGTGTAAGGCTGAAAATATAGTGTGGAGTAGACCCGGGGCCATAGTGTTCACTAGAGGCTTCTCTCAAAATAGCAAGTATTACGGTGGGTGAACAAATTACTGTCAAGCAATTGATAGAACCGCGCAAAGTCATGACGATATCCAAGGCAATGATCATACATATAGGCATCACGTCCGAGAGAAGTAGACCGATACTTTCTGCATCTACTACTATTACTCCACACATCGACCGCTATCCAGCATGCATCTAGTGTATTGAGTTCATGACGAACAGAGTAACACCTTAAGCAAGATGACATGATGTAGAGGGATAATCTCAAACCAATGATGAAAACCGCATCTTTTTACCCTTGATGGCAACAACACAATACGTGCCTCGCTACCCCTTCTGTCACTGGGTGAGGTCACCGCATGCTATGAACCCAAAACCAAGCACTTCTCCCATTGCAAGAATCATTGATCAAGCTGGCTAAACAAAACCCACAACTCGAAGAGAATTACAAGGATATGAAATCATGCATATAAGAGAGATCAGAAGAAACTCAAATAAGATTCATAGATAATCTGATCATAAATCCACAATTCATCGGATCTCGACAAAACACACCTCTAAAAAAGATACATCGGATAGATCTTCATGAAGATCATGGAGAACTTTGTATTGAAGATCCAAGAGAGAGAAGAAGCCATCTAGCTACTAGCTATGGACCCGTAGGTCTATGGTGAACTACTCACACATCATCGGAGAGGTCATTGTGTTAATGAAGAAGCCCTCCGTATCCGAATCCCCCCTCCGGCAGGGCACCAGAACGTGCCCCAGATGGGATCTTGCGGAGACAGAAGCTTGCGGTGGCGGAAAAGTATTTTCGATGATCTCCTGATTTTTTCTGGGATTTTAGGGAATATATAGGCGAAACACCTAGGACAGGGGAGCTACGGGGAGCTCACAAGCCTGCTAGGCCCACCCCCTAGGCCGGGACTGGTGGGCTTGTGACCTCCTCCAAGGTCCCCTGTCTTTGTTCTCAAGTCTCACGCGTGTCTTCTGTTATGGAAAAAATCATTTCGCAGATTTTATTCCGTTTGGACTCCGTTTAAAATTCTCCCCTGAAAATGGTCAAAAACACGGAAAAAACAGGAACTGGCACTTGGCATTGAGTTAATAAGTTAGTCCAGGCATACAAAACGTCCAAAGTTGACAAGATAATAGCATGAAACCATCAAAAATTATAGATACGTTGGAGACGTATCAAGCTGCTGGTTGCAAACACAAAGACGCTTCATATTGAAGACTTCATGGAGACCTTCATCGATACTGCAACACGCACCACCGACGTCATCGACCTCGGCAGCTTCGTGGAACCGGCCCGTCAAGGTGAGCCGTGAGGAAGACGAATATTCGTGAGAAAAAAAACTTTGATTTGCCTCGGTATGCCGAGTGGTTTTGTAAATACTTTAAACTTCGTTCTGGTAATAACACAAGTGCTTTTATCCTGAGCGGATAATCTTGATCTGTGGCGGGTATCATTAATTTACTCGCTTCGACCGCATTTGAGTTTATCTTTGTGGACTGAATTTTTCTTTTTGGGAATGCTTTGGGCATACACAAAGTCTCCCACCTAAGCGAAGCTTGATTTGCAGTTGGATTGGCTTTCGTCACTTAGACGAATCTGGTTCGCGGCTAAGCCTCCGAGTGATATGATTATTCTCCACTCGAAGAATTTTTTAACTTAGGCGAATCTGGTTCGCAGCTAAGTCCCCGAGTGAGAGGGTAGCTCTTCACTCGAAGAAGTTTTTTTTAACTTAGGAGAATTTGGTTCGCGGCTAAGCCACCGAGTGAGAGGGTAGCTCTTCACTCGGAGAAGTTTTTAACTTAGGCGAATCTGGTTCACGGCTAAGCCCCCGAGTGAGAGGGTAGCTCTTCACTCAGAGAAGGTTTTTTTAACTTAGGCGAATCTGGTTCGCGGCTAAGCTCTCGAGTGAGAGAGTAGCTCTTCACTCGGAGAAGTTTTTGAACTTAGGACAATTTGGTTCACGGCTAAGCCCCCCGAGTGAGAGGGTAGCTCTTCACTCAGAGAATTTTTTTAACTTAGGCGAATTTGGTTCGCGCCTAAGCCCCCGAGTGAGAGAGTAGCTCTTCACTCGGAGAAGTTTTTTTAACTTAGGCGAATCTGGTTCACGGCTAAGTCCCCGAGTGAGAGGGTAGCTCTTCACTCGGAGAAGTGTTTTTTTAACTTAGGCTAATCTGGTTCGTGGCTAAGTCCCCGAGTGAGAGAGTAGCTCTTCACTCGGAGAAGTTTTTTTAACTTAGGCGAATCTAGTTCGCGGCTAAGTCCACGAGGGAGAGGGTAGCTCTTCACTTGGAGAAGTTTTTTTAACTTAGGAGAATCTGGTTCGCGGCTAAGTCCCTGAGTGAGAGGGTAGTTCTTCACTCGGAGAAGTTTTGAAACTTAGGCGAATCTGGTTCGCGGCTGAGCCCCCGAGTGAGAGGGTAGCTCTTCACTCGGAGAAGTTTTTAAACTTAGGCGAATCTGGTTCGCGGCTAAGCCCCCGAGTGAGAGGGTAGCTCTTCACTCGGAGAAGTTTTCTAGACCAGAGTAAACAAATATATTGCAGTAATCAGAACTTCTGGCAAGTATATTGCTTGAGGGAATCTTGTTCGCTACATCAAAAGAGCCGCTTATCAAGCATAAAAACGCTTAAGTAAATCTCCGTTCCACGCCCACGGCTCGTCGATCCTTTTCTCGAGATTGTAGAGTTGGTTGGCTCCGTTGTTCAACACCTTGGAGATGATGAAGGGTCCTTCCCAGACGGGAGCTAACTTGTGTGGCCTCTGTTGATGCACTCAGAGCACCAAATCACCTGCTTGGAACGTCCGACTCCTAACGTGTCTTGAATGGAACCGCCGTAAGTCTTGCTGGTAGATCATCGACCGAATTCGGGCCATCTCGCGATCCTCCTCCAAAAGACCGACTCCGTCCTGTCGGGCTTGTTCAGCGTCAGCTTCTGAGAAGAGTTCGACCCGGGGAGAATTGTGGAGCAAATCACTCGGAAGGACAGCTTCTGCTCCATATACGAGAAAGAACGGAGACCGCCCAGTCGACCTATGAGGGGTCGTTTTGAGACCCCAGAGCACAGAAGGCAACTCGGTGACCCAAGCGCCCGCAACATATCCAATTTCTCGCATGAGACAAGGCTTTAATCCTTGAATTATGAGTCCATTCGCTCAGCCTGGCCGTTGGTTTGGGGGTGAGCAACGGATGCGTAATCCACTCGGGTTCCTTGGTTGGAGCAAAAACTCTTGAATTCATCCGAGTCGAAGTT